>NW_024412451.1:8246992-8268276 GCF_014898765.1 Herpailurus yagouaroundi
GAGCTGTCAGCACAGAGCCCGACGCGGGGCTCAAACTCATGAACTGCAAGATCATGACCCGAGCCCAAGTCGGACACTCAACTGACTGAGCCATCCACATGCCCCCAATACTAGTGTATTATAAATGTGAAATTTGCTAGGAGAGACTATCATAAGTGTTCTCAACACACACACACGCACACACATTTAACTATGGAAAGTGAGGTGTATGTTTATTAGATTGTTTTAGGTAATTACTTTCTAAGTGGGACACAAGGGTGCAGGAGCATTTGGCTCCGGGGGTCCCAGAAAGACCCAGTTGCCACTCGTGGCCGACCAAGTTAAAGGCAAGAAAGAGGACTTCCACTAACACAATTTTGATATCAAACTTTCTCATTGGGTGCTTTCCATCATGTGTCTCGTGGCTCAGGAAAAAGACTCTCAGGAGAACGAGAACTACCCCCGCCAGCCACAAGGAGTACCCTGAGTCAGAAAGACCCCACCTGTGATGGACTTCAAGACAATGACTTAAACTTCATTGCCTACCTGCAGGCACCCACTCACTTTTGCCCATCCTCCCCTGCCCCCCACCCCCATTTCCCTTATATAAACCTGAAAGTGTTTCTAGCACATTGAAGATGGTCTTTGAGCCATCAGTCAGCTATCTTCCCAGTGTTGGCCTCCTTGAAATACCTTCTTTTCTTGTTTCATCACCTCTGCCTTTGGTTTGTCAGTGGTGAGTGGCCAGAACTGGTCTGTTTGAGACCCCAGAGACAGGTGGTCTTGTGGGTCTCCCTTCATGTCAGTTACTCAGAGAGAGATCCGTGGTGGCAAATTCAGAAAGGGATTTTCTTCAGGGAGGTCAACAATGAGAAGGCAGTACACTAATATCTCAAACACTGTACTGGTTTCCAAACTGCTGAACATACTTCCAGGTTCATATAAGGAAAATGTAGGACAAAAGAAAGAGGGGAAGCTGGTTAAAGCAGGTATTAGGGGCCAGCTAGATGTCTGAGGCCAGATAATCCCCACGCATGCTTTTGGCTTCTGTAATCTTGCTTGCCTCTTGCATCTGCCAAATGCCAGCGTAGTACAACCAAAAAGTGCCCCGCCCTTTTTTTCCTCAAACCCCTGTATTCCCACCCATAAAAAGAGACTGACACTAGGGCCACGGGTTCAGCCTTTGGAGGTGATACACTGGGCCAGCACCAGTGCAAAATAAACAGTCTTTCCTGATTCCCAATTGTGTGTCGCTGGTCTCTTCCTGCACACCAAATATTTGCTGTAACATTTTTGGTGCATTGGACAGGAGGTTGACAGCTGCAATGGCCTTTTGAGCCACCATGGTCAGAAACCAGTGGAGAGTCCACTCGTGTGGGCTCCTGTGAGGGAAAGGAAGGCAGCCACTGGTGGTTTCACTGGACCCCAACCCTCGCTGGGCAGGACAATAGTCAGCCACGACTGCACTCAAACGGATTCCAGGAGCAATCAGAAAATTCTGCCGGAATGGGACATCAAATGGGGTAAGTGTCCCCAGGACCCCAGGACCGTGTTCAGGCCCACCCTACAGGCAGAAGGGAAACTTGATCACTTCCTGGGCAACACAGTTGCAGCTTAGAACAGGGAAATTCTGGGTTAAAGTTGGCAATCTGTCTGAATGTGTGAGTGCCCTTGCTCCATGGTTTTGGCTATGGAGCCTGAGTGGGTCCTGCCCTGGGATTTTGTGATGACTTCATACAGCTCTTAAGGCAGAATCAGGTCTGCAGATGCCAATCTGAATCAGGAGTTTATACTGACCTGCCAATGCTGAGAGGTATGTAAGTCCTGTGAGAGGAGCAGCCAGGAGCATGAAGCAACCTCTTCCCTCATGTTCGTCCTGCAATACTGTACATGGGAGGGATCTGTCTAGGATACCAGGATAGGGGGAAATTCCTCAAAACTAACTGTTTTGGAGTATAAATTAAGAATTTTTAAAAGATATTTCCACGTGACTATGGGGTCAAATTTACCCTTGGGTAATTATGTACCTTCTGTGAATTAGAATGGCCTATGTTCATTCTGTGTAGGTTGGCCCCCTGAGGACACCCTAGATTCCCCACAGTCTGACCTGTTTATAAAGTAGTCAGTGGAGATCCCGGCCACCCAAATCAATTCTCATATGTCAATCAGTGGCTGGAAATAGCTCAAATCAAGCCTCCTTGGGTCTGATTCTATGTTAATAGTAAGGGATAATGTAGAGCCTTAGCAGCACAGACCAAGAAGATGACCCCACAGCAGAAAAAAACCACCTCCCATCCTCTGTGAAAATTCCAGAGTCTTTCCAGTTCTACCACCATATGCCCCCAGAGCCCCATCAATCCAAGAGAGGGAAACCTCTCCTGCCTGATAGTTCACCCCAGTCAGTCTCACTTCTGCCAGCAGCCAATCTACCCCAACATGGAACACCTGAACCAATAGGAAGACACCTTAGGTACATGGCTCAAGGTCCAAGGCCCCCAACAGCAATGCAGATGCCACTGCAGGAGACTATGACTCCCTAGAGAATAGGCCCTGACAGGACCCTAAAAGAGGGGTGATCGGTTTTCTACTACCAACCATTCTCCCCTGCTGATCTCCTTAACTGGAAACACCACACACCGCCCTACTCTGAGAAATGGCAGGTGATCATAGATCTCCTGGAATCCATAATTCAGACTCACCACCCTTCCTGGGTCGACTGTAAGCAGCTTCTTCTTACCCTCTTCAACACAGAAGAGTGCCGATAAATTGTCACAGAAGCTAGAAAATGGCTCCGGACTCAGGCAATGGATGGACAACCGGATGTTGAGGCTTCAGCATGGGAGGCCATACCTGAGTGGAGCCCCATTGGGACCCCAACACAAAGGCAGGAAGGGTCAGATTAGAAAGATACTGACTTGCTTTCCTCCAGGGGGTAAAAGCAGGGCCAAAAAGCCCACCAACATGGCAAGGGTATCTGAGGTCCTACAAAAGCCAGAAGAGAGTCCAGGTGATTTTCATGAAAGATTATGTGAAGCCTTCAGAGTTTACACTGTATTCACCCCCCCCAAAATCAGCACATGGTTAATGCTGCCTTCATGGGACAGGCCCAAAGTGACATTAGACAGAAGCTCCAAAAATTAGAAGGGTTCACTGGAAAAAAACACCGTCAAACTATTGGAAACCGCCAACAAAGTTTTTGTAAATTGGGATTGAGCTGTCAGAAAGGAGGCACACCAAATGAAGCAAAAGGCAGCTCCTGGCCATGTCCTTGGGGCACACACCCTCTCCAGAAGGGCCCCCATGGAAACCACGAAGGATTCAAAAACAAAAAACAAGGGTGCCACTGGGACCAGATCAATGTTCTTACTGCAAAGAATTTCAACACTGGAAAAATGCATGCCCCAACTACCAAAAAGGGAAACCAAAAACCTCCATTCCACCAAGCCGCTACCAACCAGAACCACCTGAGGCTGACCTGATCAGACTAGCAGGAGTAGACTCTGATTAGAAAAGACTGGGCTCTATCCAACTTGGCCCCCATGAGCCCATGGTCAAGACAAATGTGGGGGGCCAAACAATAGACTTCATGGTAGACACTGGGGCCAAACACTTTGCGGTAACACACAAGGTGGCACCTCTGTCAGGTCAAGAAGTCACCACTGTAGAGCCACAGGGGCATAAACCTAAAGGCCATTTTGTGGTCCATGACCGTGCCAGCTGCAGGGCCACCAAATAGCTCATGACTTCCTGTATCTACCCAGCTGCCCAGTCTGTTAGGTACACTTGCTAGCCAATTTGGGTGCATAAATAGCCTTCACCTCAGATGGATAGATGCAATTATGCCTAAATGAAAAGGCCCAACCCATGATTTTGTCCCTGACAATTCCATGGGAAGAGGAATAGAAATTAAATGCTTCCCTTCCTGGTGAGCCAACAGTGGCCCCCTGAGCTAGAAGCTGAATTTCCTTCAGTTTGGGCAGAAGGAAACCCCCCTAGCCTGGCATAAAAACCACCCCCCAATAGTAATTGACCTAAAGCCTGGGGCCACACCTGTCAAAATATGCTGATATTTTGGGAGTCACGCCTGAGAATTCAGACACACTTCGACAGGCTATGCAAATGGGGATTTCTAAAATGATGCCAGTCCCCATGGAATACTCCCCTGCTGTCCATGAAAAAGCCTGGGACAAATGATTACCGCCCTCTACAGGATTTAAGAACCATTAATGAAGCAGTCGTCACACTGCATTCAGCAATGCCTAACCCATACAGTCTCCTAGGACTCATACTCTCTGAAGCAGGATGATTCACATGTCTATAAGGGTTATGAGTCTCATAAGATGCCAGAGGGCAATACTTGCTACCACATGCTCGGATGATAGATTATCAGGGACTGCTATGTGAGAACCCATGAGTAAGATTGGAAGCGGTAAAAACTCTAAACCCTGCCACTTTCTTGCCTGCAGTGGCAGGGTTCCCACAGCATGATTATCTAGAGGTCACTGATGAAGTCTATTCTAGCCAACCAGACCTATCAGTCAGGCCCTTACAAAATCCTGACCTCATCCTGTACACCAAGGGCAGCAGCTTCATGAAGGGAAAAGATAGGCTGGTTATGAAGTAGTCTCTTTTTGAGGTGATAGAAGCAAAGGCCCTGCCACAAGGATGGTCAGCCCAAAGAGCAGAACTGTGGGCCCTAATAAGAGCACTAGACTCAGTGAAGACAAATGGGCCAACATATACAGTGATTCACACTATGCCTATGCCACTCTACATATATATGGGGTTCTGTAAGAGGAGACAGGACTTTTGACTGAAGCAGGAAAAGAAAGAAAAAATCAGGAAGAAATCCTAAAACTCTTAAAGGCAGTCTGGGAACCCAGTTAAGTAGTAGTCATTCACTGCAAGGGACACCAAAGGGGAAAGGACCCAGTGTTAAAAGGTAACCAAAGGGCTGACACCACAGCTAAACAAGCAGTGGGAAAACAAACAACGCACTCAAAAATCATCCTGGCCCTGGAGCTGCCAAGTTCCCCAAGGTACACAGTCCAAGAAACAAAATGGGAAAAACAGGAAAAAGGAGGCCAGACAAAAGAAGGATGATGGGTACTTCTAGACCAAAGAGTCTATATACAGGAGCAGCTAGCCCACCAGGTGGTTCTACAATAGCATGAGCTCACATAACTAGGAAAATCTGTCCATGAAACCTTACTGAGCATTTACTATGTAACTGCTCAACTCCCATCCCTCTGTGCCTCGATCCCTCAATGCTGCCTCCTCTGAGCTCAAAATAATGGCAAACAAGGCGCCACTGGGCCCATGGGAATCCAACGCTGAGGTCAGGCATCCTTTGAAGATTTAGAAGTAGAGTTGACCAAAATAAGGCCCAGTAGAGCATCTAAATATCTTTTGGTATTCATCTACATGCTTTCAGGCTGAATTGAAGCCTATCCTACATGCACCAAAAAGCCAAGAGAATTAACCAAGGCCTTGCTAAGGAAAATCATTTCCAGACATGGAATGCTGGGAACCAAAGGCTCAGACAACGGCCTGGCTTTTGTGGCTGAGGTGGTGCAACAAGTATGCAAAACCTTAGGTAACCAATGGAACTTACATGCAGTCTACCGACCCCAGAGTTCAGGGAAAGTGGAACATATGAACAAGACCTTTAAATCAGTCATGGTAAAAGTATGTCAGGAAACTAACTTGCCCTGGCCGGATATACTACTCCTGGCTCTTCTCTGAATATGCTCTACACTTAGGGCAAAAATAGGGTTCGCTCCATTTGATATCCTATATGGAAGACCCCCTCCACTAGTCAAATCCAAGGGGGACCTGACAGAGCTAGGGAATTTAGAAATACAAAACAACTACAAGGATTAGGAAAAACTGTATTTGAGATACATAGATGGGTGAAAGATAGGATACTTATTTCCTTAGGAATAACTGTACACCCTCACAAACCTGGGGATCAGGTTTGGATGAAAGGTTGGAAAAGGGAACCACTCAAACCTATCTAGAAGGGACCCTATTTAGTTGTGCCAACCACACAGCCCTCAAGGTTGCAGGACTAACCACCTGGATATATCATTCTGGACTAAAGACAGTCTACCTGATACCTGATAGCCACTTGGAAGGGAAAGGAACTGCTAACCAGCATAATTCTCTACAGATCACCCTTAAGAAGATAGCAGATGATAAGTGGCCTGCAGCTAACACCTGAGAACTATTACCAGCGGCTTGAGGAAATCACCAAGCAACTTAAATGAACTACAATAAATCATTCTCTCTCAAATTCCATGGTCATCCCCAGTGTGCTTCTTTTTCCATACTTGTTGTTATACCTTTTGCTGTAGGGCTTACCCAAGTTACTCCTGTAGACTGGAGCCTCAGTTACAAACTCTATTAGCCTCCCTCTGCTTACTAGTGTCAGAATACCTTATTCTCCTTAGATGTATATGATCTGAGTTGTAGCTGGTGTCCTTATCTGCATGGTTGTTCTCTGCCCTCAAAACTGTCTCCTACCCCAGCTGGACTAATCCTGGCACTAAACCTTGCCTCCTTACTTACACCTTCCTGTAAGTGTCTATCACACGACCTCCTCCCTTACCCCTGCCCTGAGTCACCTAAAATAGCTCCTAGGACAGGACACACACACACACACACACACACACACACACACACACAAGACATTCATCACATACACATATCAACATCCAAGATGTTATCAATCTGCCTCACTCTTTTCCTATGGCAGAAAAACTTACTGACAAGAATTAAAGCAAGACACCTTTGGCAGGGAACAACATGGCATGGAACCTCAGACAAATATGCATGATGGGCACAACAAACCCACTTGGGATTGTCTGATGGAGGGGGAGTCCAAGAAGAGGCCTGTAACCAGGCAACCCAAGAGGCAGATCAAAATTCCATTAAGAACATTTCTGGAAGTGTGCCCAGGAGACCCAAACGTCCAAAACTGAGACACAATGGGCCTTATGACTGTAACTGATAGCAGGTTCTAAATTCAACTGATCACCTACCCAACTCCTCTAACCTTAAGCGAGCCAAAGACTGTTGGCTTTGCCTCTCTCTATCCCCCTTATGTTATGAGGCTACCTTGGTCCCAGAGAGTGTAACCAATATGGTTCTCCCTGCAACATGTCAAGAGATAACATAACTGTCACAGTAGACCCCATGGTTACTGATATAAAACTAATAGGGCAGGCCTCCTTATGTTTTAAGGACCAACAAGGAACAACCCCTGTAGGTAAATTAACTAAAAACCAATGCAACCAAACTGAGATATACCATCAAATAGGTAAAAAACAAGAGTCACCCTGGTGCCTTCCCTCTGCAGGAATATCTTTTGTTTGTGACTAATGCTTACTTGTGCCTGGCTGCTAACTGGATGGGAATTTGTGCCTTTGCATTCCCACCCCCCAAATATTCTCCCTAACAACCAATCTCTTATACTTCCCTTGGTTCCACATACCCAGTCTAAACAAGCTATCCAAGAGCTACCTCTATTAATTGGGTGGGGAATCACCACTGGAGTAACTGGTAGAGTTGGAGGAGGAGCCTCACATATTTCCATTTACCAAAAACTATCCCAAGATCTGACAGATGACATAGAACAACTTGCAAACTCCCTGGTAACCCTACAAAACCAGGTGGATTCTTTAGCAGTATTACAAAATAGAAGAGAGTTAGACTTGTTAACTCTGAGAAGGGGGAAATAAATCTCTTCCTAAATGAGGAATAATGCTTCTACGTTAACCATTCAGGGATAGTTAGAGGTATAGCCCGACAACTAAGGGAGTGGATCTTCAAACAGAGGCAAGAATTAGCAGATTCATGGAACTCTTGGAGCAACATATAGAATTGGGCATCCTGGCTCCTCCCTCTAGCTAGTTCTCTCCTAATGCAGTTCATACCCCTCCCGTTTGGTCCTTGTATTCTTAATATGCTAACCAGGATTGTTTCCTCTCTCCTAGAAGTGATAAAAGTCCAGATGATGCTCCAGTTGGACCATTCCAGCTGCCATTACTCTCCTTTGGATGGTGAAGAACCCTAGCTGTCACATTCCTCACTTCAACGTCCCTGTCCACTAGGAAGAAGCCAGAATAGTCTTCACTCCTCCTCCAATTCCAGAAAAGGGTTCCCTGGCCCCCACAAACTGATTTTCTCTAAGTCTGATAGAGCAACTTGAGGATCAAAATTGGGGAATGAGAATGAAAGCTGGTAAAAGCAGATAAAAGGGGCCAGCCAGATGTCCAAGGTGGATACTCCCCTTACATGCTTTTGGCTTCTGTCATCTTGCTTGCCTCCTTCATATGCCAACTGCCCATGTAGCACAACCAATTAGTGCCCCCCTTTCCACGTTTTTTCTCGAGGCCCTGCAATCCCATCCATAAAGAGAGACTCACACCAGGGCTAGGGCTCAGCCTTTGGAGGTGACTCTGCTGGGCCAGCACTGGTGTGAAATAAAGTCTCTCCTGATTCCCCAAGTGTGTGTCACTTGTCTCTTCCTGGTCACCAAGTATTTGCTGTAACAAAAGGTAGTGGTACATACAGGTGGTGGTGAAGGTCAAGCCAATCACTGTGTTGCTGTCAGACATGTGGGGTCCTGCTGGTCCAGGGCAGGCCTTCTTGCTGGAGGGGATAGTTTCCTTTTCCATCATGGGATGCTTTGCCTGCTGGGGCTTCTGCCTGACCTAAAGATGAGCTGGAAAAAAGAACTAAATCAGGAAGTATAGATAAAGGTCAAACTAGAGACAGTTGAAGGCACTCCTGGGTCCTTTTTTCATCTCACAACATATATGTGTTGTTTTTTAAAATGTTAACTAGTAGACATTCAGAAATGGAAAACAAGGTGATGGATGGGTTGGCTCTTGAAGCTCCCATGGAACAAGAATGTCCTGTCTCATTTTGAGGGGAGTAAGAATCCCTATCCCTTTCAGGTCATTCTGGGTGGACTAAGTATCAAATTGACATGACACAGATGAATGGGAGAGAATCAAACTTAATAGCATAATTATAAGGAAGCCACACACACACACACACATAGACATCCCAAAGGCAAGCAGGCAAAATGAGGTATCTCTCTCATCCTGAACCAAGTAGAAGGGAGCAGGAGTCTGGGATTTCAACATAAAAAAAATGTAATTGATAGTGTGAAAGGAGACGAGCGGGTGTTTCAGAAAGAGGTTTAGGACAGATGCCCCTTAACCCCACCCAGAATGTGCCAATTTGACATGTCGATTATTCTGAGCTGAAAACACATGAGTCCCTATGGTCTCAAGATACAGGTTTGTCCCCCCCTTAACCACACAGAACAACCTAAGTTGAAGGTCTTTCCAGAATAAAGGGTATTAAATTTTCTGAGTGATTCTTCTGTATGGTAGGGCTCATGTTTATCACCAAACCTCTGTTCTTCCTATCACCCTGTGAATTACATTTCTTTGCTCTGAAATTCCAGACCCCTACTCCCTTCTTGACAATCCAGAGGCCCATATATACCTCATTTTGCCTGTCTTTAAAATTTCCATGTCTCTGTGGATTCATTGTACATATGGCATTCCACTTGATTTTTCCTGTTAATCTGTCTTCTGTCAATTTGATTCTTAGTCAAGTTAGAAAGACCCTTGAAGGAGACATGTGTTATTACTTCCTGACATTGGTAATTAGATGTTTGGTCTGCTGGATCTATGGATCACTCAGATAAAGTTTATCTCCTATAATAACCCTTATTTTGAAAAGGGCACCCAATTTAGATTCCTCTATGTAGTTAAGGGAGGAACCAAAATTTCCTGGAGCCCAGTGTCTTGATTGCCTTCAGCTCCAAATAATCCACATGCCCAACTGGCACATACTGGCAGGGCCTATCCCAACCCCTTCCAAAGCACAGAATTTTGTGAGAAAGACAGAAATGAAAGCACTAAAACATACAGTCTTTGCTTCCACGTATATCTGATTTGAGGTTTCAACAAAACATTAGCACCTAATGTTTGAGAATCTGTTTAAGAAGTGGGAGGAGGAGTGATCCAAACCTCCGGTGATTATCAACTGCTATTTTGGATCACACCCTTGTGAAGGGAAAAATAATTAAATTTAGTGAAATATTAAGAATTCTTTAATTCTATAATATTAATGTGTCATTGTTAGTTGTAGGTTTCATCAAAAGTACCAGAGTAATATCCATTGTCAACAACAAGGGAACAGGGTGAGGAGTAGATGAATACTCTGTGTCCTCTCTGCCACACTTCTGCAAGTATTAATTACATAATAAAATTTCACATTAAAATTGTAACTCTATGGGGGCTCCTGGGTTGCCCAGTCTGTTAAGTCTGTGAGTCTTGATTTCAGCTCAGGTCACAATTTCATGATTCATGAAATCGAGCCCACATTCTCCACAGTTGTTGGGTTTCTCTCCAAATCATGTTCTCCTCCGTCATATTCCCTGCAGTTGTTGGGTTTCTCTCAAATTATATATACTCTGATGTCAAGGAAATTCTGAGGAATATTTAAAGAATTCAGCCAATTCTTTACATCTGTAAGGCTTCTTCCCAGTACGAAATGTCTGATGCCCAGGAAGACTTCAACTCCAGGTATAGACTTTGCCACATTCTTTACTTTTGTAAAGTTTTTCTCCAGTATACACTCTGTGATGTGAAAAACAAAAACAAAAATTAAAAAACCCTGAGTACTGGTTAACGGCATTGCCACATTCTTTATAGGTAAGGTTTCTTCTCTGGATGAAAATTCTTCCTTTAGCAAGTTTTGAAGACTGCTTAAAAACTTTGCAAAACTTACTACTGTTATGCCCAGAATTCGTGATCCCCAAAGACCACTAGGGAGCCGAGTCCGATGCAAAAGCAAAGAGCCTTTATTCGAGCTAGCTCGAGCTCAATCCCCTACCTGCACCGACGCAGCGGTGAGATACCAGGGAAAGAGAGCGAGTTTCAAAAGGACAAAGGTTTTATTGGGGCCTGGGGGCAGTTGGTGAGGTAATGGCTATGGCCTCAGCCGATTGGCTGGGGAAGGGTCCTGGGGAAGGGTCCGAGTCCTGTTAGGCAGGTGAGGGGGGGGGTTACTCAAGGGGAGGAGGTGTGGTCAAGGTGAAGGACACAGAACAAGATGGAGTCGGCTGGCGTAGGCCCGCCCTTTCAACTACATTTGTAAGTGTCCTCTCCAGCAAGGAAACAGTGACATTTAAGAAAATTTGAGGTTGGATAAAAGACTTTCCCACATTTCTTTCTTTTAAACTTATTCTATTGAAACTGAGCTCTCTGCTATTTATTCAGATTTGATACATGGTTAACCTTTTTCCCAGATTCACTGTATTGTTATGTTTTGTCTCCATGGTAAACACATTGGTAATTATTAAATACACAGTCCTTACTAAACATCTTCCCGAATTCACAACACATGAAAAGTTGCTCCAAATTCAGGATTATATGATACTATTGAACAGTGATGTTTGGATAAAATCCTTCCCATAATTATCAAAATTAGAACTTTGGAACAAAGAGGAATTATTTGTTCGTGAAAGGATAATAACCCCTCAAAAAAGAACACCCCAGGGGCGCCTGGGTGGCTCAGTCGGTTAAGTGGCCGACTTCAGCTCAGGTCATTATCTTTTGGTCCGTGGGTTCGAGCTCCGCGTCGGGCTCTGTGCTGACAGCTCAGAGCCTGGAGCCTGTTTCAGATTCTGTGTCTCCCTCTCTCTGACCCTCTCCTGTTCATGCTCTGTCTCTCCCTGTCTCAAAAATAAATAAAATGTTAAAAAAAATTTAAAAAAGAACACCCCAAATTGATCATATTTAGACATTTAATCTTCATTTTCAACTTTCTAAAATCTAAAACTGTTGCAATAATTTATCCAATCATATATTTGAAATGATTGGAATTACTACTTTTGGCACACACTCATTGAATTTCTAGATTTTCCAAATTTCCTTTCAGAGCATATATATGTTAAAAAATGGACTTTGGTCTTTATGTTCATAACGACATTGTTCCACAAACATAGCTGTCTTAAAGTGGGGTTACCCTCCAAAAGTTTTATATCCTTGTTCTCTTTTTAAGGTTTATTTATCTATCTATCCATTCAATCATTCTTTCATTCATTCATAAAGATAGGCAGGGAGGGACACAGAAAGAAGAGAGACAGAAATCTCAAGCAGGCTGCACACTCTCAGTGCACAGCCAAACTTGGGGCTCAAACTCACAAAACTGTGAGATCATGGCCTGAAGCAAAGTCAAGAGTGGGAGGCTTAACTGAGTGATCCAGCCAGGTGCCCCTCCTCAATGTCTTTAGTCAGTAAACATTCTATTATGGGTAAATAACCCAGTTTGGTTCTATCCATCATAATATTCCTTCTGCTCTTCCTTCTCTCCTTCACCTTCCCAATCTTCCACTAACAGTGAATACTCAAAAGTCACAGTTACCATATCTTCCCAATAGCACCCCATGGAAAGAATCTCCTTGGCTTATCTTTGTCAACAAGCCCAAGGTGTCATCAAAAGGCATAACTGAAAGATACCAAGTAAATGATCCCACAACTGCACTTGCATCAATATACTATAAGGTGCTAATGCAAAAACTTAATACCCATCACCAGACATCAGCAGACTTGAGAAATAGGAGGCACAGAGACTTTGCTCCTCGAAGCAGAAATAGACTGACCCAACTGCCCTTTCAAGTGCCCCAGAATCTGGTTGGGAGAAGAAAGCACTCCCAGGCAAGGACAAACTGAAGAAGACTCACATCAAAGAGGGAAGAAAAGTTAGTGACACTTTCCCCCAATAGCTCTTCACTCTACCTGGGACTCCATGGCAAGATTATGAGAAAATGCTCAACTCTGCATAGGAAGTAAGACATGAGTGACCTGTGTAAAGATCTGGCTCTTTTGTAGCTACCTGAGGGGACTGGATCCTGTCATACAGGACACTGAGGGCTCAAGGAATGGAAGCATATTATGAAAGCATTGTGCTGGCTGCTCAGAAAAAAAAGCTGAGTATTTCTTCAAACACCAGCGACTGCAGAACTTAAACCAAACATCAAGGAGAGAGAGATGTATAATGTGTTCTAATTAAGACCCAACACACACTTTCTTAACTGGGAAATTACAAAAGCTCAGGCTTCATACATCTTCAGAATGTTTCACAGGACCCAGGATTTACTAGCACAGCTGTGTTTTCTGTTTTCATTTACAAAGCAAGTTCACAAAGCCTGGGACCAGAGGCTGGTTTTTAAATTCCAAACACTCAGTGAAAGATCACAAAGCATACGAGGAAACAGAAAAATGTGTTAGGGGGCACCTGGGTGGCTCAGTCAGTTGAGCATCCAGCTTCGGCTCAGGTCATGATCTCACGGTTTGTGAGTTCGAGCCCTACATCGGGCTTTGTGTTGACAGCTCAGAGCCTGGAGCCTGTTTCAGATTCTGTGTCTCGCTCTCTCTTTGCTCCTCCCCTGCTTATGCTCTCACTCGCTCACGCTCTCTCTCTCTCTCTCTCTCAAAAATAAATAAATAAACATTTAAAAAATTAAAAAAAAAAGAAAAATGTTTTACAATTGAAGGAACAAAATAAAATTCTAAAACTTACCATTAATTGTTACATAACTATTCATTACCTGACAAAGAACTCAATCATCATAACCATGATCATGGAGGAAGAAGAGAGAACAGATGGGGCACTAAATGATACCAGAAAAACTATGTATGGCCAAATAAAAATTCAAACCAACAGAAAGTGTTGAAAAAATAAAACAAAATTTAGGAGTTAAACAGTCCAGTAAATGTATTTTGAAAACCAGTAGAAGGGGTGGCAGTGCTTAGCTGGCTTAGTTGGTAAAGCATGCAACTCTTCTCAGGGTTCTTGGTTTGAGCCCCATGTTGGGTGTAAAAATTAGTTTAAAAATTAAATATATTTATTTAAAGAAGAAAAAGTAGTAAAGGGTTAAGAAAAGACTTGATCAGAAAAAAAAAGAAACAACTTAAAGACCACTTGTTTTGAATTAATCACTGAGGGAACAAATTACAGTTGGAATAGAACAGAGTCCAAGGGACTTCTGGGACACCAAAAGTAAATCAATATACATAAGGGGAACCCATATGAAAACAGAGTCAAAGGGGACAGAGAGCTAACATGAAAAACTAATGGCTCGTAATTCCCACATTGGTGGAAAGAAACAAACATGCAAGAATTTCAGTGAATTATTAACACAGGATGAATGCCAATTCTTAAACAAAATGATACACTATAATTAACTGATCATAAATCACAGGTGAACAGAAAACTTTGAAACACTAGGAGAAAAGCAACTCATCTTGTGCAGCAGATCCACTGTAAGTTAGTAGTGGTTTCTCAACACATCTTATAGGAAGTAGGCATAGGATGATACATTCAAGTACTAATATACCAAAAAATAGCAACCAACAATATGGTACCTGGTAAAACTGTCCTTCAAAATGGAGAAATGAAGACTTTACCAGGAAACACCCCTAGAAGTTTACCAGTAAACTGTCTCTACAGGAAAAATTCAAGGAAGATTCTGGTTAAAGTACAAAGAGTGTAGAAGTAACTGACCCAAAAGGAACATATAAAACTCTCCGCTTGATGTAAATACTTAAACAAATAGAGAAACCCACCGTTTGTAAAAAGGTACCACAAATCACTTTTATTTCTGTGACAGAGTATTAAAAAATTTAAAACTATAAAAATCACAAATCCATATCATAGTGTATGCAAAATAAAAGACAATTTGGGATATTGGTAAGACAAAGTGGGTGCAATGGTGGACATGATATGCTGTGACAGGTTTTCAGTCATTCTCATGGTAACCACAAAGAAAATGCCTCTAGAAGACATAGAAAGGATATGAGAATGGTATCAAAGCATGTCATTACAAACACCACAAAAACATAATGGGACACAGGAACAGTGAGGAAGTGGCATAAAATAGTCACAACAAATACAGAAAACTATACAAAGTTGGTAGCAGTAGTGGTTCCCTTTCACTAATACATTGATTGCAAAGGGATTCAAGTCCTCCAATCAAAAAGCATAGACTGGTTCAGTGAGTTAACAACAAAACCCTACAGTCTCCTGTGTATAAGAGACTCACAGTAGATTTAAGGACACACATAAGAAGTAAAAGTGTGTTAACAGACATTCCATGCAAATGGGAGCCAAAAGAAGGCATAGGTGGCCATACTGTTATCAAACAAATACACATTAAGTGTCAAAAAGTGTCAACAAGAGAAAAAGGACATTATATAAAGTCATGAAATTACCAGGGCACTAAAACAATTATATTTATATGTGCACCTAGCGTCAAGGATCCCATACATGTGAAGCACACATGACGGAATTGAAGCAAGAAGTAAACAGCATCATAAGAGTAGCAGAGGTCAACACTCCAGTTTAACTGGATAGAAAGACCGCATACCATTCCAGTAAAAAGCACACTTAAGCAACGTTACATACCAATTACACATAATAAACATCAAGAGACAGTTCCACCAAGGAAGAGCAGAATATGCAATCTTGTCAATTACACACTGATCATCATCCTGTATAGATACTGTGCTAGTCTACAAAACAAGTCTTAAGACATTTGGGAAGATTGACATCATACAAGTATCTTTTTTGTCCACCATGGAATGAAACTAAGTTTTAAGAGCAGATGGAAAATTGTAAATTCCACAAACATTTGGAAGCTTAACAATATGCTCTTGAACAGTCAGGTATTGAACAAAACGACCAGGAAATTTCTTGAGCCAAGTGAAATGACACACAATATACTCAAACATACGGAATTCAGACAAAGTAATTCTAAGGAAACAGAGGAATGAATAGACAACCTGTGAAATGAAAGGAATTTTTTTGCAGAGCACTTAGAGCAGAAGGAGGTAATATCCACAATAGAGAAAGAACTCGTGCATCAACAACCAGAAAGCACATAACATGATTTAAATTTGGAGAAAGGATAGATGAGCATCATCCAGTGAAGATATACAAGTGGCCAACCATATGAAAGATGCTCAAAACCATTATTCCTTAGGAAAATGTAAATCTGATCACAGTGAGTTATCACATTACACCAGTTCACATCCCACTATTAAACAAGCATATGTTGGAAAGGATGTGGACAGACTGGAACCCTTACACACTGCTAGAGTAAACACAAATGGTGCAACTACACTGGAAGACAAGATGAAGGTTTGTCAAGAAAATTTAAATAATATTATCATAAAATCCAGCATCCCACTTGTGGATATGTAACCAGAAGAATTCAAAGCAGGGTCTGTAAAAGACATGTGCACAAGTAGATTCCTAGCAGCATTATTCAGAAAAGCCAATAATAAGCGAAAGCAATAGAAATGTTCACAGGTGCACGAATGGGTAAAGCAAATGTACCATATACACACACTGGAAGAATATTCAGCTTTGAAAGAACCTATCTCATCACATTATACAACCTGGCTAAAATGGGATGACATTATGCTCAGTGTCATCAAGGAGTCACAGAGACAGATACACTGATTTCACTTATGTGACTAATGTAATGTAGTGAGCCTCACAAAGAAAGAAAGGAAGAAAGAGGGAGAAAGAAAATGTACTTGGGGATTAGAACAGATACAAATGTGGAAGTGGTTATTTAAGAGGCATGGAGTTTCAGGTTTCCAAGATGAGAAAATCCCAGAGGCTGGTTTTGTAACAACTTAAGTATACTTAACACTACAGTTTAAAATGGTCAGAATAGTAAATTTTATGGCATACGTTTCAACCACAATTAAGAGTAAAATATAAAACTTAAAGTTGATACACAGTTATGAGTTTTAAAATATTACCTTCAATTCAATACGTTATTTCTCATACAATGGGAATATACTTTCATACAGAAATACATTATGACCTGAATTCTACTATAACAATTCACCAAGACAGAATAAAACAACCACTGATCACTCTTCAAGAAAGGAAACAAGGTAAATCATAAGCAAAAAAAGTATGGGTAATATTAATACCAACAAATATAGAAGTAATTTATTGGCAATTGACATATGGCTGATTCCTGTTTAAATTAAACCTTAAACTATACAGAGTTGTACTGAGTTGTTCAGTGAGTACTGAAATGTACTGAGTTGAAAATTGTTATCCACAAACATAAAACGTAGATAAAAAACAAATACAAATTAATTAATGTTGTGGAATCTATCAGACAAAACAATGAATGGTTACAGAATTGTCTAACAAGAATAAAAGAAATTTTATCCATCAAAATCCTGAATAATTCATCGATATTTATTAAAAAAGCATCTGCTAAGAAAAAAAAAAAAAAAGAAAACCTCCACCTCCAACTATTATTGATACAATAACAAGCAGTGGAAACTAAAATGTAAGTAGTAGCCAATACCGAGAACCCAGAAAAGGACCCACAAACGTATTGCCAACTAATCTTTGACAAAACAGGAAAGAATATCCAATGGAATAAAGACAGTCTCTTCAGCAAATGGTGCTGGGAAAACTCAACAGCGACATGCAGAAAAATGAACAGGGACCACTTTCTTACACCCTACCCAAAAATAAACTCAAAATGGATGAAAGACCTAAATGTAAGACAGGAAGCCATCAAAATCCTCCGGAGAAAGAAGGCTAAAACCTCTTTGACCTTGGCCGCAGCAACTTCTTATTCAACACATCTCCAGAGGCAAGGGAAACAAAAGCATAAATGAACTATTGGGAGGGTCAGAGAGAGAGGGAGACACAGAATCTGAAACAGGCTCCAGGCTCTGAGCTGTCAGCACAGAGCCTGACGCGGGGCAGGAACCCACGGACTGTGAGATCATGACCTGAGACTAAGTCCGAGGCCCAACCAACTGAACCACCTAGGGGCCCCTGATTTTGCTTATTTTGATGCAAATACTATGTGCCTTCTGAATGTGGATTTCTGTTTCCTTCCCCAGAGTAGCAATGTTTTCTATTATTTCTTGAAATAACTTTTCTTCCACTTTTGTTCCTAGAGTTCCTAAAATTAAAATGTCATTCTTTTTTTTTTTTTCAATGTTTATTTATTTTTAGGACAGAGAGAGACAGAGCATGAACGGGGGAGGGGCAGAGAGAGAGGGAGACACAGAATCGGAAACAGGCTCCAGGCTCCGAGCCATCAGCCCAGAGCCCGACGCGGGGCTCGAACTCACGGACCGCGAGATCGTGACCTGGCTGAAGTCGGACGCTTAACCGACTGTGCCACCCAGGCGCCCCTAACGTTTTTATTTTTGAGAGAGAGACAGAGTACAAGCAAGGGAGGGCACAGAGAGAGGGTGACACAGAATCTGAAGCAGGCTCCAGGCTTTGAGCTCTCAGACACAGAGCCCACAATGTGGGTCTTTAACCAATAAACTGTGAGACCATCACCTGAGCCAAAGTCAGGCACTCAACTGACTGAACTGTCCAGGCACCCCAGAAATTTGTATTTTCAAAGGTAATTTACACACAGTTTTGCAAAGTAAATGTACTTTTTACATTCCTCTCAGCAACATAGGCAAATTCTAATTCCTTAACATTTTCATGAATATCTGGTGTTATCTTTTTTTACTTTAGTCATTCCAGAAAATTTTGACAGGTTCTCATTGTAAAATATGAAATGGTATTACTACAGTTATCCTGGTGACTCAAAATGAAACTACTTAAATGTGTAAAGTTGAACAAAAATCAAAATGTCTGCAGTCAAACATCAGTAGGCTTGATATTGAAATAAGCAAAATAAGCAAAAGCAGGTCCACAATGAGACATGTTTGAATTAAATTTGCAAACTATGGTGATAAACAAAAAATCTTAAATGCAGCAAAAGAAAAGCAGTCCTCACTTGCAAAGGAAGGCCCATAAACCTGTTGAGATTTCTCAACAGAAACTTGGGAAGCAAGAAGGGCGTGGCATGATATATTCCATGTACTGAATGAAAAAAATCTGCAGCCAAGAACTCTATCCAGCAAGGCTATTCTTCAGCATAGGAGAGATAAAGAGGTTCCCAGAGAAGCAAAAACTAAAGGAAACTCACCACTTAAACAGCCCCATGAGAAACATTCAATAGGAATCTTTGAGTGTGAAGAACATACCAAAAGTGACAAAGACTTGAGAGGATCAGAAAAAATCTTCAGAAACAGACAAAACAAGTAATATAATGGCAGTAAATGCCAATGAATCAATAACTCCTTTGAATGAAAAGGTACTCTGAACTCCTGTCAAAACACATAGGCTGTCTGGATGGATTAAAAACCCAGACCCATCTACATGTTGCCTACAAGAGACTCAATTTAGACCTGAAGATATCAGCAGACTGAAAGTGAGTGGGAGGAAAGATATGTTTCATGCAAATGGAGGTCAAAAGAAAGAGTACCGACACTTTTACGTTGGACGAACTAGACATTTTTGTTCCTGTATTGTGCTTATCATCCTTTGCTATCAGAGTAATTTTGGCCACATAGAATGATTTTCAATGCTTTCCCTCTATTCCACTGTTTGCAAGATTGTGATGAACACTGTCATTTGTCATTTTTTAAAAAGGTTTCTTAGCATTGGGGCGTCTGGGTGGCTCATTCGTTCGGTTGAACGACCCACTTCAGCTCAGGTCATGATCTCACAGCATGTGAGTTTGAGCCCCGTCCCTTCCCAGAGCTCAGAGCCTGGAGTCTGCTTCGGATTCTGGGTCTCCCTCTCTCTCTACCCCTAACCCACTCGCATTCTTTCTCTGTCTCTCTCAAAAATAAACGTTAACAAAATAAAATAAAATTTAAAAAATTAAAAAATAAAAGGTTTCTTGGCATTGACCAATGAAGGCATGTGGTCTTGGGCTTTCATGTGTGGGAGGTTTTTTATTCCAAATTCAACTTTCATTCTTGTGGTCTAAGAAGATTTCCTATTACTTGGGTTCAAGATTCTTATTTCAATTAGGTAACTTATGCATTTTTAGGAATTACCTTTTCCCCTACGTTATGGGATTTGTTAGCTTATAATTGTTCATAATAATCTGTTATCACACTATATACTACTTGGGGTATTGTTTTCTCATTTTCTCTTCCAACCATTTTCTCTTCCAAAAACCAACTCATTTGGATTTTGAGTCTTCTCTCCTGTTTTTATTCATGTAGTTAAATCAGCGTCTATTATGCTTAAAAAAAAAAAAAAAAAAACAGAGCACCATTTTCAATGTTATTTTATTATTTGGTCTGTATTTTATTTATTTCTGATTATTCCTTGTAATTTACTACCTCTACTAAGTTTCACCTGTATTCCTTTCCAGTTCACCTGTATTTCCCCCCAGTTCCTTGTGGCTTAATGTCAAGAACATAAAGTTAGGGCACCCAGGTGGCTCAGTCAGTTTACTGTCCAACTGTTGATTTCAGCTCAGGTTATGATCTCATCCTTCATGAGTTCGAGCCCTGACTCAGTCTCTGTGCTGTCAGTACAGAGCCTTCCTGGGATTCTCTGTCTCCCTCTCTCCCTCTGCCCCTCCACTGCTCTTTCTCTCCACCTCTCGCTCTCTCAAAAAGAAACCCTGAAACAAAAGAAAAAATGGTGGAACAAATTGATTCAAGCATTGGTAGTATAAAAATTCAAAAATAGACTGTCTACTAGATCAGATTAGCAGAAGTAAGCAATACAAGTGATGACCAAAACAAACCAGTAACAACAAAGATAAAAAACTAAGGATTCTTGGGGTGCCTAGGTGGCTCAGTCGGTTAAGTGTCTGACTTTGACTCAGGTCATGATCTCATGGTTAGGGAGTTTGAGTCCTGCGTTGGGCTCTGTGCTGACAGCTTGGAGCCTAGAGCCTGCTCTGTTTCTGTGTCTTCCTCTCTTTCTCTGCTCCTCCCCCACTCACACTCTGTTTCTTTCTCTCCCTCAAAAATAAATAAAAAGATTAAAAAAATTAAAAATAAAAGTCATGACATCCTTTAAAAATTAAAAAAAGAGAAGTAGATAATATGAATTAATGTGGTAGAAATGAAGAAATCTTCATAGATATAAAATACTAGCTAAGTCTTCCCTAAAATGGCATGGGATTGTACATTCACGTTTTTTTAAGAATTACCGGAGGCCTGAAAGTGTGTTAGTATGGAGAATTAAAGAACAACTTAAAATGCAGGGTCATAAGTAGGTCATGAGGTCATAAGCCTCATGGTAACCACATATCAAACTCGTGTTCTAGATATGTGAAAGAGGAAAGGATCGAAGTATACCGCTATAGAAAGACCTAAATGTGGGGCACCTGGGTGGCGCAGTCGGTTAAG
>NW_024412451.1:8268376-8272843 GCF_014898765.1 Herpailurus yagouaroundi
CTACAGCCACTTCTAGTGAAGATTTCTCCAGAGGCAAGGGAGCAAAACAAAACAAATAAAAAACAAAAATGATTTATTGGGACCTCATCAAGATAAAAAGCTTCTGCACAGTAAAGGAAACAATCAACAAAACCAAAAGGCAACCGAGGGAATAGGAGAAGATATTTGCAAATGACATATGGGATAAGGGTTAGTATCCAAAATCTGTGAAGAATTTACCAAACTGAACACCAAACAAATTACCCACTGAAGAAATGGGCAGAAGACATGAATAGACATTTTGCCAAGGAAGACATCCAGATGGGTAACAGACACATGAAAAAAGGCTCAACGTCCCTCATCATCAGGGAAATACAAATCAAATTCACAATAAGGTGCCACCTCACACTTGTCAGAATGGCTAAAATTAACAACAGCATACAGAGAAAGGAGGACACTTTTCCAGTGTTGGTGGGAATGCAAATTGGTGCAGCCATTCTGGAAAACACTGTGGAGTTTACTCAAAAAATGAAAAATGGAATTACCTGCAGCCCAGCAATAGCACTACTAGGAATGTATCCAAGAGATACAGGAGTGCTGATTCATAGGGGCACATGTACCCCAATGTTTCTAGCAGTGCTATTAACAATAGCCAACTTATGGAAAAAGCCCAAATGTCCATCAACTGATGAATCAAGAAGCCATGGTACACACACACACACACACACACACACACACACACACACTGCAATACTACTCAGTGATAAAAAGAATGAAATCTTGCTATATGCAACAATATGGATGGAGCTAGAGAGGATTATGCTAAGTGAAACAAGTCAGTCAGAGTAAGAGAGATCCTATGATTTCCCTCATTTGGAATTTGAGAAACCCAACAGATCAAAATAGGGGAAGGGAAGGTAAAAGGAGATAAAAACAGAAGGGAGGCAAACTACAAGAGACTCTTTAACACATAAAACAGAGTGAGGGTTTCTGGAAGGGAGGTAGGTGGGGGGATGGGTTAAATGAGTGATGGGCATCAGGGAGGGCACTTTATTGGGATGAGCACTGGGTGTTATATGTAAGAGATGAATCACTGGATTCTATTCCTGAAATCAATACCACACTGTATGTTAACTAACTTGAATTAAAAAAAAAATCAAATAAATATAAAGGGATTAAATTCTCCAATCAAAACATATATATTGGCTGAATGGAAAGAAATACAAGATACAACTCTACAGTACCTTCAAGAGACTCGCTTCAGCTTTGGGAACACAGTCAGACTCAAAGTGCAGGTAAGGAAAAAGACATTCCATGCAAATGGAAATAAAAGAAAACACAGTAGCTATGCTTACTTTAGACAAATAGACTTTAAGCTAAGGGCAGTATTAAGATGCAGCAAAAATGCTTATAAACTAATGGGTCACTTTCTGCAGTGTTTTTAGCTATGTGGTGTTGGGAAGAATGACAGTAAGGCTTTCCCAAAATTTGTGTTTGGAAGGATATGAATAGGGTGTTTCTGTAACTCATGTAGTACTTACCACTTTTCAACCCAACACCTGTTTTCCCCCATAAATGTTGATGGTGTTTCACCACATACCTCAATTATAGCTTGAGTAAAGTTGATGAACATCTGTATCTTAAGAGTTCCCTAAATGGTTAGTTGATATTCAAAAACCTATTACTGTGATTTGAGGATTGGGGAAAAAAAGAACACTAAATGACAATTTGAGAAGGACCTATTATTTCCAGACTTTTATGTGTGTGGGAAAATATTGTTGCAAAGAAAGCTTGGTCCTTTACTGTAACCAGTAGCCAATAATTTATCAAAACCAACTTGTACAGGCTAATAAACATTCTACCATAATGTGTTTTCTAACCTCTTGCTACTGTACATTGTATATTTTATCACTCATATGTTGTTAAATTACCTTGGTATCTGGCATTTTAATCTCCAAATAAGTTAGTTGTCCTTTCAGCCAGGTTATCATTAAACTCCTCTGTGCACCTTGTGGTATAAGTTTTTGAGCAGCTTTTCATTGGGCAGACATTCCAGAAAACGAGCAACTACCAAAGGTTTTATCCAATCAAGCGGTCCTTCCTTTGCTTCCACATCGTCTCTGTAAAAACCTTACCACTATCTGCTACTAATGGAACGTGCCTAGCCATTTGAATAGATCAATTAACCGGTCAGATTAAGTCTTGAAAATATGAACATATATCAGTTCATCTTTTATTTAAAAAAAAAACAATTTTTTTCAACGTTTATTTATTTTTGGGACAAAGAGAGACAGAGCATGAACGGGGGAGGGGCAGAGAGAGAGGGAGACACAGAATCAGAAACAGGCTCCAGGCTCTGAGCCGTCAGCCCAGAGCCCGACGCGGGGCTCGAACTCACTGACTGCGAGATCGTGACCTGGCTGAAGTCGGATGCTTAACCGACTGCGCCACCCAGGCGCCCCTATCAGTTCATCTTTTAACACCACACAGTACCACCTTTCATTTTGAGCACCTTTCTCCCTGGCCTGGACAACTTGCCCACTCGCAACGTGAGCATAAGACTCAATAGGACATCTTTCCCTGCCCCTTTCCGCCCACTTTTGCACATGCACATTAGACACCAATGTGACTCTGCTCTCACTTGCGCAGACTCCACTCTCGGCAATGGCTCCCCACAGCACTTGCGCAGATAGAGTTTCCCACCAAGTGCTGCACATGCGCATAGAGGATTTCCGGAAAACACCGACCCGCTCAGGAGCTAAACCTGCAGTCATGTGTTCCTCCCTTTACCAGCCCGGAGTTACAGAGCACTAGCCTTGAACTTTAGCTCAACTGTCCACACACCGGAGTTCACAGTGGAGGCCAGCTGGGGCTAGAGTCTACAGACAGAGCAGTCATCCCTCGGACCAGTGTTACCACACCCAGAGTTTTCGATCCTTTTCCCGTGTCTGCCTTCAGTATCATCAAAACTTCACACAAGCACGCAAAGAGAATCCCCATGAACCCGTCAAGCTGGGCACCTCCCACAATGAAGGGAGCCCGAGCAGATGGGGAGCAGGGACTGGCCATCCAGGAGCATCCTGTGTAATAGAAACGCTTAGGTGTCCATCAGTTCTACCACTGCAGGGGACCTTCTGACATCCTCAGATTCCGTCTCATACTTTGGGGCTAACATTCTGGGCAAAGAGCTCAGCTGTCCCAGGATTTGCATCTGGAATAGTCCTTGTCTACATGGTGCTTGGGGAGCCTGATAGACAATTGTCCCTTCAGGTTCTCTCGAAAAGGACCTGTTCCACCACAAAATTGACCTCTCTGGCCCCGGTGCCAGTCCCTGATCCTCCCTTCTCAGGACAGCTCAGAGAACAGAGTTCCTAGCAGTTCCACCTCCTGGATAGCCCATTGATATCCACACTTTCATGAGGCTCAGACTCAGATAAGGGAGAGAGCAAAGGACCTAGATTTGGGGAGTCCGTTTCACCTTTCTGGTACCAACAGTGCTTCCAAGAGGACACATAGCATCCCACCTTCCATTCCTGGAATCTCCATTGATTTTCAACACATTAAAATAGATCAAATACGCAAATGCAAATGATAGGTGCATCAGATTTCCCTCAGAGGTTCTACTCCACCCTTTCTGTCTCCTATCTGCTCTCTATATTTGTGCCTCCACCTCCAACATGGCCTTCGAGAGTACTGATGTTGAAAGAGAATACAAACAATCTCTACTCCCAAGAAGGCTCACCCTGGATCCAACCTTCCTAGAAAAATGAACATAGTGTACACAATCCCCAGGGTTTTACAAAGATTAGTTCACACAATATACGTAAGTTTCCCAGCCCAACGTCTTGAACACGGTGCATCCTCATACACTTGCAGCATACATAAGATACTCAAGAAACATCCCTTTCATGGATGAGTACACATGTACACCAAAGAGCTGTGCTCAGGGGCGCCTGGGTGGCGCAGTCGGTTGAGCATCCGACTTCAGCCAGGTCACGATCTCGCGGTCCGTGAGTTCGAGCCCCGCGTCGGGCTCTGGGCTGACGGCTCAGAGCCTGGAGCCTGTTTCCGATTCTGTGTCTCCCTCTCTCTTTGCCCCTCCCCCGTTCATGCTCTGTCTCTCTCTGTCCCAAAAAATAAATAAACGTTGAAAAAAAAAAAAAAAGAGCTGTGCTCAACCACCGCTGCCTTAGCTTTTCCTTTCCCAACTTGCAGGGGATGTGCATACAATGCCATCTTGTTGAGAGTAGTAGTCTTCACTGGGAACAACAGGGTTTGTGTTGAGATAGGATGGCTGGATAGATGGGACTCAGGTGTGCTCTTCTGCACTCTCTAGCTTTGGGCAAGTGGAGATGAAGTCTGGGGACAGCAACCTCAATGTTTGTTATAAGAACAAATTAATGATCTTCATCTAGACCTAGGCAGACATGATATCTGAGTGTGGGGCCCAGAATCTGTTTTTAATGGGAACCTCAAGGGATTTGTGTA
>NW_024412451.1:8273243-8340809 GCF_014898765.1 Herpailurus yagouaroundi
CATTCCCTTCAAGCAGAGCTTCCCAGACCACATTTTAAGATTGAGTTTTCTCCTTTGACCTTTGACCCTCACTTGTGTCATCTGCTTCATTCATTCCCACTTACTTGGGTGTGTGGTTACTCTCTCCTGTCCTTTTTTGCACAAGGTCTCTTCCCTTTTCCAAAGATCATACCCGGATCAACTCTAGAGACAGCAAGATCTATAGATAGGAAAAAAAGATACATGACCCTTGCTGGAGAACCTACAATTTCAAATCCAGCACTGTGTTCTATAGAGAAGAGAGCACATTTCAGAAGCTAATAGAAAACGAATTCTCCCAATGCTGTTTCCTGATGGCCTCTTTTTAGAACACTTAGGAAGGCTTTTCAATATTCAGTTCCCTAACTCCACTTCCAAGTAGTACTGAATCAAGAATAATAAATATTGGGGCACCTGGGTATCTCAGTTGGTTAAGCGTCTGATTTCAGCTCAGGTCATGATCTCACTGTTCCTGAGTTCAAACCCCACATCGGGCTCTGCACTGACTGCGTGGAGCCTGCATGGCCTTCTCTCCCTCCCAGTCTCTCTCTCTCCACACCCACCCCCACATACACACACTCTCTCTCTCTAAAAATAAATAAATAAACTTAAAAAAATAAGATTTAACCAAAGAATAAGGAATGTATATCAGATTTTAAGATGGTGACAACAATATCCTATGCCATTTAGTTTCTAGAATTATCACTAATTCACAGTGAGGGTAACAGAGAACTTCAGAAAAGGGGAAAGTTTAAGATACAACATCATGAATATTTCATTCCTTACACCAACAAATGCCTAATTATTTCCTTGAAATTATATCATTTGTCATTTGTGCAAAGTTGAATTACAGAATTTTAAGACCTATGAACATATAGTAGTTCTAAGATATTTGTTATTTTTTTTCAGCAAAAGCTAATAATGAAGAAAACATCTGCTATGCAAATAAAAATTGAATGCAAAATAAACTATGCAAATAACTATGCAAATAAACTTACTATGCAAAATAAAATTGAAACTTAATAGATTGAGGACCAATATAAAACCTTTATTTGCAAAGACCAGGATCTCTAGTAAACAAAAGAGAGAGATTTCATTTTCTGGGGGAATCTGTCAGAGAGACCCCGATCCATGTGAACAATGTTAACATCAGCTGTAATGAGACAAATTGATATCAGGGTCTTCATGCGTGTACACGGACTCATCGTTGATGTGATAGAGTTTGCAAAGGAAGAAAAAAAACAACAGCAACAAAATCATACTAGGATACGAATCATGAAAATGTGGAACATTTTTGCAAATTTCAAGTCACAGATTCCTCCCATGTCCTCTAGTCTTTAATGCTTTGTAAGTAGTAAATCTTTGAAACAATCTAGACAGCAAAGCTCTTTTTCAGAACATTGACTTATTTGGGCCCCAAAGCTAGTTGATTTGCTTTTCATGGTTTTTTTTTTTTTTTTTAAGTTTATTTATTTTGAGCAAGAGTGAATGGGGGCAGGGGAGAAAGGTAGAGAATATGCCAGACAGGCTCTTCTGACAGTGAGCAGCCTGACACAGGGCTCACTCAAACCATGAGATATTGACCTGAGCTGACATCAAGATTGCATTGCTTAACCGACAGAGCCCCCTGAGCCCCCTGGTTTTTCATGTTCTTAATCAGTTTACATAGACTCATGTCACACCCAGACAGGACATAAATATATAGTCTCATCTACTGGAGTCCTCAAACCTGATGTATCTCCCATGAGAAACTTGGGTAGCAACACATCCCCATACTGATCTGTCATCAAAGGTTTATTTTAAATAATCTGCAGCTCATGAATTCATGGCAGGAATTCCTCATGCTGTATAGAAAGCCTGGTTGTAGAGAATGGAAGAAGGCCCTGGGATGTAACAAGGAATGTCTTAAAGAGCTGAATTTGACTATCATGAAAGGGATAAATACTAGTCCAAAACAAATGTATTAGGCAGGTCCATGAGATGTAGAGAAGTAAATGTTTGCAGCGCTAAATACATGGCATTTCAGTAAGTAATGAGGATACAGTCCCTGAGCTAAGCCCAGACAAAATTTATTTGAGAAGCAGCCATTTCTTCCTCTCCTTTCTGCTCTCGAGAGCTTTCTGGGGTGATGTTATGTGGAGAAATCACATCTGTACGCCTTTAAAGGCCTTAGCACACAGCCTCTTCACCGGGTTTCATCGCCTCAGAGGCAGAAGAATCTTGAAATGGAGAAAACACCGCCCTCTCCTTGACTTTGTCACAGGAAAGATTCAGAAAAACTGAGCTCCAGCATTGACACTTACCTGTGAGTTTCTCCTTCCTGGTTTCAGATATCCTCTTCTGTCACAGACAGCCACACATCCTGCCACAGCTCAGGGAATGTGGGCTGCAATGACCTGCCCCTTCCAAGTGATGCTGAACAGACTATCATCACCTCTTCTACTGAACGGCAGACACAGCCCTCCCAAGTATGTTTGTGGATTCTCGTGCTTCACCCTGGCCTCACCTGAGAATCACCTGGAACCCCTAGTTAAAGTAGCACCGATGCTCTCACCCTGACCAATAGAGAGACCAGAAGAGGGCACAGCTGATGCTGGTTCTTAAAACTCTCCATGGGATGTTTATTGTAAACCCATGCTGATAAGTATTTCTGTACTTTCAAGTTTTAATGTGAATACAAATCATGTGGTGTTCCAGGTCCCATAGAAGAAATGGTGATTCTGCAGGTTTGGAATGGGGTCCATGAATTGACATCTTTCACCAGTTCCGTGTTAGTGCTGATGCTGCTCCCTGAGACCCATGTTTAGTGGCACTACCTGAGAGAATACAGGCACAGCACACCTGAGCCGCCCACAGCCACCATCTTACTCAACACAAACAACTCCTACTGAGTTCTCAGGCAAGAGTTCATCACTTACTTTCCACTGTTGTGAGTTTACTGTTTTTCCCAGCAAAGACCACTATCACCATCCTGCAGAGCAACATGCTTTCATAGCACTTCAAAGTTTAGTGAAAGAAGCCTCTTGAATGCACTAATGTCTGAGCCAGTCTCTATTTGGAAAACAACACGTATAAATCAATTACTGCCATGTGGATTAAACACTAATTTCCTGTTTACAAGGAAGTTGTGATGCACCATGTAGAGAACTTCACATACATGATGTGATTTAATCCCCATAATATCCTGCAAGTGGCCACTAGTTGTCCTACAATAACCATGAAGATGTAGATACTTGGCCTGAGCCATTTGTCACCTTCTGTTTCCCTGTTGATTGAAAAAGAACATTTGC
Organism: Herpailurus yagouaroundi; assembly: GCF_014898765.1. Lineage (NCBI taxonomy): Eukaryota > Metazoa > Chordata > Mammalia > Carnivora > Felidae > Herpailurus > Herpailurus yagouaroundi. The sequence goes on from NW_024412451.1 coordinate 8,276,552, forward strand.
GTGCCATAAGAGTGAAATATGGATGAATTGAAAAATGCAGAAAAGAAGGTTAGATTTGAAGTTCAAAGAGTTTTCATTATTGTGTGTGCATTTTTTAACAGGATAGAAAAATGTTTGTGCTTATAAGTAAATGCCAGTTTTCCTGTACTTGGTACACTCTGATCAGCAATATATGATCAGTTTAATTCCTCCATTTTTTGAGTTTCTACTTTTGTTTTTTCCTCAAGTGTAATCATTTGAGAAGATAGGAAGTATTGTCTCCTTGTAGTTTCCCTACTTTCCAGGAGGAGTGTATGGAACATGTGGTATATTATTTATGATCTAAAAATAAATATCCTATAACATTAACAACTCAGGCAACAACAGATGTTGGTAAGGATGTGGAGAAAGAGGATCTCTTTTGTATTGTTGGTGGGAATGCAAGCTGGTGCAGCCACTCTGGAAAACAGTATGGTGGTTCCTCGTAAAATTAAAAATAGAACTACCCTACAACCCAGCAATTGCACTACTAGGCATTTATCCACGGGATACAGGTGTGCTGCTTCGAAGGGCCTCATGCATCCCCATGTTTATAGCAACACTATCAACAATAGTCAAAGTATGGAAAGAGCCCAAATGTCCATCGATGGATGAATGGATAAAGAAGATGTGGCATATATATACAGTGGAGTATTACTCGGCAATCAAAAAGAATGAAATCTTGCCATTTGCAACTACGTGGATGGAACTGGAGGGTACTATGCTAAGTGAAATTAGTCAGTCAGAGAAAGACAAAAATCATATGACTTCACTCATATGAGGACTTTAAGAGACAAAACAGATGAACATAAGGGAAGGGAAACAAAAATAATATAAAAACAGGGAGGGGAACAAAACATAAGAGACTCATAAATGTGGAGAAAAAAAACTGAGGGTTGCTGGAGGGGTTCTGGGAGGGGGGATAGGCTAAATGGGTAAGAGGCATTAAGGAATCTACTCCTGAAATTATTGTTGCGCTATATGCTAACTAATTTGGATGTAAATTTTAAAAAATTAAAAATAAAGTTAAAAAATAAATAAATATCATAGAATATATCATGTATCATGAATAATATATACCATATGTAATATATAATACATCTATATATCTATCTAAATATAGATATCTATATCTATCTAGCTAGTTATCATCTGTTTGTATATACACACAATATTCAGCCTTAAAAAAAGAAGGAGATCCTTTCATATGGGACAATGCAGGTGAGCCTTGAGGATGTTATACTAAGTGGAATAAACCACACAAAACTGCAAACACTGTATTATTTCAATGGTATCTGGAATATAACAACACTGAACTCCTAAAGCAGAGTAGAATTGTGACTGCCAGGAGCTGAGTGAGGGCACAGTGGGAGATGTTGGCCAAATGGTACAAAATTTCAGGTATGCATGAAATTCTGGAGATCTAAATTGCACCATGGTGACTACTGAGGATTTTATGTCTATTATACTTGAAATTTGCTTAGAAACTATAACTTCAATGTTCTCAACAAAAATTTAAAAATCAAAAATCCTAAGTGTACGATGTGGGGGGCATGTTAATTAGCTAGATTGTTACAATCATATAAAAAATATACATTTATTTGTATATTTTTTTACTTGAGCAACTACTGAATCTGCATGAATGAAAATAAGATTCTGGGTAAAAGCTTATAAAAAAACAGGATTTAGTAGGAAAAGCAGAAATGAAGGCACTAAAATGTGTAGTTCTATGCTCCCGTTTATCTGCTTCTGGATTTTTGGAATGGTGAGCACCAGCCCTGGAGAGATGAAAGACAACCACCCAGAATCTCATCCCTCTGTCTTGGGAAGGGAGGGGGTCCCAGAGCCAGGTAGACCTGGGCACAGTCTCAGAAGTGGATGGATCTGGCTTAGGGGAGGGAGGAAGCTAGCTGCAGGCTCTGATCTCCCGCTGGGGTACTTTCAGCTCTGACAGTCTTAAACCTGTCCAGATAAATTTAACTCCCAGCGTTCTAATATTTTAATCTATTTAGTCTCTTTCCTTTCTATTTCATAAAATAAAATAAAAAGCAACTTACCATAAATACTTAGAGTTTTCCGGGACAATTATATTAGAAAACTTGTATTCTTTTTTTTTTTAGCTTATTTATTTTTTTTGTAATCTCTACCCCCAACGTGGGGCTCAAACTCACAATTCCAAGACCAAGAGTTGAGTGGTCTTCTGACTGAGCCAGCCAGGCACCCCAAAGAGACCTGTATTTTATTTTATTTTTTTACATATAATTTATTGTCAAATTAGTTTCCATATAAGACACAGTGCTCATCCCAACAGGTGCCCTCCTCAATGCCCATCACCCACTTTCCCCTCTCCCCCAGCACCCATCAACCCTCAGTTTGTTCTCAGTATTTAAGACTCTCTTATGGTTTGCCTTCTTACCTCTCTGTAACTTTTTCCCCCCTTCCCCGCCCCCATGGTCTTCTGTTAAGTTTCTCAAGATCCACATATGAGTGAAAACATGTGGTACCAGTCTTTCTCTACCTGACTTATTTCTTTTCTTTTTTTTTTTAAATTTTTAAACGTTTTATTTATTTTTGAGACAGGGAGAGATAGAGCATGAACAGGGGAGGGTCAGAGAGAGGGAGACACAGAATCTGAAACAGGCTCCAGGCTCTAAGCTGTCAGCACAGAGCTCGACGCGGGGCTCGAACTCCCGGACCGCGAGATCATGACCTGAGCTGAAGTCGGCCGCTTAACCGACTGAGCCACCCAGGTGCCCCTCTACCTGATTTATTTCACTTAGCATACTACTCTCCAGTTCCATCCACATTGCTACGAATGGCTATATTTCATTCTTTCTCATTGCCAAGTAGTATTCCATTGTATATATAAACCACATCTTCTTTATCCATTCATCAGTTGAGGTACATTTAGGCTCTTTCCATAATTTGGCTATTGTTGAGAGTGCTACTATAAACACTGGGGGACCAGTGCCTCTATGCATCAGCACTCCTGTATCCCTTGGGTAAATTCCTAGCAGTGCTATTGCTGGGTCATAGGGTAGATCTATTTTTAATTTTTTGAGGAATCTCCACACTGTTTTCCAGAACGGCTGCACCAGTTTGCATTCCCACCAACAGTGCAAGAAGGTTCCCATTTCTCCACATCCTCACCAGCATCTATAGTGTCCTGATCTGTTCATTTTAGCAACTCTGACCAGCATGAGGTGTTATCTCAGTGTGGTTTTGATTTGTGTTTCCCTGATGAGGAGTGACGTTGAGCATCTTTTCATGTGCCTGTTGGCCATCTGGATGTCTTCTTTAGACAAGTGACTGTTCATGTCTTCTGACCATTTCTTTTTAATTTGTTTTCATCTTTATTTATTTTTGAGAGAGAGACAGAGTGTGAGCAGGGGAGGAGCAGAGAGAGAGGGAGACACAGAATCCGAAGCAGGCTCCAGGCCCTGAGCTGTCAGCACAGAGCACCAACTCACGAACTGTGAGATCATGACCTGAGCCGAAGTTGGACGCTCAACTGACTAAGCCACCCAGGCGCCCCTTTTCTGCCCATTTCTTCACTGCAAAACTTGTATTCTTTTTTTTTTTTTATTTTTTTTCAACGTTTATTTATTTTGGGGACAGAGAGAGACAGAGCATGAACGGGGGAGGGGCAGAGAGAGAGGGAGACACAGAATCGGAAACAGGCTCCAGGCTCTGAGCCATCAGCCCAGAGCCCGACGCGGGGCTCGAACTCACGGACCGCGAGATCGTGACCTGGCTGAAGTCGGACGCTTAACCGACTGCGCCACCCAGGCGCCCCAAAACTTGTATTCTTAACAAGAATGAAAATAAATGTTACTACTACTGTTAATAAAACCTTTTTGGTCCACAGATGACCCATCAGAAGTGACACCAGAACTCACACCACAATACAGAATGGGAACTGGCCCAATTTCAGCAAAGACCCCTGTGTTCCCACCTCTTCCTCTTATTGACTCCACAATCCTAAATTAAACAATGTACCCTTTTGTTCTAGTCTAAAAATTTCTCCATGGTAGGGATCATGATTCCTCGTCTGTTTTCTAATGAGTAGATGTCTTGGAAACAATCATTTCTATCTGTTTGCATCTCTACACTTACTCAGTGTTCATTAAAGAGTAGAATGAACTTGGAATGAGTCCCAACTGGTTACCATGAAGGAGATTTCTTCTGTAGAGGGAGGAGAGGAAATTGGATGACTCACTCTTCTTTCTCTGAGATGGAAGCAGATTCAGATTCTGGTGCCAGTCTAACCCCAGCCTACATAGGACATCCCCAAATATTCCAAAGGGTCCTTGTTGCTGTAGAGATTGTCCCTATAAGACTGACCTGATGCTTCCATTGGGATCCAGGTACCAGAAACCTTAGGCTGAGCCTGGGCCATCAGGTAGAGCATAGACCTGTCCTGGTGAAGCAGTATCCTTGATGAAGGTGGATATTTCCTGTCCCTGTAAAGGACTCTCTGGAGTAAAAAGCCTTCACTTCAGTTAACACAGGTTTCAAGTAGCTATAGTTGTGGTCGTAATTCTAGATATTTTGTGGGTCTTATTCTTGCAATGTTAAAGGATCTTCTCTCCTCTTGGGGTTGCATTAAGGCAGGACCTGTTGTGGCAGGTTTTATTTTCTATGCTTGATGCTACTTAGAGATTCTTCATTGACCATCAGGAGTGTCAGTGTCTTGAAGTCAAACATGTTAAATACCATTGTGAAACTGTCTTTAAAAACCCATGCCCAGGTAAATGTTAGGCAAATACAATATCTCATATTGAAAGAAACACATTCGGGGGCACCTGGGTGGCTTAGGCAGTTAAGTGTCTCTTGGTTTTGGCTCCAGTCATGCTCTCATGGTTCCTGAGTTTAAGCCATGCCTTGGGCTCCATGCTACCTGCATGGAGCCTGTTTGGGGTTGTCTCTCACCTCTCTCTCTGCTCCTCTCTTCTCTCTCTCCCTCTCTCTCTCTCTCTCTCTATCAAAGTAAATAAAGTTAAAAAAAGATAGATACACATTGACAGTTATTTTGAGTAACTCTGCATTCTTTCAGGAGAAAGCATTTCATTCCCTTTTTTAAATTTTATTTCTTATTTTTTAAAATTTACATCCAAATTAGTTAGCATATAGTGCAACAATAATTTCAGGAGTAGATTCCTTAATGCCCCTTACCCATTTAGCCCATCCCATCTCCAAGAACCCCTCCAGCAACCCTCAGTTTGTTGTCCACATTTATGAGTCTCTTCTGTTTTGTCTTCCTCCCTGTTTTTATATTATTTTTGTTTCCCTTCCCTTGTGTTCCTCTGTTTTGCCTCTTAAAGTCCTCATATGAGTGAAGTCATATGATTTTTGTCTTTCTCTGGCTAATTTCACTTGGCATAATACCCTCCAGTTCCATCCACATAGTTGCAAATGACAAGATTTCATTCTTTTTGATTGCTGAGTAATACTTCATTGCATATGTATATGTGTGTGTGTGTGTGTGTGTGTGTGTGTGTGTGTGTGTGTATACCACACCTTTATCCATTCATCCATCAAAGGACATTTGGGCTCTTTCCATACTTTGGCTCTTGTTGATAGTGCTGCTATAAACATGGGGGTGCATGAGTCCCTTTGAAACAGCACACCTTTATCCCATGGATAAATGCCTCGTAGTGCAATTGCTGGGTCATAGGGTAGTTCTATTTTTAGTTTTTTTGAGAAACCTCCATGCTTTTTTCCAGAGTGGCTGCACCAGCTTGCATTCCCACCAACAATGCAAAAGAGATCCTCTTTCTCCGCATCCTCGCTAACATCTGTTGTTGCCTGAGTTAATGTTAGCCATTCTGACAGGTGTCAGGTGTTATCTCATTGTGGTTTTGATTTGTATTTCCCTGACGATGAGTAATGTTGAGCATTTTTTCATGTGTCAGTTGGCCATCTGGATGTCTTCCTTGGAGAAGTGTCCATTCATGTCTTTTGCCCATTTCTTCACTGGATTATTTGTTTTTTGGGTGTTGAGTTTGATAAGTGCTTTATAGATTTTGGACACTAACCCTTTATATGATATGTCATTTGCAAATATCTTCTCTCATTCAGTTGCCTTTTAGTTTTGTTGATTGTTTCCTTTGTTGTGCAGAAGCTTTTTATTTTGATGAGGTCCCAATAGTTCATCATTTCATTCCTGATTGGACTCTGACCATATATCAGAAGACCACTGGGGCGCCTGGGTGGCTCAGTCGGTTAAGCGCCCGACTTCAGCCCGGGTCACTATCTCGCGGTCCGTGAGTTCGAGCCCCGCGTCGGGCTCTGGGCTGATGGCTCAGAGCCTGGAGCCTGCTTCTGATTCTGTGTCTCCCTCTCTCTCTGCTCCTCCCCCTTTCATGCTCTGTCTCTCTCTGTCTCAAAAATAAATAAATGTTAAAAAATAAAAATAAAAAAAAAGAAGACCACTGAAACAACAAAAAATTATGGGTGATTATATAATAATTATAAAAGAATTCATTGTATGGTTTTAATTTATTATTCATTAATGGAAAGATTCTCTTTATTATTCATGATTTACCTACAAAGTAAGTGCCTTATAATTCTACATAACACTCTGAGTCATGAATATATAAGTGGCTGACATGAAGAAAACAGACTACATTTTTCTCATGAGATGAGGAAGTTTTGTAATTCCTCCAGGACACAAAGAAGAACCTGGATACACAGTGGTCTTCACTCAAGAGAATAAACTGTCAGTTGGAAAACATGCACTGATAAAGGCCTAGTTGCTCAGTTTCCTCCACAAAGTCTAATGAAAAAGTGGGGGGAGGAATACAATAATGGAAGGTAGAGTAAGAAGATTTACAAAAGTGGGGGTGCCTGGGTGGCTCAGTAAGTCAAGCAGCTTCCTCTTGATTTCAGCTCAGATCATGATCTCAAGGTTTGTGGGACTGATATCTGTGTAGGGCTCTAGGCTGACAGCATGGAGCCTGCTTGGGATTCTCAATCTCCCTCTCTTTCTGTCCTTCTCCTGCCTGCTTTCTCTCTCTCTCTCTCTCTCTCTCTCTCTCAAAATACATACATACATACATACATACATTAAAAACTAATAAATAAATAAAAACTTACAAAAATGCTCCTCAAGAAAAAGCATGCTTGGTGTAGGAGATATGTCACAGGAGGTTTCGGTGTGACTCTTCCTAGGAAGGTGCTGCCCCCTCGGCTTGTGCATGCACAGAATGAAAACCATTAGTCCTAAACAGAAAACATCTGGGGTACATCTGAATGCTGCAGAGAGTAAGGCTATGTGTTTGCACAAGGTAGAGCATAACAGGGTCCAATACTAGGTGTTCTGATGCATTTCTTTTTGTTCTTATCACACACATACAGAGCAACTGTGATTATTTACCAGGTCAAGTAGGATCCAGCAGAGGTTACTGGAGGGGCCAATGCAATGTGGAACTTTTCCTTAAATGCTTTGCCCACCTGGAGTTCCTGGGATTTATGGTGACGTCCTGGAAGACACTCGAGGACCAGAGTTGCCAATGGACTCACCTCTGGACACTGTGTAAAACTAGAATATAAGTCTGCATCTAAAACCATGGAGATAATGTTTCAAACCAAAAGGCTGCCGAGGTGTTTGGAATTCCATTAGAAGGAATGACCAACATTTGGCTACATTTAGATGACTCAGAAAAACCTCTCAAACTGGCCCTGGTTCCACTGCAGTAAAGGAAAATGATGATATAATAATAGAAATCTTGCAGGTTTCCAGGGAAATCTGGATCAGGAAGTTCATTCCCAGTGTCAGATTCTCAGCTGCCATTTTCCAGAGTTCAATATTTACATTCACACACAGAGAAATCAGCATGGAATCATGAGTTGTGGGTTACCTTTTCCATGAAAAATGAAATATGCAATATTTACTAACATCTAAATTGATTATATAGTGTTTACAATGTATAGTCCACTATTACTAATGCTTTTTTTTTCTAATGATTTGAATGTTCAGGACTTTATGAGTTTGGAATAATATTATTCCTTTTTTACTGATGCCAGATAATAGAATATCTGGTTTTAGCACAAATCTCCTAAAATTCTTGTAAATTCCTAAATGATAAGAGCACTAGAGGAATTCATGTTCTAATATTTGTCTTTGCCCCATCTTTGACACAGGTCTCCTAAAACTCTTGTAATTCCAAAGGGAATACAGCACTAGGAGCATCTCTTGTTCTAATGAAGTGACTCTGGGTGGGCTTCTGGATGGGAGCATGTCACCAGAAATACCAAGCCATGATTAGAAGCTTGGAACATTCAGCTTCATCTCCCCACCACCCTTAATCTAGAAAAGGAAGAAGCGCTCGAAATGGAGTTAATGACCGGTCATAGGTCATGCTTACATGAAGAAGGCTCCATAAAATCCCAATAGTATGGAGTTTAGAGATCTTCCAGGCTGGTGAACACATACACAAAGGGAGGGTGACATACCCTAACTGCATGGGGACTGAAGTTCCTGAGCTTATGACCCTCCCAGACCTCACATTATGTATCATTTCAACTCTCTGTTCATCTGTACCCATTAACATATCCTTTAATAAACTGGTAAACATAAGTGTTTCCCTGAGTTTTATAAGCCATTGTCATATTAATTGAACCCAAGTAGAAGATTATTGGAATCTCCAATCTATATCTGGTCATTCACAAGTATCGGTAATAGACTGACCTTGTGAATAGTGTCTGAAAGTGTGTGTATTGTTGTAGGGGGTGGAGGGTGAGTCTTGTAGGACCGAGTCCCTATCTGTGAGACCTGACAACATGTCTGGGTAAATAGTGTTGAAATTGAGTTAAACTGCAAGATATCAAGGTGGTGCTGGAGACCTGCTGTTTGCTGTGGAGAAAGCAGCCACCCCGTATTTGTGACCAGCAGTGTCACGAGTGAAGTGCTCTGTGTGTGTATTAAGAAGGACACAGAAGAGAGAAATAGAGTAGGGAAGAACTAGGCTTTTCCTTTCATAGAAAACAAACAGTAGATATTATCTTTACAGCTAATTGAAATAGTAAATTAAAAAATAAAATTAAAAAAACTATAAAAAATAAAATAGTTTAGGTAAAAACAGATTTTGTGATATCTCAATACTGGTAGAGTAAACTTTTGAACATGGGTACCCACAGCAACAAGAAGAATTCAAATGCTCTTCTAGAAAAACACTTGTTCTATAAGCAATGCTTCCTCGAGAAGACTTCACATAGAATAGCCTTCATGGTCTGAGACTTCACAGTGTCACATTTCAGCCCTGGACATACACATATCCCCCGAGTGGGTATTTAATAGACGACTGAGGACAAGGCACACAGGTCAGCTTTCCAGGGTTAAAACACAGGAGAAACTCAGCCTACATATGAGCCCACTTTCACATCTGGAGAACAAAGACCAGAGTCCACCTAAAATAATGCATGATCTTCTTTGTATATGACTGCATTCTTCATGGACTAATATCTTTATTGAAGATGAAAACATAAATATGCCCCCAGACTTTCATTTGCCAAGCAGGTTCCCAAAATAGTTCCCGCTGGCATCACCTGACAACATGTAAGAAAAGAAAATTAGGGATTACAGCCCAGAACTATTGAAATGGTAACATGGGAAGAGCCTGGAAATTTGATATTGTATAAGTCCTCTAGGTAAATGTTTAGCTGACTGAGCCACCCAGGTGCCCCAGTCCTCTAGGTAAATGTGATGCAAGATAAGTTTAACAGCCTCTGCACTCACTAAATCACAGGTCATCCCTGAATTATACACAGAAAAGTCACTCTTAGAATCCTTCTATGTTTGTGGTGATGTTAGCAGTCTGATACACACACTCTAACACACACAGAACATGCATATTTTATTAATTCATAAATAAATATGACTCTAACGTAGTCTGTTCTGACTTCCTCTTCTTCCATGTCTCACTTCCCTCAATGTCCTCCTCGGGCATCCTGGAATCACCCACAAATACACATGTCTTCACATTTTTTCATCAAAGTAATCCAAGTTAAACTAAATTGGAACTAAATTGGAACTTATTCAAATACTTTATCAAATAAGATATGAAATACATGCAGAAAAACATAAATAGATGTTATGTTTGATAACAGAGTTGAATATAGCATTCTCCCTATGTCTGTATTTGACATAGGGAATCTGTATTTGATGATCTTCACTATAAAACAACGAATGAGTGCATGCTTAAGTGGCTTTTCATACTTACCTGTAAAGTATTAGCACTCCGTTCGCATTCATGATAAAATTCTTGTGAATCTGGGTAGACATACTCTAAATTTCAGGGATTTTCATAACATCTGATTCCAATGCAAGGCATGATGCACTTTGTGTCAGATGATTCAAAAGAGTTCCGGGGGTGCCTGAGTGGCACTCAGTGGCTTAACTGACTAATTAAGCATTGGACTTCGGCTCAGGTCATGACCTGGCAGTTGTGAGTTTGAGCCCTGCATTGGGCTCTGTGCTGATAGCTCAAAGCCTGGAGTCTGCTTTGGAATCTGTGTCTCTCTCTGTGCCCCTCACCCACTCATGCTCTGTCTTTCTTTCTTTCAAAAATTAAAGAAAAGAAAAAGAAAAAAAGAAAAACAAAGAGTTCCAGAAACACGGGCCATTCCCCACAATCTCATGGTCCACCTGTCTTACAGGTATGTGTAACTTAAAGTGGCCTTATGAGAGCATTCTGCTGAATGAGATGAAGAGAGAAGTGCCTTGAAGGGGATGGCCTTCCTTCAGCGAAAAGGAGTGTTTGGAAAACATATTCCATAAGTCCTATCAGATTTACACTCCTTCCTTGCCACGTGGAACATGGTTTGATAGCTGATAGTGGGGCAAGCATCTGTGGTCATGAGAGAGCAAGAGAACACATGCCTGCAGTGGACAATACCAGAGGGAAGAATTAGAACAGCTAGAGCACACCACAGGGTGTCTGAGCCATGTTATCAGACCTGAGCATCTACCTACTCCCTGTGTACATAACACAAAATACACAGCTTTTTCCCTATGTACACGTTGACCTTCTCATGGTATAGCTGAACACAAAATAACAGCTATCCCATATTGCATCGTTATACTTCAATGTGCCCATGTTAAATGTGAGCACAACTTCTACCCAACTTCATGGTATAAGTTTCTACCACAGACAGAAGCCCTCAGAAGATGGGTGAAATGCATCATGTGCTGTGAATGAACAGAGGGGCATCTAGCCTAAAAACTAGGTGGACTGTACGAGGCAGAAGCGCTCACTGACTGTGTCTGGTGAATTGCTCCCCAATTAATCAGTACCTTGCACAATCTTCAGAGTAGAACACTCATCGTGGGGCTCATGCAGGACTGAGTTTCCTGCCAGCTGTGGATCAGCTTCCCTGGAATGTCATCCATCTACAGTGGATCAGACCAACATGCGGTTATAAACCGAAGATTCTAGTGCTTTGTGGAAGGACAGCACACACCTCCTGATCCTGCCGGTGTCCAGAAGGACTTCTCATTTCCAGCATCTACTCTGTCATGTGACGTTGGGAAGCTATGCCCACAACATTTGTATCTTCCAGCAACCCCTCTCCTTCCACTGCCACTGATTTTGGCCTGAAAAGTACAGGAATCTCTGTCATCCAACATCACGTGTCCTCAGCACTACACAGGGACATATGAAATCACGAAGATAGGATCTGACTTCTCTGAAACCCACCTCATTTGCCAAATCTCCATCTCTGTCACATTTGTTGATCAAAAGTAGATTCCTAAGGCCTTGCAGTGACTAAAAGAGACTCCCTGCCATTTGTGTCCCACATTTCGAGTTCTCCATATTTGCTTTCAGTAGACCTATGTTACACTCAAAGAATACCATCATTATGTTTCATCTGCCTTCATAACTGTCTCAGTGCCAAGTGCCTGAGTTAAACCTGTGGCCCATTGACACCGCTGTCCTCTTATCTCAATGAAGTGGTGACGATGTTGTATCTAAATTTTAAATATAGCCTCCAGTGATCTGTTTAAAGATAATTTCTCATTGCTCAGAAAAATTCCAAACTACTCATGAGATGTTTCTCAATTTGCCTCTCTTTTATAAATCCTTTGCTTGTTTCAGTTCTTAAATGCACCATATGCACCAGTTCTTAAATGAAATCATATGGTATTTGTCTTTTTCTGACCTATTTTGTTTAGTATAATACTCTCTACCTCCATCTATTCATTGCAAATGGCACGATTTCATTCCTTTTTATGGCTGAGTAATAGTCCATTGTGTATATATACCATATCTTCCTTATTCATTTCAGTCAGTGAACACTTGTGCTGGACTGTTGGAAGCAGAAATGCTGACTGCCACTAACAGTTGAACGGTTCCTCCAACAAATCAGTGCCTCAGACAGAACCAGAGCACAGGATTATACTCATCATGGGGCTGACTGAAGGGAGGATGGTCCCTCACAGCAGTGAATTAGCTTCCCTGAGACGTCATCCATGTAGACTGGATCTGAACTGAAATGGGGTTATATACCTGGGGTATTAGTACTTTGGTGCAACCACAGCATATGCCTTGCTGACCCTGCCTATTATAGTGTTCAGAAGGCTTCTTCATCTCAATTATCTACTCTTCCATGTGACATTTTAAACCTATGCCCAAAGTGTTTGCATCATCCAATATGCCTTCCTCCATCCACTGCTCCTGATCTAGGCCTGGGCATTTACAGTAATCGTTGTCATCCAACAGCATCTATTATTCAGTAACACAAGAATTCAGTTAAATCATGAAGATAAAATAGGAATCCCTTAATCATCAGAAACTCACCACATTTGCCAATCCCTTATCTCCATTACATTTATTCAACCTAGGACACCACCAAGAGCTACTTATGACTTTGGGTGACAAAAGGGAACCACCTCCATTTCCTTCCCCACATTTGAAAGAGAGTTCTTCACATCTTCTTTTAATAGCTCTTATCTTTCTAAGGATGGTGCCATCATCATTTTACTTATATTTTCATTCCACATCCTAGTGCTAAATGTCTGAATTAATAGTGTGTCCCACTGGCCAAACATCTCTATGGTTTCAGTTAGGATTTCAGTGACATCACTCTAGTCACAACAAAGGCAGAGAATAATGCTTTTGATGCCTATGTAGATGAAAACAAAAATGAGGAAAAATAGAATCGGATATCTAGAGATAACTAGGAATTAAAGCAAGTAGTTGTTATTTTTGTAAATCCAGAGAGTCAGTTGTGCAACTCAGGAAAGGTGTCTTCTCTCCACATGCAGAATTCATTATGCTACTTCTTTACTTTGCATATTTTCTTATCTCTTCCCTGGGACTATAATATCACTCCTATTGCAATATGTTTATCCTACTTATGGGGTATCTATTTCACACCCAGCACTGTCATATATGCATGTTTACTTCATGTAAACATCAAAACAACACTTCCACATATGACATGGGGCATATACCTTTATTTGGGTTCATGGTGGAGTGTTTTAGTGTCTTTGGGCTAAGTCCAAATTGGGCCATTCGCTAAGGCAGGTTTAGGTAAGCTCTGTGGGAGTCTTCTCTAGAAGACATACAAGAGTAAAGCCATGGGGGATAGGAGAGATGATTCCTCACAAGGGTGGATTGGAGATGTCTTATCAGAAGTTACATTAACTTGTGACTCTTCAGGGTATTGTTTAGGGATCACAGTAGTGAGACGGGTTGATCCAGTTCAAGGCCCCTACAAAACTCCTGGCTACACAAAGTAAAAGCCAGGTAGCATTATCATGCAGTACTTGAGGTAAACGTTTAACAATACCCCTAGAAAATCTGTAATATATACATCTAATATCTCAGCAATACCAACGAGGTAAAAATAAAACAATAGATAAAGTAGGGTAAAAATAATCACACATTATTTGAAGCTTAAGGCCACTGAGAAAATGGATTACAGGATATATTATTGGATTCCATTACCAAAGAGTTGATAGGTACCATCAGTTACCTACAATCTTTAATAAAATGAGGTATGTTTACACTGGTGGTGGGATGACACTTCATGCATTACACATTGAAGTTCACACATTAAAAAAACATTGCTTTTGGGGCGCCCGGGTGGCTCAGTCAGCTGGGTGGCTGACTTGGGCTCAGGTCATGATCTCACGGCTCATGAGTTCAAGCCCTGCGTCGGGCTCTGTGCTGAGAGCTCAGAGCCTGGAGCCTGCTTTGGATTCTGTGTCTCCCTCTCTCTCTGCCCCTCCCCTGATCGCACTGTATGTGTGTGTGTCTCTTTTTGCTCCTCCCCTGCTCACGCTCTGTCTCTCAAAAATAAATAAACATTAAAAACATTTTAAAAACATTGCTTTATTAATTAAAGCATATTAAATTCACACATAGACTAAGTTATGCATTTCAAATCCACTCTGTAATCCTTGTTAAAGATACAGAATACAAGCATTCAAGAAGCTGTTTCCGGGGCTGATATCAAGCTGGGAGTAGTGATTTCCTTGACAGGCCTGAGGTAATTCTTGAGGAATGTGGATGTATGATTGTATACCATTTTATGGAAGAATTAGCTATCCTCTTTCAGATATCTGTGACAATTTCATTTCAACCACATTCACTATTGCTACAATGAAGATATATCAGTATTTTATTGGACTGCCAATACTAAAGACCAATTACTAAAACATTTTATTTATAATATTCAGAAACCTTTTTAGTTTTAATTAATAGAGAAGAATGATGATCTGAAAGCCTATTTCATGGTACTTTAATACCATGAATTTCATGGTACTAATATGGTACTTTAATCAATATTATAATCACAAAATAGCATCTGCATTAGATTCTCTTTGTAGATCGTGTATCATATTTTTCTTCCTTTTCCATAGACAATTAGATATGCATGAGTCCCACGTAATGAAAAAGGTCATTTAATTTCTTTGATGCAGCAACAATCAGCCCCATGATTTCATAAATCCACTAGAAATAAATGAATTTTGTGGAGTGATTATAGAAATACATTAATATTTGTTAGTCACATCTCAAATAGGGTCAATGTAAAAAAGCATATATTCAAATTAGTAAACCTATGAAAATCCATCCCCTCTATCTTTTGAAGGATACCAGCAAAAGCATTATCTAAGTGTTTAACTTTGTATTATCCTTAATAATACGTATTTGGATGTAATGTCTGAATAGACATACTGCTTTCTACTGTGAATTCTGTGACATTTATTGACACTTGATGCTCAGTTAAATACTTTTCCAAATATTTACATCTTTCAAGATACTTTCTTTTATGCACTCTTTGGTGTTTGCTGAAGTGTATGCTTAATAGGGAGGACTTTGCTCATTCATTATGTTTGTGGGGTTAAAATCTAGTGTGCATTTTGAGATATTGATTAAGAATTGAATTCCAGGTACAAGCACAACAACTCTCTCTCTATTTTATGGTTTCTATCCTGTAAGACAGCTATGATGTTGAGCAAATTCTGAGTTCTGCTACAGGCTTGCTACATTCTTTACCTTTGTAATATTTCTCCTCAGTATAAACTCTGTGATGCTGAGTAGGGTTGAGCAGTCCTGAAAGTTTTACCACATTCTTTGCTTTTGTAAGTTTTTTTCTTCAGCATGAATTTTGTGATGAAGAGTGAAGCTTGACCTCTGATTAAAGGGCTTGCCAAATTTTTTATATTTGAAAAACCCTCTCATATACCTACTCTGGTCAGAACTCAGAGTTTAGCATTGCTTAAAGGCCTTGCTACATTCTTTAGAATTCTATGGTTATTCTCCAGTATAAATCTTCCAATGTGAAGTAAGGGATGAATGGTTCTTAAAAGTTTTCTCACTTTCTTTAACTTTGTAAGGTTTGCTCCAGTACAGAATCTGTGATAATGAATAAAGGATGAACAGTGATTACAGATCTTGTCACATTCTTTACATTGGTAAACCTTCTCTCGAGTGTGAATTCTGTTAGGTTGAATAAGGTGTGATTACTTCTTAAAGTCCTTGCAACAGTCCTTATATTTGTAAGGTTTCTCTCTAGTATGAATTCTGTGATGTTGAGTAAGAATTGAGTGCCAGGTAAAGGCCTTGCCACATTCATTACATTGGTAAGGTTTCTCTCCGCCATGAATCCTATGATGTTGAGTAAGATATGACTGCTGGTTAAAGGCCTTGACACATTCTTCACATTTGCAAGGTTTCTCTCTAGTATGAATTCTGTGATGTTTCATTAGGGTTGAATGCTGGATGAATGCCTTGCCACATTCTTCACATTGGTAAGTTTTCTCTCCAGTATGAATTCTATGATGTTGAGTAAGGATTCAGTGGCTCTTAAAGACCTTGCCACATTATTCACATTTGTAATGTTTGTCTTTAGTATGAATTCTATGATGTTGAGTAAGTCTTGAGCGGTTGTTAAAGACCTTGCCACGGTCTTTACATTAGTAGAGCTTCTCCCCAGTATGGATTCCCTTATGTCCATTTAGTGATGAGCCATACTTAAAGGTTTTACCACATTCTTTACATTTGTAAGGTTTCTCTCCAGTATGCATTTGTTGATGTTGAATTAGTGTTGAGTGCCACTTAAAGGCTTTGCCACATTCCTTACAAATGTAACCTTTCTGCCCAGTATGGTTTGTCTTATTTATATTTAGTCTTGATGACTGACTAAACATGTTCCCAGGTTCATTGCATGTGTATGGGCTTTTTTCCTACATGAATCCTCTGATGATCACCAACATTAAGTGATCACCAACATCATTAAGTGTACATTCTCTAGGCACTATGTTTGTATCTATCCCCTGCCACTTTTTGGAAAGAAGCTTCTATGCACATCTTTGGCAGAAAGCCCTGAGTACCAGTTGAAGACAGCTGAAAGATAACAAATAAGAGAATAGTAAAATCATTCTACTTAATCCTCTCAGATGAATATAATGAAAATTTCTAATATGCAATATTCATCTCAGAGAACTTCAGCAAGATGGCTGAGAAGGAATCATCAGGACTTCATTCCTCCATGGACACATAGAGTTGTACGCAATGCTCACAGATAGTTCTGTAGTATTGTCATGCTATAGCACACATCATGTTCCTATTCCTCCAATAATCAGGGAAAGTACCATATGAGCCCAAATTACCAGAAGAAGGAAATTTAAAAATAAAACAGAAATGAACAAAATAGGACATAGTAAACAGGAAAATATCGACAGTAGGAAGAGTTGGTTTTCAGAAAAGCCCAACAAATTGGACAGACCTATAACCAAATCAAGTAAGAATGAAGGAGAGAAGACCAACTAAAATCAGACGTGGACAAATGAAACAGTATAATAGACAGCATAGAAATAAGAATCATTTTAAGAGGTGACAATGGATAATTATGTGCCAAGAAACAGATACTGAAAAGGGGGTATAAATTTCAAAAATGATAAAACCTGCCTGGACCCCATCAAGAAGAAATATTTTTAGCTATCTCAACGGAGCTACAACTACTATGTACATTGAAAATTAATTTAAAAAATGCCCAACAATTAAAATTCGCGTGCCAATGGATTCACTGGATAACTCATACAAACACTTAATGAAAGCGTTCTTCAAATCTCCTCAAACATTTCCAAGCAGTGAAGAGAAGAGAGTTTGTGAACACACTCTCTGTGACACCAGCATTAACAGGTTATCAAAGCAAAGGAAGACATTACAAGTAAAGAAGAGTACAAACTACTATCTGTGGGGAATATTCATGGAAAGCCCACAATAAAGCAAAGCAAACTGAATCAAAAGCACTTTCACTATGTTACCACATAATCAAGTGGGAATTCTTCCTGGAATTCAAGGGTGTTTCAACATATGGAAAACTATCAATTTAAGACTGCACCTTAACAGAATGAAGATCAAACATGACATCCTATTAATTCATGCCAAACAAGAATGCAAGCATATGGCTACCATTTCAGGATTAAAAACACTCAATAGTAGGAATAGAAGGAAACTACCACTACCTAGTAAAGTCCATATATGTACAAAGACCTGAAATCTAACATATTCAATAGTAAGACTGAAATCTTGTCCTATCAGAAACAAGGTTATGAAGTGCCTTCATCACTTTTGTTCAACATAATACTGGGTATTCTAGTCAGAACAGTTATGCAATAAAAGTACATTAAAGGAACCAGTAGAAAAAGTATCCTTATTCACAGATGACATGGTCTATAAAGAATCCTTATTTTTATATTGTTTTTTTAATTGTCACTTGTATTTTTAATTTTTGCCAATTTTTCCTACCCACCTTTCCATTTTCAATATTTTTTTAATGTTATAAATGCTTGAGTTAAGAAAAATAGTTCAAATAAACAACATTACACCCCAAGGAAGCAGATTAAAAAAAAAAAAACATAGCTTAAATTTAGTAGAGGAAAGAAATCAGAAAGAAAAATCAGAAACAAATAACTGAGATATCAGAATAAACAATAACATAACATTGAAAGTATCAAAATCCCAACGTCATTTTTGGCAGAAGGATCAAAACCCACCATAACATTCATATTCATGTCACAGGATAACACACACCCAAAAAAAAATCTCAAGAACTATAAAATTCTAAGATTACACACATTCTATAGTGTAACAAGTTGACCTGGAACAATTTTCCAATCCTGGCAGAAGACAGGAGACTCCTAGACCAAAGTCCAAGGATCTTATGGCTCATGACACAGCAAACACCATAAACATCTTGATCACACTAATTTCACTTGCTAGCCCTATACCCACAATTCATACAGGCAGATGCTGCACATGCAGTGGGTCTGTGTCCCACCTGTGAGACTCTGAGCATAGGAAATATCTTAAAGGATCATCTTAAAGATCTTAAGGATCTTAATATCTTAAAAGATCATCTACAATATCTGCTTGAAACTTTGCCATTGTCAGAAACATCTCTGTTTTCCTGTCCAATAAGCAAATCTGTCCTATACCCAGGAGCAAGATACTATCACAATATTCCAAAAGGTTTTTATACGCAAATATCAATGGAAACACAATTAGAATAAAAATTTCAATGCCTCTATATCCATAATACATGGAGAAACTGAAAACCATAGAAAATCATCTCCTAAAAATATCCAGAATGCAGTTTGACCGTGATTTGGCCCCTGCCTAATTTTTCCCTGTGTACATCATCTCGTCAAAAACTCATTAATCTGGGGCACCTGGGTGGCTCAGTCGGTTAAGTGTCCGACCTCAGCTCAGGTCACGATCTTGCGGTCTGTGAGTTTGAGCCCCGCGTCGGGCTCTGGGCTGATGGCTCAGAGCCTGGAGCCTGCTTTCGATTCTGTGTCTCCCTCTCTCTCTGCCCCTTCCCCGTTCATGCTCTGTCTCTCTCTGTCTCAAAAATAAATAAACGTTAAAAAAAATTTAAAAAAAACTCATTAATCTGACACAGGGTCTGGGATAAATTCTATTCCATTTATGTCACAAAACATTTTCCAAGGCTATGATCAGCAGGGTACAATGCAGAAGAATCAGTGACCTGAAATGTTCACTCCTGCAATGTCCCTTTGGGTTTTTCCTGATTTAAACCTGGTAAAGAAATCTCAATACCCATGAGGATCTACCTTAAATTTCTGTAGTGAACTTTCTATGGGAGCTGGGTGAAGAAGCAAGTAAACTGTGCAAAAGCATACAATTTATATGAATCTGATGAGATGAGAGAATTTTGAACTGCTTACCTGGACAAAACATGTCCTGGATACAGTGGAATCATGGTTCAATACAATAAAAGGGCTGAGCATTGGGAAACACAAAAGAACTAGGGCAGAGGATTAGGGCAGAGATGTTCACCAACCAGTGGACAAACCCCTGGCCACTCTGTAGACATACCAAAGAAGTGTGCATCCAAAACCATGGCAGACATCTTTTCACCCAAAAGCTGTCACTGTTGGTGGGACTCCTTTAGAGACAATGACCAATGTCTTGACTATCATCACTTGTTTGGCAATAAAATCTGTACAACTCAATGCACACCCAATGCGGCAAAGACAGACATCATTGGAAAACAGCTATAAATTTGCCAAGTTTCCAATGACAGCCCTTAACAAGATTACTACTATTGCCAAGACCCTAGAGGCCATTCTGCTATGGAAATATAGGAATCATCTTTCTTCTAAGCAAAAAGGCCCATGGAAGGTTTTTGACATCAAACCTGACATTGAGGGTGTGGTCCTGGGAGACTGCTAAACATCAGTAGAGGCAAGAAAAGATGGAGAGAAATGACAGAAATCTTCTCCAAGATCATGATGATGTTAATCCATGTGAAGAAATAACTTGTGCAAGCAAACAAAAAGAAAGCACATACAACATTTTCAGAATATTTTTTCAATTTGTTAGCAAATTTGTTGGAGAAAAAAAAGAAAAAGACTACAAAACCTCAGTCACCACAGTAATCACACAACACATCAATTTTATTTTTTATTAAAAAAAAATTTTTAACGTTTATTTATTTTTGAGACCGAGGGAGACAGAGCACGAACAGGGGAGGGGCAGAGAGAGAGGGAGACAGAGAATCTGAAACAGGCTCCAGGCTCTGAGCTGTCAGCACAGAGCCCGACGCAGGGCTCAAACCCACGGACTGTGAGATCATGACCTGAGCCGAAGTCGGACACTTAACCGACCAAGCCACCCAGGCGCCCCCAATTTTATTTATATTATTTATTTATTTATTTATTTATTTATTTTTAATATTTTTTTTAATTTTTTTTTCAACGTTTATTTATTTTTGGGACAGAGAGAGACAGAGCATGAATGGGGGAGGGGCAGAGAGAGAGGGAGACACAGAATCGGAAACAGGCTCCAGGCTCCGAGCCATCAGCCCAGAGCCCGACGCGGGGCTCGAACTCATGGACCGCGAGATAGTGACCTGGCTGAAGTCGGACACTTAACCGACTGCGCCACCCAGGCGCCCCCCCAATTTTATTTTTTAAGTCATCCATTTATTTTGGGAGAGTGATAGAGAGTGCACATGGTCATGAACATGAGCGGGTTCATGAAAGAACTTACTTGTCAATCGACTAATGAATGGATAAAGGAGATGTAGTATATACATACAATGGAACATTACTCAGTCACCAAAAGAATGAAATCTTGTCATTTGCAATGACATGGGTGGAGCTAGAGTGTACTATGCCTAGTCGGGTCACTCAGAGAAAGACAAATGCCATAGAATTTCACTCATATGTGGAATTTAGGAAACATAACAGGTGAACATACGGAAGGAGGGAAAAAGAGAGAGAGAAACAAACCATTAGATACTCTTAATGATAGAGAACAAACTCAAGGGTGAAGGAGGGAGGTGGGTAGAGCATGGGCTAGAAGGGTGATGGAAATTGAGGGCATGTCTTATGAGCACTAAGTGTTGTAAGTAAGTGATAAATCACTGAATTCTACTGCAGAAACAAATTTTCCACTGTATGTTAACTAGAATTTAATTTAAAAAATTTTGAAAAATAATAAAAATAAAGCAAAAAAATTGAGACTTTACTATAGGCAGCAAGTTCTGAGTTCTAAAAGTTCTAGGTCCCCTTTGGCATGAGCTTTTGAAATGAAGTAATAGATTAGATTTTCTCATTTTAGAGAGGTACTTTGTTATCAGATTAAATTACTCTTAATTTTGTTTGATTAAGATCAAATTCTCTGTAGGGGCACCTGGGTGGCTCAGTCAGTTAAGTGTCTGACTTTGGCTCAAGTCATGATCTTACAGTTCATGAGTTCAAGCCCCACGTTGGGCTCTGTGCTGACAAGTTGGGGTCTGGAGCCTGCTTCAGATTCTGTGTCTCCCTCTCTCTGTCCCTTCCCTGCTCATGCTCTCTCTCTCTCTTTCACTCTCCAAAATAAATAAATATTTTTAAAAATTAAGAAAAAAAAAAACAAGATTAAAGCCTGTGTAACATTGGAAAGCATAAACCGGAAAACATGTGGTATCTGTCTCCAGTGTTCTCAGGATTTCTGCACCAAAACCCAATATGCACACCATTACACTGACATCTGTCTCATATGAGGCAAAAATAGAACTTAGAAAGGGCTTAGCATACAGTTCCTCAAAAATACAGAGATTTCCTCCAGGGGCCTCAAAACAATGGAGAAGATCTCAGGTTATGGAGACTTTTGCACCCCAAGGGGAATCCTTTGGCTGTCACACAGATGTGAAGAGCCATCATTGGAGCTGAAGGAGAATCCTTAGGGAACATAAGAGCATGGTAATATTGGTTAGAAGATGTCCCTATGTGAGGGGGAGGAAAACAAACAAACAAACAAATAAACAAATTAGGTTTCTCAAACTATTTCCTTTCAAGGAGAGCTGCCTGAACCACATTTTAAGGTTTATCTTCCTCCTTCACATTTGGACCTCACCTCTGTCATCTGCTTCATTCATTCCCATCTATCTGGGTGTGTGGCTACTGTCTCCTTTCCCTTCACATTCCAAGACTCCTTTTGCTCCAAAAAGATGACCAGGTCTGGCTTAGACACAACAAGACCTGTTTTAGAAAAAAAGAATAGAAAATCGCTGGGAATTCTAACCTTTGATCGACTATTGTGCTCAGTAGAGAAGAGAGGACATTTTGGAATTCAAGAAAATGATTTACCAAATGCTGTAGCCCAACGGATCCTTTAAGAACACACAGGAGGGATTTCCCAAGTTCATATCTTGAACTGAACTTCCAGGTACTAGATATAATAATAAGGATTGGAAATTGAAGTTTAAGCTGTGGGCAGTACTATTTTATGTCACTCAATATTTAGAATGGCCACTTAATCTACAGAAATGATGATGTTATCCTAAGGAAGGGAAATCTAAAACTGAAAAGGAAACATCAGGAAAATTTTTCTCTATATCTACAAACCCCTACTTCTTTCCCTTACTACAGGGAACTGAATCCCAGCCATGCAAAGAGGAATTTTCCAAGAGACAGTCTTCAAAGGAAGGAACAAACCCCTGAGTGTGGTTTGGGAAGTCTGGAAGGAGTTATCCTCACCCAAGAAGAGGAGGTGTCCATAGGTCTCTAACATCACATCCCTGTACAGTGCCCACTGACTGTGGTTCAGGAATCCCCACTCTTCCTGAGAGAATTCTGTGGCCACATCCCTGAAGGTCAACAGTCCCTGCAATAAATACCACAGTTACCAAGTGGACACAGACAGAGGTCATAATGGTACCTGAGATGAAAAAGGGAGTTAATCTCACCAGCTAGACCCCAGCACCTGATCTTTACTGCTTACCTGCTTGTACCCACTGAACTTAGTCCTACATTTTACTTAACCTCTTCTTTCCATCTTATCTTTTACTTCAGGCAAAAGACCCCATGGGCATAGTGACCTCTGGTGGAAACAGAAACTATGCAGCGAAAGATAATGACTATCCTGAGGAAGGGCTTGGGCAGGCCCAATTTGAGCTTAACCCCTGCCTCACACCTATGCAGATGGACCAAACAGTAACCCAAGGAGTGACAGGCAATTACACATACCTCATTACAATACTAAAATCTCCACCCAAGGAGGAAGACAAACCTCATTTAAATAAGAGACAAAGTAGGTATAGAACTATTGTCTTAAGGTGAAAGTGTGGCCTTATACCCAGCTCTACAAAAGATGGCAAGACCCCTCTTTCTAAATATCCACTTTAACCCTAAAAAAAGGAGCCCATTCCCTTTTTCTCTCTGTGTCTCTGCTTTGGAAGTTATTCCCTGTCAAACTGGCTGCAAATCAAGTTTCCTTTCTGTGACAACCCCACCTGGTGTAGTTTTTAGTTATGACTCTATTATATTTCTGGGTTTTAAGACCCTCAAATATGTTATTTATGTGATTCTTGTTTTTTGTCTGAAAATGTAAAGAAGTAAATAGGAGGATATTTCTATGACCTGAGTGTGGAGTAAAATAAAAACCCACAGAATGGAGGTCTGATTTAGAACGTCCACTCCCAGAAGTCAGTATCTCTACTACACCAAGGTGAAAGCATTCATTGTCCAATAGAAACTGATGTGATGTGGGCTGGGAGCGAAGGGTCAGAAAGTATTCTTGAAACATTTTTGGTGCAAAGAGATGTATTTATTAAAGCATGGGTAGGATATGTGGTAAGAAAGACCAGCACTCTTTTAGTGAAAAGCCATTGCTTCTATAGTTTTAAGTTGAGAGGCAGAGATAAAGGAAGTTTCTGAAGCAATTTTCACATGTTAAAGAAGACACAGGATCCTGGAGGTCTGGCTATTATCAACCTAAAGTTGTTTTTTACCTGTAGCAAATATTAACACTAAGGCAGTTGTGAATTCCTTGAGGAATGTCATACTCTCCCTGTCCCAAATATTTATTAATGGGCTGCAAGTTGAAGGAAATTTCATTTTATCTACATTTCTTTTGCCTTTGGTCTCCTCATGTGAAACTACAAGCAAGAGAAATTGAGAGGAAAGAAGTTTCCAGTGTAAATGTGATGGTTTGTGCACATCATTAGTAATTCCATCTAAGATCCTTAGGAATGGTAAGAGGGATAATATGAACTTTATAGTGGAGGAATCTGGCAGAGAGCAACAAGCCAAATAAAAGAAGGTAACATCAGCTTTAAGGAAACAAATTAATATCAGTGCCTAAGACACACCGAAGGCACATTACCACTGGTGTGTTCTTGTGGTCACCAAACATTAAGTCAGAACATACACGAAATTTTGAGAATACAATGGATTTATACAACCTTCAACCACATATAGTTTCCATGTCCTGCAATATCTAGTATATTTTATTCATTTATTTTTGTTCATTTACTTATTTTGAGAGGGAGTGTCAAGTTGGGGTCATAGGGAGAGGGAGAGAGACAAAGAATCCCAAGGAAGCTCTGTACTATCAGCTCAGACCCCGCTGTGCGGCTCAAACTCATGGACTGTGACATCATGACTAAGCCAATGTTGGTTGCTTAACTGAGCCACATAGGCACCCCTCTAGTATATTTTAAATAGAGTATATTTTTCACATTCTAAAGAGCAAGCTACCCATTATTAGTAGTAGTAATAATAGTAGTGAACTTTCCAAGTTATTCTGGGCCTCATATCCACTGTGTTTATTTGTAGATTTTTTTTTTTTTAATTTTTTTCATTGAATGAGGGAGGGGGTGGAGGGGCAGAGAGAGAGAGAACTCCAAGCAGGCTCCACACCACAGCATGGAACCAGTTACAGGGCTCGAGCCTGCAAAACCGGGAGATCCCAGGTCATGATTTGAGTCAAAGCTTAACCAACAGAGTCACCCAGGAACCCCTATTTATGCATTTTCTTAATACTGTCTTACACAGAGCTGATAAAGCATCCAGATGGGACCAAATATGAGCTTTTTTCCTTGATTGGAATCCCAGGACCAGATCTCATCAGCAGTAAGAATCTTGGACTCATTGACTTCCCCTGCAGACCTGTCACAAAGGGAATGTTTACAATACATGCAAGACTTTAATTCAAAGTGACAATTGTTGATGCCCTATTGGCAGCCAGGTTGGGGAGAAGAGAGAGAAGATTCTGGGTTGTAGGAGAGGAGTGTTCTAAAGACCTAACCTTGAGTATCATTTTTGTGAAGGTTTTCAAAATTAGGTGAAAACATGAGATAGAAACATCAGAAGTAGAGAAATCAACATTTTCAACCTCTAAATGCATGGAATTTCAGGAGAAAAAGAAGACAAGGACTCTCACCTGGGATAGCAGGCTTACCTGAGAACTGGCCATCTCTTCTTTCACCTCATGCTCTAGACTTCCTTCTGAGGATATTTGTGGAGAAATCACAGCTGCATCAGGAGAATATGGTCTCAAAGCCTACACAGCCTCTCCACTAGTATACTGCTTGCCCATAGGCAGGACTTTTAAATGCAGAAAAGGCCCAACTTTCCAGTCCCTTGTGTCTTGAGCTTTTCAGCAACTATGAGCTCTTACTTGGGGACCAATCTCCTGACTTTTCCTTCTCTGCCTTCAGGGGGCCTCCCCTCCCACAGACAACCACAAATTTTGCTACAGAATAGGAAGAATGTGCTACATGGACCTGACCCTCCCAGACTCCTGTAGAGAACTAGGTGCCTCTCCTTGAGCCAAAGCCTGGACTCAACGCTCTTAAATTAATGGAAAGCCTTCCTGCTTAACCCTGGCCTCACTTAGAATCACCTGGAGAACTTAATTAAGACAGCACTGTTGTTTCCACCCTCACCAATTGATGGATTCTGAGGAGGAGGGCCGCAGCAATGATGGTCTTTGAAACTCCACACGTGAACCTATAGGGAAGCATTTGGGGAAGTGACCAAGCAAACCACATGAACCAAAGCTATGGTTGTTGTCCAGATTAAAATCCATGCTTTCTCCACTGATCAGAGTTTCTCAACATTTGTACATTTTCCCTCTTTCTGCTACAAAGGGGGAGACACCTTTACAAATGGAGTTTTCCCTTATATATGCAAATATGTTTTTCATAAGAAACTTATACTGGGCTTCAGAGCTTTTCCTTTATCCATTTCTTTAAAATAACAGCCTACAATCATCCTTAGGCCAAAGATATGTTTTGGGTGACAAAATGCTTATTTCCATAAGTAACTGACACACAGTTTTCCAAAGTGAATCTACTTTTTACACTCCCATCAGCAATATATGAGAATTGTAATTTCTCAACATTTTCAACTGAGAATTGGTGTTATCCTTCTTCTTTATGTTAGCCACTCTAGAAACTGTTGAGTGGTTTCTCACTATAAATATGAAGTGGTCTTACTCCAGTTGTGCTGGTGACTCAAATTGAAACCACTTAAAAACATTAAGTTGAGCAGAAATCAAAATGACTGCATTAAAACATTAGTGAGCTACATATTAAACTAAGTATCAAAAAAATTTTTTTAAATAAACTATCATTTTTCATTTCTTCCTCAAATCTCCCCTCCTCCCTCTTTAGCTTTTCTTCAAGATGCTGGTAGCACCCTGAAAACACGGACAGAGCAGAGCCTGCTTGGGATTCTCTGTCTCCCTGTCTCTCTACCCCTCCCCTGCTGCCTCTCTCTCTCTGTCTCCCACTCAAAAAGAAATAAACACTTAAAAAAAAAAAAAGCAGTACACAGAAGTAGAGAATAATAGTGCATGTGTTTCACATGAAGAAATCTTCCCAGATATCTGTAGAAGATATCTTTTTTATAAGGTCATATGATTGTATATGACATTTCTTAATTATTTGAGGCCTGAAATTATTGAAATTATTATTCATAGGTCATTATACCAGAAAAGAACACTTCTTGAATGCTTGTAATCTGTATTTTGAACAAGGATCACATAATGGATTTAAAATGCAGCACTTAGTTTATTTGTGATCTTCGTGTATTTTAATGATTAGAACATAATGGTTTTGAATGTGTTAACACTGATATGTAATGAATGGTGTATTATCCTGCAACGTATATTATCTTACCTTACCTTATTTCAGAATGTAGATCACAGATAGTATCTACCACCTGTTTGGTAACAGAGTGGCGTAATAGAAGTAGTAATATGTTTTCTCAGTAGCCTCAGACTTTAAATAATGTGTGGTTCTATTTCCCACAGTTTATTTGTTGCCATGTTTTCTCCTCCTTGTAGCTCCTGGGACAACAAGATTGTTATGTTACAAACTATGTAGGAGTACTGTAGACAGTTTAGCTTAAGTACTCCATGATGGTGTTACTTGGCAACCATTTTGTGTAGTCAGTTGGCTTGCATTGGACTTGACCTGATACAAGACCTTTTCAAATAAATAAGGTAAACAAACAATTACAAAGACAAAATAAAGTCTTCTGAGGCCTCTTCGTCCACTCCCCCAATCTTCTTTCTCAATAGACACGAGGAAGTCAGCTTGTGCTCACGCCCCAAATCCAGTGCCATCTTCCTGTTTTCTCCCTTCCTAATCTCCACTCTCATTCTATCCCTTTGCTGTACCTTCCTTTTCCTGTGAATCACCTTCTGCTTCCTCCTTTCCTGATCATATTAACACAGGCCCCTTTAATATTAGTCTTCTGAAGATATGAGGGGACCCAAAATTTCTTATCCTCCCTGGAGTAAGGCTGAACTTTGAGCCATAAAGATTTCTTTAAAGTGAATGAGGAACCCACAGGTTTGCTGATGACTTTAACATAGTTATTCAACATCACCTGGCTGGCTTCTCAGATTTATATCAATTGGCCCACATGCTTATTGGTGAGGACCGGGCCAAACATTGGATAAAACTAGCCCAGTGGGAATATCATGAACAGGATCTAAAGAAACAGACCCCTGCCTTTTGGCATGATGCTAGGAAAGTCTCTGGAAAACCCCACTGATCAATTATAATGGCTTTTCCCAATTCTGTCCCAATCAGAACAAAATTCAGCCTGTACACAGAAGCCTGAAGAATCTCTTCATAATGATTACAATCAACTCCAACTTCTCTTTAAAAAAAAACGTTCTGGTCCTTAGATGTTGAATCCACCCATGTAGCATTTAACTGTGTTCATTAATGGACGGATCCAGAATGTTTCCCTTTTTGTGAAAATGACCAGGATGCAATGGGACACTATCTCCACTCCTGATTTAATTAACCTGGCAAACCAGATTGCTCACACCCTGGAGAAATCACCTCGAGAAAAGATGGCTAAAATTTTTCAGTATTCAAATCCAACAAATGAATGCCCCTAACCAAAACTGGAAGCCTTGGCTCTGCAATTGCTGTAAGGAACCAGGACACTGGGGGGGAAAGAGGGCTACAAATTGAAGAGCCTCAGACACCTTCAGCTCTTTAGCCAACCTTTTTAATGTCTTCCTAGTTCCCAATGGCAGGGCTCCAAGGAACTATAGGGGCTGTTCTGAATCCTCCCTCTCAATTGGCTTGGGGAAACTACTCTCCCCATTGGGAATAAACCTGTCTCTGTCCTTACTGACACCTAAGCTACCCTCTCAGTGCTCAAGCCCACTGCTATCAAGCAGCCAGCCCCTGTCTCAGAGCACTAAAACAGTTTCAATAATATAGGTCTCTAATAAAACACAGCATGTCCCTATTTTGGAACCTACTGCCTTGTGTCTGGACCCTAAGAGCATTACAAACCCTATTCTCCTTAGTTCATCTACCCCAATTAACTTAATGGGCTGAGGTTTCTTGGCGAAATGTCATGCCAGAATTCTTTTTCCTAAAAGGGGAAAATAATTCTACAATTTGACAGTAGTAACCACAGTTGGAATAAAGGAGGAAATAAATGGCCCTTCAACATGTTTTCTATGCTCTGTCTCTGATGGCACTTTAGCTAAGGGCAGGAGTACTGATCACTTATTCCTATTGGATCAGCTACCATCCTCTTTATGAGGAAAATGGTCAACTGATATTGGTGTAATCCACAGTGCACCTCCCATCAAAACTCAAATAGATCCCTCAAAATCTCTGTCTGGAATTAATCATTACCCTATAAATAAAGAAGTCCATCAGGCATCAAGCCCACGATAGAGTATTACAAGGCCCAGAGCCTCCTTATGCCCTAACCTAGTCCTTGTAACATCCTGATTTTACCTGTGAGAAAAACCAAAGCCTTAGGATGGAGGTTTGTCTAGGACCCATGAGCAACAAAGAACATTTTTATCTGTTGGCATCCTGTTGTTTCCAATCCTTGCACACCTAGTGACATTGATTCCCACTGAAAGCAAATTTTTCACTGAAATGGACCTATGCAGTACATTTTTAAGTATTCCAGTTGATGAGGATAGCCAGTATCTTTTTGCCTTCACTTGGAAGGAACGGCAATACACCTACTCAGTAATCCTCAGGGTTACACAGAGTACCCAGCCTATTGGTCACAAACCTTAAAGGCTGTTTTGAATGACATAAAGTTTTCTGTAGCCTCTCCTTTGTTACATTGTATACATGATTTGCTTCTCTGCTCCCTTCTCCAGCTTGTTCACTGAAGACATCTTCTACCTGTTGAAACTTTTGCCCTTGAAGAGACATTAAGTCTCCAAAAAATAATTGCAGCTTGCTCTCACTTAGGTTAGATATTTAAGGCACCTACAGTCCTGACAAGGACTAGAATTGGATCCAGCTAGACTTTGAGGCATCCCGTGTAAGTCCAAACCTAAGACTAAGCACTAATTATGAGGATTTCTTGGATTCTGCTGGTTATTGCTGAAATTGGATTCCAAACTTCTCTTTTAGGGGTCAGCCTATATATGCTTTACTGAAACAAAACAAAACAAAACAAAACAAAACAAAACAAACAAAACAACAAAACCTAACCCTATAATTTGAAATGAGGGGATGTCATAGCCTTTGATAGTTTAAATAAAAGTCACACACAATAATGAAAACTCTCTGAACTTCAAATCTAACCTTCCTTTCTGCATTTTTCAATTCATCCATATTTCACTCCTATGATATGCAAATGTTCTTTTTCAATCAATAGGGAAACAGAAGATAGCAAATGGGTCAGACAGAGTATCTACATCTTCACGGTTATTGTGGGACATCTAGTGGCCACTTGCAGGATATTATGGGGATTAAATCACATCATGTATGTGAAGTTCTTTACATGGTGCATCACAACTTCCTTGTAAACAGGAAATTAGTGTTTGATCCACATTGCAGTAATTGATTTATACGAGTTGTTTTCCAAATAGAGACTGGCTCACACATTAGTGCATTCTAGAGCCTTATCTCAGTAAACTTGAAAGTGCTGTGAAAGCATGTTGTTCTGCAGGATGGTGATAGTGGTCTTTGCTGGGAAAAACAGTAAACTCACAACAGTGGAAAGTAAGTGATGAACTCTTGCCTGAGAACTCAGTAGGAGTTGTTTGTGTTGAGTCAGATGGTGGCTGTGGGGGGCTCAGGTGTGCTGTGCCTGCATTCTCTAGTGTAGTGCCACTAAACATGGCTCTTGGGGAGTAACAGCGCTAACAAGGAATTGGTGAAAGATGCCAGTTCACAGACCCCATTCCGGGCCTGAAGAATCACCATTTCTTCTATGGGACTTAAAACACCACATGAGGGGTGCCTGGGTGGCGCAGTCGGTTGAGCGTCCGACTTCAGCCAGGTCACGATCTCGCGGTCCGTGAGTTCGAGCCCCGCGTCGGGCTCTGGGCTGATGGCTCGGAGCCTGGAGTCTGTTTCCGATTCTGTGTCTCCCTCTCTCTCTGCCCCTCGCCCGTTCATGCTCTGTCTCTCTCTGTCCCAAAAATAAATAAACGTTGAAAAAAAAATTAAAAAAAAAAACACCACATGATTCACATTCACATTAAAACTTGAAGCACAAAATTGCTTATCAGCCTGGGTTTACAATAAAAATCCCATGGTGAATTTTAAGAACAAGCATCATCTGTGTCCTCTGCCAGAGTCTATTGGTCAAGGTGAGAGCATCGGTGCTGCTTTAACTATGAGCTCCAGGTGATTCTCAGGTGAGGCCAGGGTGAAGCATGAGGATTCGCAGGCATATTTGGGAGGGCTGCATCTGCCTTTCAATAGAAGAGGCGATGACAGTCTGTTTGGTGTGGATTTGGAAGGGGCAGGACAGTGCAGTCCATGTTCCTGGAGCTGTGGTAGGATGTGTGACTATCTCTGGGAGGGCAGGACATCTGAAATTGGGAAGGAGAAACTCACAGGTTAAGTGTCCACGCAAGAGCTCCATTTTTCTGAATCTTTCCTGTGCCAAAGTCAAAGAGGGGGCAGCCCTTTCTGCACTTTGAGATGATGAGTGCAGGTGAAGAGGCTGTGTTGAGGCCTTTAAAGGTCTACGGGTGTGATTTCTCCACATGCCATCACCCCAGAAAGCACTCAAGAGCAGACAGGGAGGAAGAAATTACTGCTTCTCAGGTAAATTTGGTCTTGACTTAGCTCAGGGACTGTGTCCTCATTTCTTACTGAAATGCTATGCATTTAGAAATTGCAAACATTTACCTCTTTATCTCTGATGGTCCTGCCTAACAAATTTGTTTTGGACCAGTATTTATTCCTTTCATGACAGTCAAATTCAGCTCTTTAGGACATTCCTAAATTATGTTCCCAGGCCTTCTCGCTATTCTCTACAACCAGGCTTTCTATACAGCATGAAAAATTCCTGCCATGAATTCATGACTTGGAACTTTGAAATAATTCCCTCTGTGACAGATCAATATGGAGATGTGTTGATACCCAAGATTCTGTTGGGAGATGGGTCGTGTTTTGGGACCCCAGTGAAGGATGATATTATACAATATTTAGGTTGTGTCTGGGTATGGCATGAGTCTATGTAAACTGGATTAAAAACATGAACAAACAGGGGCTCACGGGTGGCTCAGTCATTTAGGCATTAGACTCTTTGTTTCAGCTCAGGTCATGATGTCACAGGTTGGAGTTCAAGCCCTGTGACAGGTTGCTGTCAGCACAGCTTCTCTCTTTCTCCCTTTCCCCCTATGCTGTTCACTCTCTCACATTCAAAATAAATATAAAACCAAAAGAACATGAACAAACAGATCAGATGGCTATTTGGCCCAGAATAAGTCAGCGTTCTGGAAAAAAAAAAAAAAAAAAAAAAAAGCCTTCTTGTCTAGATTGTTTCAAAGGCTTACTATTTAAAATGGATTGAATACTATAGGACATGGGAGGAATCTGTGGCTTGAAATTTGCAAAAACCTTCTATATTTTCATGATTGGTATCCTATTATGATTTGTGGTGTTTTTGTTTGTTTGTTTTGTCCTTCGGAAACTCCATCACAACAATGGTGAGTCCTTCTACATGCATGAGGCCACTGATAACAATTTGTCTCATTACAGCTGATGTTAATATTGTTCACATGGATTAGGGTCTCTCTGATGGATACCCCTGAAAATGAAGTTTCTCACCTTTGTTTACAGGAGATCCTGGCCCTTGCAGATAAAGGTTTCATTGATAGGAAACCTTGATCTCTTGAGATGCAATTTTATTTTGCACAGTATAACAGATGTATTGTCCATCATTACTTCTTTTTATTTTCAGCAAAAGGAAACAAGCATCATATACTTACTATTTGTGAATAGGTTTTAAAATCCTTGGCACAAATGTAACTTGGCACAAATGACATAATTTCAATGAAATAATCAGGTATTTGTTGGTGTAAGGAAGGATTAATGATGTTTGATCTTGACTTAACCTTCTTCTTCCCTGAGGTTCTCTGTAAGCATCACTGTAGATTAGTGATAATTCTAGAAACTAAATGGCATAGGATTCTGTTGCCCACATTTTAAAATCTGATATCTAGTCCTTATTTTTTATGCAATAGTACTTTGAGGTGGAGTTAAGTGGCTGAACTTTGAAAAGGCTTCCTAAGTGTTCTAAAGAGGCCATCAGGAAACAACATTTGGAGAAATGAGTTCTATATCGTTCTGTAATGTAACATCTTACTGAGGATAGTGCTGGATTTGAAATTGTAGATTTTCCAGCCAGGGTCATGTACCTTTTTGCACATCTTTCTATCTCCAGAGTGGATCTGATCAAGTTCCTTGAAAAAGGAAAGAGCCCTGGCATATGGAGAGAAGGGAGACAGTAACCATACACCCAAGGTAAGTGGGAATGAATGAAGCAGATGACACAGGTGAGGGACCAAAGTCAAAGGAGATAACTCAACCTTAAAATGTGGTTTGGGAAACTCCGATTGAATGGAATGATTCTGGAAACCTAGGTTTATTTTGCTGGTGGTCACAGAGGGATCTCTCCTGTCTCCCTCTTGCCATGCTCCTACATCCTCTTAGGCTTACCCTCTGTTCCATTGGAACATTGCTCCATCATCATCTTCTATGACATTCACAGTGAAATCCAAAAGCCACCCATGGCCACTGAGGGACTATGTGATGTCTGCTTTTCCATTGGTTTTGGGAGCATGTGAAAATCTGTACACATAGAGAGATTCTAAGTGAAGGCCTCAATGTAATTTACTCCTGTCCAAGTTATGGGTGCACTTGCCTCCTGGAGACAGACACAAAGGCTGGTACAACATCAGGAATGTCAGGTGGATTGATGCTCCCCTATGAAATCTTCTACAGTGCAACCCTATCCAGATAGGCTTCCCCATTGACCAAACCCAGTTTGGTCAGCATGTGCTCTTAAATGTACTGGGAGCCTCATCATTTACATTGGCTGCACAGTGGAATAATGGGGCCACTTCATTAACACCTAATTAATACTAGGCTCCATCAAGGACTAAGTGCCAGAATCTTTGGGGTTGGGACACTAGAGATGGGAGTTGAAAAAAAAACCATTGAAAAAAAAACACAAAAAAAAAAAAAAAAAAAAAAAAAAAATAAACATTGCTTGTCAAAATTCCATGTATACACAAATCACTTGAGGTTCCCATTAAAAACAGACTCTGGAGCCCCACATTCAGGTATCCTGACTCCTTAGGTCTAGATGAAGGTCATTAATTTGTTCTTTATTTTTTTAATGTTTATTTTTGAAAGTGAGAGTGTGAGTGGAGGAGGGGCAGAGAGAGGGAGACACTGAATCTGAAGCAGGCTCTAGACTCTGAGCTGGCAGCAAAGAGCCCGATGCAGGGCTCAAATTCAGGAACCAGTGAGATTGTGACCTGAGCCAAAGTCAGCCACTTAACTGACTAAGCCACCCAGGTACCCCCATTAATTTTTACTTTTCACAAGCAGTGAGGTTGCTGTCCCCAGACTTTATTTCCAGTAGCACTAGAGAGAGCAGAAGAGCACACCTGAATCCGTTATACCCAACCATCCTATCTGAACACAAATACTGCCGTTTTCAGTGAAGACTACTAACTGCTTTAAAAAAGATGGCATTCTCTGCTCATACCCTGCAAATTGGGAAAGGAAAGGATAAGGCAGTGGGGTCTGAACATGGCTCTTTGGGGTACACATGTGTACTCATCCACAAAGGGGATGTTTATTGAGTATCTTCTACATGCTCCAAGTGTATGAGGATGCACTGTGTTCAAGAAGTTGGCCTGGGAATCTTACGTATATTGTGTGAGTTAATCTTCCTAAAACCCTGGGAATTGTGTACACTATGTCCATTTTTCCAGGAGGGTTGGATCCTGGGTGAGCCTTCTTGGGAGTAGAGATTGTTTCTCTTCTCTTGTAATATCAGTACTCTTGAAGACCATGTCGGATGTGGAGGCACAAATATAGAGAGCAGATGGGAGACACAAAGGGTAGGGTAGAACTCTGAGGGAAATTTGATGAATCAATCATTTGCATTTATGTATTTGGTCTATTTTAATGTGTTGAAAATCAGTGGACATTCCAGGAGTGGAAGGTGGGATGCTATGTGTTACGTTGCAAGCACTGTTTGAAACAGAAAGATGAAATGTACTCACCAAATTGTAAGTTCTTTACAATCCTTTATCTGAGTCTGAGCCTTGGGAAAGTGTGGATATCAATGGGCTATGCAGGAGGTGGAGCTGCTAGGAACTCTGTTCTATGAGCTGTTCTGAGAAGGGAGAATCAGGGACTGGCACCAGGGCCATAGAGGTCAATTTCGTGGTGGAACAGGTCACTTAAAAAAATTTTTTTTAACATTTATTCATTTTTGAGAGACAGAGAGAGCCCCAAAATGAGCAGGAGAGGGGCAGAGAGGGAGACACAGGATCAGAAGCAGGCTTCAGGCTCTGAGCTGTCAGCACAGAGCCCAATGTGGGGCCTGAACTCACAGACCTCAAGATCATGACCTGAGCTGAAGTTGGACGCTTAACAGAATGAGCCACCCCGGCACCCCTCAAACAGGTCACTTTTCGACAGAATCGGAAGGGATAATTCTGTCAGGCTCCACACACACCTGTAGACAGAAGGACTGTTCCAGATGCAAATTCCAGGACACCTGAGCTCCATGCCCAGAATGTTAGCCCTGAAGTATGAAACAGTAATCCGGGAACATCAGAAGGTTCACTCCAGTGATGGGACTGATGGACGCCTAAGCGTTTATATCATGCACGGTGATCCTGAATGGCTGGTCCCTGCTCCCTATCTTCTCAGGTTCCCCTTCATTGTGCGAGGTGCCAAACTTGACGGGTTCACCAGCATTCTCTTCGTGCACATGTGTGAAGTTTGATAATACCAAAGGCAGAAACGAGAGACAGCATCAAAAATTTTGGGTGTGATAACACTGGTATGAGGGAGGACTGGTCTGGCCAGAGACTGTGACCCCTTCACGTCTGAAGCGTAAACTCAGGTGTGTGGGCTTGGTTGAGAAGAGATTAAAGGCTGGTGCTCTGGAGGCCTGGGCCACTAAAAGGAGGAGCCGAATCACATCAGTGTCTTATGCACATGTGCAAAAGTGGGCTGAGAGAGGCACGGAAAGGTGTCCTACTGAGTCTCATGCCCACGTTGCGAGTGGGCAAGGTGTTCAGACCATGTGGGAACGGTGCTCAAAATGAGAGGTGGTGCTGTGTGGTGTTAAAAGATGAACTGGTAGGGGGCGCCTGGGTGGCGCAGTCGGTTAAGCGTCCGACTTCAGCCAGGTCACGAGCTCGCGGTCCGGGAGTTCGAGCCCCGCGTCGGGCTCTGGGCTGATGGCTCGGAGCCTGGAGCCTGTTTCCGATTCTGTGTCTCCCTCTCTCTCTGCCCCTCCCCCGTTCATGCTCTGTCTCTCTCTGTCCCAAAAATAAATAAACGTTGAAAAAAAAAATAAATAAAAGATGAACTGGTCCGTGTTCATATTTTCAAGAGTTAGCTGACTACTTTTTTGTCTGTACAAATGGTTAGACATGTTCCTTCTGTAGAAGATAGTGGTAAAGTTTTTATAGAGATGTGGAAACAAAGGAAAGACAGTGATTTATTGGATTCAGTATTTGCCCTTAATTTTGAATGCAATTTTATACAAACAAAAACTGCCCAAAAATTAATAGCAGAAACCTTACAGAGGGGTATTATGGTAACCTGCCTGAAAGGACAACTTACTTGGAGATTAAAATACCAGATAATAAGGTAAATTAAATAACATATGAATGAAAAAAATGCAGTGTATAATAGCAAGAGGTTTACTATAGAAAACATTTACTATAGAAAAGATTTATTACTATAGAAAAGATTTATTAGTCTGTACAAGTTGGTTTTGATAAACTACTGTCTACAGGTTACAGTACAGGACCGTGACTTTCATTGCAACAGTATTTCCCACACACATAAAAATCTGGAAATAAGTCCTTCTCATATTGTCATTTAGTGTTATTTTTTTCCCCAACCCTCAAGTCACAGAAATAGATTTTTGAATATCAACTAGCTAAAAACCCTGCACAAAGTGACCATTAGTCACATTAGTCTCACACTGGTGTGACTGAGTGTTTTTAGGTTGGTGGTATTTGGAAGAATGACAATAAGGTTTTCCCTCAGTTTGGTTTTGGAAGGATATGAATAGGGTGTTTCTTTAACTCATGTAATGCTTACCACTTTTCAAACCTACACTTTTTTTCTTCCCACAAGTGTTGGTGGTGTTTACCCAGGAACCTCAATTAGAGCTTGTGTAAGGATTATGAACATCTGTATCTTAAGGGGTTTATCTCCAGTATGGATTTGCCTATGTCCATTTAGTGGTGAGCCATAAAGGTTTAACCACATATTTCACATTTGTAAGGTTTCTCAACAGTATGTATTCGCTGATGACGAGACAGTTGAGTATCAGTCAAAGGTTTGTCCACATTCCTTACAAATGTACCTTTTCTCACCAGTGCCATTTGTCTTCTGTATATTTAGTCTTGAGGACTGACTAAACACGTTCCCAGGTTTATGACATCTGGATGAGGTTTTTTCCCCCACATGAATCCTCTGATGATCGTCATCGTTGGAGGACTGGTTAAGAGCTTTCCTGCATTCATTATATTCATAGGGATTCTCTCCCATATGCATACTTTTATATATAGTAAGATTGGAGCTTTGATAAATATCACCCCCTTAATGATTCATAATGATTGTCTGGAAAATGAGTCCTTAGACATTGTTAACAGCATTGTACAGTTCTGTCTCCATTAACAATGCTCTGGTAGGATTGTGGGTTTGACTCCTTGGTGAAGGACCTCTCAAATTGAAACCACTTAGCACTTTTTTCCTTCATTTTTAAGTCTATGATTTTCACAAGTATTTTACGGAAAGGTCAATGCAATCCTATTTTCAAAATGGTTCAAATAATTATTTTTAGCATGGACTAGGTAACTGTAGACAGGTCCTAAAGGTGCGGTGATGAGAGAATTGGAAAGCAGAGGGCTGAGACTTTCCAGGAGCTGAAGCATTGGTCCCCTAGCTCAAGCCTCTTTTATTTTTGCAAATTGACTGATAACAGCAAGCACATACAACATTGTGTTGGACGTCTTGACAGGTCCTACACCTGTAGTGTATTCCATACTGGGTCATGAGTACGTCTGGTGCCAGACAACACATTCTCATCCCCAGGCCTGGTGCCCATATGATGTTCTTCTGGAGAGAACGAACAGTCCTGGCAGCCTTCTGTCCTGGGAATGAAACTGCTTTCAGTTTCTAGCTGCTCTGTCCCTTTCCTTCAGGACATTCTTATGGTGCCTCCAGCTTCTTGTCCTCCAACATCTCCCCCTTTTTGTTTGTATACAATGAACTGGAGAAGGACATTGCATAACCCAAACTGTCAGTTGGTACGTTGACAGGCTCATTTTCCCCAG
Organism: Herpailurus yagouaroundi; assembly: GCF_014898765.1. Taxonomy (NCBI): domain Eukaryota; kingdom Metazoa; phylum Chordata; class Mammalia; order Carnivora; family Felidae; genus Herpailurus; species Herpailurus yagouaroundi. The sequence goes on from NW_024412451.1 coordinate 8,315,176, forward strand.
CACCAGACTGTACATGCAAATATAAATATACTGTATATTAATACAAACAGAATAGCGGTAGAGAAACTGAAAATCTTAATATGCTCTGTATGGTTTAATTTTACCAATCCCTCTGATCTACTTTCTAAGATCTTAGAACCAGATAACATGTCCAGACTTGTTTTGAAAGTCTCCTATATCTCTGCTTGCAGATGTTAAATGTCCGTGGGCACATTAGATTGCCCAAGCAAGTGTCTCTTAACATGATTCCATGGAAATTTGGTGTTATTAAACGGTAATGGGGTTACACATACCGATGTAGCATACCAAACACATTTTAATGATATTTGCCTTTGTAGGCTCACTAACTGATCTCCCAGAAATATCACAGCCTATTGTAGGTCTGCAATTTTTCTGGACATTCTACTGTCAATATCCCTCTCTGTGATTTCTCATGCCATTGTTGCACAAGTTGTGCTGTCTACACAGATTGGTGCAATGAGACAACAGCAGTAGCTGTGGTGGCAGTGACAGCAATAATGTCTTTAATAGCTGCAACAAGCATTCCAACAAATTGTAGGGATTGATAAAGAATTTGCTGTAGAGCCTGGTCCATCAGATACATTTCTGGAGAATATTGCCATGGTGGAGACCTGCAAACCAGCACCCACAGGCCAGTGTGTGTTCCAAGTAAATACAAGCTTTCGGATGACCGATTAAAGCGTATGGAATTGTTAAGACAAGTGTATAATGAGCAGTTAACACAGGTTATAAGGGCCTCAGAATCATTCCAAACTATGTCCTTTTATTTTTTATTTATTTATTTTTAAAAATTTTTTTTTTCAACGTTTATTTATTTTTGGGACAGAGACAGAGCATGAACGGGGGAGGGGCAGAGAGAGGGAGGGAGACACAGAATCAGAAACAGGCTCCAGGCTCTGAGCCATCAGCCATCAGCCCAGAGCCTGACGCAGGGCTCGAACTCCCGGACCGCGAGATCGTGACCTGGTTGAAGTCGGAGGCTTAACCGACTGCGCCACCCAGGCGCCCCAAACTATGTCCTTTTAATAGTGCGTATGGCAAACGGACACAAGCCCATATGTACCTGGTACTATTGCCCGTGAAGGACAAAGTAGTATATTGTTGGAGCTGTCTTTGTAATACGTGCCCTTCCAGGTATGTAAAGGGTGAAGGGCAGCAGTTAATTTCAATATATGCTTTTGTAATGGTACTTGTTGTAACTGAGGACTGGGCACAGAAAATCCCCCACCATGCCAAACAACTGAGCCATTAGCAGTGGTGCTGATAGTATGATTATGAACATACCATCGTAGATTTTTAAGGCAAGCTGAGCCAAAGGGCTCCAATCAATGATGCTTCCATAGGAAGTATTTAAAAGAACTAGACCTATCTCCCCTCTACATGCTTCCCAAGTCACCTGTCCATTCCATTCTGACAATGTATGAGTAGCACAAGATGGAAGTATTAGAAGAGTGTCATTAAGATTGGAGCCAATCAGAGAATGGGCTGATAGTAAGAAAATGGGTTTGTGCTGGGTTCCATTTTTAATAATAGATAGCCATGCTTGAGGCTTACTTTTGAGGCCGTTTCCCATAACCACAACATATAGGAGGACCTTCAATCCCTACAGTATAATAATCCATAACAGTACCTTCTTCATCTGGCCTAGGGGGTCCTCTGCTCTCAAATGGTCCAGGTGTCCAGTGTCATTTGTATATACTGGCACAGGGGAGTCATACCAATTTACGTCCTGATTGAGAGGTGGATGAGGGATATAAGCCCAATAAGTATAGTGATCAGCATTTACTGTAGTAATGGTAGCTGAGAGCATCATATGGAAAAGGCGAGCAGGAGTTTGTGGGCTGCGAGTCTGCATCAATATTTTTTCAACATCATGCGTCAACCTCTTAACTTGTCCCCAAGTAGGAGGTTGAGCGGGTCCTAGTGCACCTCAGAAGAGGGTGTGGTGCATTGGGCACAATTATTGGTTTCTGGATGGACATTCTGCAAAACTCTTCAACTAGTGGGGTCATGTCGAACCGAAGTTGCTTGGATCATCTCATGCCTGGGTTTCAACCGGCAACTGGGTAACTACTGGTAGCCTTGATCTGTAGAGACATAAGCATACCCTTTGCCCCACACAACAACCTCTCCCTATTCCCAGTGTCCCTTCTCATCTTTCCAATATACTGGCTGGTGAACAGGGGTGACCTTTTGCTTGTGCCAGTGTACCTCAGCAGCAGGACATGTATGGGGTCCTTGTATGTCCAAGAAATTTCAAGTATATCAGGCACGATGTAATTGTTTCCGTGGTGTAGGTCAAAGTCCTTCTGCTCCTACCCCTTTTTGTTTAATTAACATGTTTTCAAGTACCTGATGAGTATGTTCTATGATCCCTTGACCATGAGGGTTACAGGGAATGCCAGTAAGATGAGTAATTTTTTGGGCTGCAAAGAAGTGGGCCACCTTATGAGATATATATGCGGGGCCATTATCAATTTTAATGCATTGTGGGATACCTAGAATTACAAAGGTTTTAAGGAAATGAGCAATAATGTGCAAAGCCTTTTCTCTGGTATGTGCCATGGCCCAGATATATCTGGAGAAGATATCGATAGTAAAATGCACATAAGAGAGCTTACCAAAAGCAGAAATATGGGTAACATCAGATTACCAAAGTTCATTTGCCTATAGTCCACGAGCATTCACTCCAGAGTTGTATGGAGCCACAGTGATGGGCTCGCAAGAAGGACAGGCACTAACAATATCTTTTGACTGAGCATGTGTTACAGCATGTCTATGGGCAAGTCCTCGAGCACTAGTAGGGTGAAGCATATGCTTCTGTTGTGCCATTTGTAAGGTGCCTTGTAATAAGTCATCAGCGATGGAATTTCATAAGACTAATGGGTCAGGAAGGTTAGAATGACTGCAAATATGAATGATATATAAAGGGTGTTGCCTATACTGTATTCTTGTAAATGCAAAAACAGAAGATGTAATTCATTTTGTGGAACAATATGTGCAATTTCAATATTTATGACTGTGAACCACACACATTGTGAATCTGTCACAATATTGAGGGAGGCAGGTACAAGATGCAACAGTTCTATAATAGCTGCTAATTCAGCCTTTTGGGTAGATGTATAGGGTGTCTTAGAAATAGGGCCATGTATAGAAGCTTTACCATGACCAATTCCATCTGTATAATACGTGTCAGTATCTGTCAAAGGCCAGTCTCAAACTAGCTTTGGCCAAATCCATGATGTAGCCTTGAGAAATGACAAAATTTTGTCTCTTGGATAGTGATTGTATAATTTCCCTACATAATCAGACAAAGTTATTTGCCCTTGTATATTAGTTTGGTAAGCCATATTAATTTGTTGATAAGGGAATCATTATAGAGGAGGGATCGTCACCATTAAGCACACGTAATCAGGATCGGCCTCTCCAAATTACATTCCCAATTTTATCCAGATATATGGTAAGAGTTTTAGTGTCCTTATTTGGTAAAAACAGCCACTCAATGATTCCCCTGTCCTACCATAAGACCACAGTTGGAGAATGTGGAGTAGAAAAAACCAATAATTGAATAGGAATATTAAGTCAAATATGAATGAGCTGACAATTTTGAATATGATTTTCAATTCATTGTTATTCAGCCTCCGCCTCTTCTGTGAGAACCCTAGGGCTGTTAAGGTTGGGATCACCGGCTAACGTTTAGAAAAGATGAGATAAGGTATAAGTCGGGATACCCAAAGCAGGTTGCAACCAATTTATATCTCCTAATAACTTCTGGAAATCAATTAAAGTTTTTATTTATTTATTTATTTTTTTATTTTTTTACATTTTTTTTTCAACGTTTATTTATTTTTGGGACAGAGAGAGACAAAGCACGAACGGGGGAGGGGCAGAGAGAGAGGGAGACACAGAATCGGAAACAGGCTCCAGGCTCTGAGCCATCCGCCCAGAGCCCGACGCGGGGCTCGAACTCACGGACCGCGAGATCGTGACCTGGCTGAAGTCGGACGCTTAACCGACTGCGCCACCCAGGCGCCCCACAATTAAAGTTTTTAAATTATCTTGGCGAATCTGTACTTTTTGGGGAATGATGGTTGCCTTGTAAATTTTTGCACCAAGATAAAGGAAAGGATCTTGGGTTTGCATCTTAACCTGTGCTATTATTAGGTCGTATTTGGGTAACAATAATCTAGTGGCCTGATAAAGATCTTCTACCTGTATAGGTGTTTCTGCAGCAAAAAAATATCATCCAAGTAATGGATAATCAATGCCTGTGGAAACTGAATATGTAATTGTGAAAGTGGCCGATTTAACAAAATGCTGACACATAGTAAGGCTATTAAGCATACCTTGTGGAAGAACTTTCCATGGATAGCATTGCACAGGAGCCATATGATTGTATGAAGATACAGAAAAAGCCAATTTTTCTCTATTATCTGGCTGTAGAATTGTGAAAAAAACAATCTTTTAAATCTGCTGTAATTAATGACCAGTTCTAAGGAATCATAGGAGATGGGAGCCCAGGTTGCAAAGGTCCCATGGGTTGTATCCCCTTGTTTACCTTTCTTAAGTCAGTAAACATTCTCCATTTTCCAGATTTTTTCTTTATCACACACACAGGAGAATTCCATGGACTGGTGGACATTTCTATATGACCTGCATCCAATTGTTCTTACACTAATTGCCTTAAAACCTCTAACTTCTCTTTTGGAAGGGGCAACTGTTCCACCCACACCAGGGCAGTTGTTAACCATTTTAATGGTAAAGTATAACGTTGTTCAGGAACAGTTATGTATATATGTATGTTCAAAATTACACTAAACTTGAATTCTGTACAGGATATACGGGATATCGCAGGCCCCTATAAGGAGGCCGCATTTCAGCAGTAATTGGCTCCATAGGCCCACTTCCTTGTTGTCCAAGCCCTTTTAATGGATTTCATACATTTTGGACATAATATTGGTTGCAGCAGGGGAAACATAGGGAATATTAATATATGCTCTCCATTGACTTAATAGGTCTCTTCCCCACAGATTAATAGCTATATCAGTAACATAAGGCTACAGAATAACAGCCTGGCCTTCAGGCTCTTTACATAGAAAAATTTCAGATATCCACTCTGTTGGATATCGGCAGCTTTTCCTACACCCAGAAAGACTGCGGATAGAGGTCGAAGTCGCCAATTCTCAGACCAAAACTTAGAAGCAAGGATGGTGATGCTGTCAGCTCCTGAGTCTACCAGGCCAGTAAACAATTTTCCATTAATTTGTAAGGTCATCTCAGGCCTTCTGTCCTTTAGAAATGTTTGCCAAAATACCTGTTTTCTGGTAGATCCAAACCCTCCCTGCCGTTAGATCAGTGTGGAATTTAAAACAATGTAAGGCAACAACAATAGTTGAACAATGCAATCTCCTGCCGTGGCATGATAAGGAACAGAATTACTCTCCATTACTAAAATCTCAACCTTAAAATCAGCATCTATGACTCTTAAGTGGACATGGCTCCCCAACTAGGAATTGAAACCTGGTCACAGCAGCAAGAGCACAGAATCCTAACCACTACACCACCAGGGAGATTGAGCTACAATTGTCTCTGGGCCATTAACCTGGGACCCGGTAGGTTTCCATTCCTCCAGTAGTGGGGGTAGGGGCTCAGATTCTGAGTCCTCGTTATCTACGAGCTCATGATTACTTTCAGCCAGTGAAGGGTTGCAAGGGCCAATACCCCTGTCTTTCCCCAATTCTGACTGCAAGGGCTGCCACACCAGGGAACTTAAATTACATAAAGACCATAGGGAGAGAAGCATGGCTTCTCCTTGCTGATGAGCAAGGCGCAAAGCACGTAAAACCAAATTCCATTGTTTCTGATTCAAAGCATTTTTGCTAGAGGGCGTAAACCAGGAACAATGTTTCTTTACTAAATAAAACAAATCCTCAAAACGGGAACATTTCACTTTTATCCCTGAGCTCTTTAATAAAGTCTGCAAGAGCTGAATATGTGAGTTATAAGTAGATGGGGTGGAATCCCCAGTACTTACTCTGCAGAAACCCCGAAGGAGGAGCTTCTCTGGCTCTAAAGTTCCCTTCAGTTCCCTGGGCATTTCTTCAGTGGTGCTGCACATGTCCACCTTCAGGTCCCTGTTGGGGCACCAGAGAGACAGGTCCTAAAGGTACGGTGATGAGAAAATTAGAAAGCAGGGGCTAAGACTCTCCAGGAGCCGAAGCATTGGTCCCCTGGCTCAAGCCTCTTTTAGTTTTACAAATTGTCTGATAACAGCAAGCACATACAACATAGTATTTGACGTCTTGACGGGTCACGTACCTGCAGTGTATTCCATACTGGGTCATTAGTACATCTGGCATCAGACAACACATTCTCATCCCTAGGCCTGGTGCCTTCTGGAGAGAACGAGCAGTCCCAGTGGCTTTCCATCCTGGGAATGAAACTGCTTTCAGTTTCTAGCTGCTCTGCCCCTTTCCTTCAGGACATCCTTACGGTGTCTCTGGCTTCTTGTTCTCCAACATCCAACCGTGTTTATCAAAATTAAGGGACTTTGGAACGAAAAGGGATCGTGTGTTGGTTGAAGAATCAAGAACCCTCCAAAAAGAACTTGTGAAATCAATCACATTTAGAATTAAAAAAAAAAAATTAATGTGTATTTTTGAGACAGAGACAGAGCGTGAGAGAGGGAGGGGCAGAGAGAGGGAGACACAGAATCTGAAGCAGGCTCTGAGATGTCAGCACAGAGCCCAACGTGGGGCTCAAACTCATGGACCACGAGATCATGACCTGAGCTTAAGTCGGATGCTCAACTGACTGAGCCACCCAGGCACCCCGATCACATTTAGGATTTTTATCTCCATTGTTAAATGTCTAACTTTCAGAAGTGTTTCAGTGAATGACTAAACCCATGTTATCTATGAAATGGTTTGAATGATTACTTTCAGCATGGACTAGGTGATTTTCCAGAATTTCCAAATGTCCTTTCAGAGAATATGTATTTTAATAATGGATTTGGGTCCTATCATTCAAAGACAGTATTCTGCAAATATAACTGACTTAATGTTGGGTTTTGCCTCCAATTTTTATATCCTTGACCTCTTTTGTCAGTAAGGATTTCATCATGGTAATACAGCCAGTTTTGTCATATCCATCATAATATCATTTCTACCCTTCTCTACCCACCCCCCATAATTATTGCTGTCATTCATTAAGTATAAATACTCAGGTGTGAATGCAAACTGGTGCAGCCGCTCTGGAAAACAGTATGGAGGTTCCTCAAAAAATTAAAAATAGAACTACCCTACAACCCAGCAATTGCACTACTAGGTATTTATCCAAGGGATACAGGTGTGCTGTTTCGAAGGGACACACGCACCCCCATGTTTACAGCAGCACTATTGACAATAGCCCAAGTATGGAAAGAGCCCAAATGTCCATCGATGGATGAATGGATAAAGAAGAAGTGGTATATCTATACAATGGAGTATTAGTTGGCAATCAAAAAGAATGAAATCTTGCCATTTGCAACTATGTGGATGGAACTGGATGGTATTATGCTAAGTGAAATTAGTCAGAGAAAGACAAATATCATATGACTTCACTCATATGAGGACTTTAAGGGACAGAACAGATGAACATAGGGGAAGGGAAACAAAAATAATATAAAAACAGGGAGGGGGACAAAACAGAAAAGACTCATAAATATGGAGAACAAACTGAGAGTTACTGGAGGCATTGTGGGAGGGGGGATGGGCTAAATGGGGAAGGGGCTTAAGGAATCTACTCCTGAAATCATTGTTTCACTAAATGCTAACTAATTTGGATGTAAATTAAAAAATAGATTTAAAAAAGAAGTATAAATACTCAGGGCCACAGCCTCCAGATCTTCCCAAATTAAGTCTAAGCAATCAACCTTTTTTGACAGTCATTGCCAACAAGCCTAGGATGTTATGGAAAGATGCAACTACAAGATAGAAAAGAAGTTATCTCACTTATTAAACCTACATTTATATATATTAAAATGAGAGTGTAGAAAATTGTACCCATCCATAGGACATAGCAGAATGGAGAAATAGGAAATACCAGTACTTTGCTGTTCCATGAAATTAAAAATGGGCCAAGTGACCTTTTGGAATGCTCCAGAAGCCAGGTGGGGGAACACAGCACACCTAAACAAGTCCAAATGCAGAAGAACCACATCGAAGAGACAAGGGAAGTTTGTGAAACTTGCCCACTACGGCTGCTCCCCGTCTCTGGCACTCCATGGCAAGACTGCGAGAAAACTCTTACCTCCTCTAAGGAGGGAAACAAAGGACTGACCTGTATGTTCAATGATCTGGCTTGTTGGCAGCTGTCTGAAGGGCTTGTTTCTGTCCGGGAGGACATGCAAAGCCAAGGAACTGACAGCACTCTCTGAACGTACTGTGGTGGCTGCTCAGACAGAAGACGCGTATTTTTTCAAACAATGGAAACCACAGAGGTGAAGACTGAGAGATTGAAGGTATCACACACTCTCACGTAACTACACTTTCTTAAACTGGGAAATTTCGAAACCTCAGACATGATAATGGCCAATACATGTGTGACTGAATTACCGTTATTTATCTTTTCCTCTACAAAGCAAGTTGATAAGCCTGTGCCCAGAGGATTTGTTTTTTAACTTCCCAAATCTCAAGGAAAGATCACAAAGTATAAAAAGAAATAGAAAAACACATTCTAATCAGATGAATAAAATAAATCTTTTTTTAAAATTTTTATTTATTTTTTGAGACAGAGAGAGACAGAGCATGAATGGGGGAGGGTCAGAGAGAGGGAGACACAGAATCTGAAACAGGTTCCAGGCTCTGAGCTGTCAGCACAGAGCCCGACATGGGGCTCGAACTCACAGACCACAAGATCACAACCTGAGCCAAAGTCGGATGCTTAACCGACTGAGCCACCCAGGCACCCCTAAAATAAATCTTTAAAACTGGCCCTAAAGTAATAAAGAACTTATAATTGCCTGGCAAAGATTTCAAGAAATGATCATAAATGAGGCACTTAGCTGGCGCAGTCAGTGAAGGGTGTGATGCTTGATTTCAGGGCTCTGATACTGGGTGAAGAGATGAATTAGAAATAAAATCTTAAAAAAATATATCCTAAAGATGCTCTTGGAGAAAGAAGAGGAAACAGGTAGGTAATTAAATAATATCAGAATACTATGCATGAACAAAATGAAAATCCAAAGAGACAAGGTACAACAAACAACCCAGAATTGGGAGGTGAAGAGTACAATTACTGAGTTAAAAATACACCAACGGGACAGCAACAGACTTGATCGAGCAGAAGAAAGAATCAGACAAGCAAGACTCCTTGTTATAAATTATCTATGAAAACCAAAGAAAAATGTGGAAAAGAATAGGGACTCACGGGACACCAACAAATCTCACTCCCCATAAGGAGAGGAGAGTGGAAGAGATTACATAAACAACTAAAGGTTTGTAGTTCCCAACTATATGGAAAGAAGAAATTCAATAAGCTCAGTGAATTCATAGGAGGATACATATCAAGACCTGAACGCAGTGACACATTATAATTAACGTATCAAAAATCACAAGTGATAATTGTTAAACACCATGACAAAAGCAGCTCATCTTATACAAGAGAGCTTCTTTAAGAAGCTTAAGCTCTCTTCTCAGTGGGATTCTCAGCAGACCTTATAAGAAGTGCAGGAATGAAGAAGAAGAAGTGGGACAATGTATTCAAGTAATGAAGGATAAAAATATATCCACCAGGAATGCTTTATCTAGGAAACTTCTTTTCCATGAATGTAGAAATGAAGATTTTCCCAAGTGAAACCAGCCCCATCCCAAGTTTACCAGTAGACCTGTCCTATACAAATGTTCAAGGAAGTTCTTCTAGTTGAAATAAAAAGATTCTAAACAGTAACTGAAACCACATGACAACATGTAGCTCTCTGCTAAATTTAAACATTTACACAATTATAGAGATGTTTAGTGTTGTAACTGGGTAGTTCATGTCGCTTTCATTTCTGCTAGCAATTATTTTTCAAATAAAAGCATAAAAAACCTATCTAGGTAATAAAGTATAAAACATAAAGAAAATAATTCGTGATAGTGGTTGGGTACAGGGTTGGAGATGACAAGTATGGATTTTGCATGTAATGGACAATGTCAGTTTATGACGGTTTATTATAACCTTGAGATGTTTTAAGTAATCTCTAAGGTAACCACAATGAAAATACATACGGAGGACATAAAAGTTAATGAGAATGATATCAAAGCATGTCATGGGTATAATGACACAATTAGGGATAAAATGATACCTAAACTTGATACCATGGTATAAAATGTTTAAAAATACCTTCAGGGGTGGGGCACCTGGGAGGCTCAGTTGGTTGAGCGTCCGATTTTGGTTCAGGTCATGATCTCAGGATCTGTGAGTTAGAGCCCCAAGTCGGGTTCTGTGCTGATTGATCGGAGCCTGGAGTCTGCTTCAGGTTCGGTGTCTCCCTCTCTCTCTGCCCCTTCCCCCACTCATGCTCTGTCTCTGTCTCTCTGTTAAAAATAAATAAACATTAAAAATTTTTTAAAAAAAATTACCTTCAGGGGTACCTGGGTGGTTCAGTCAGTTAAGCAACTCCAGCCCAGGTCATGATCTTATTGTTCATGGGTTCAAGCCCACAGCAGGCTCTGTGCTGATAGCTCAGAACCTGGAGCCTGCTTCAGCTTCTGTGTTTCCCTCTCTCTGTGCCCTTCCCCCACTCACACTCTGTCTCTCTCTCTCTCTCTCTCAAAAATAAACATTTATTTTTATTTTTTTATTTTTTTAATTAAAAAAAAATTTTTTTTTCAACGTTTATTTATTTTTGGGACAGAGAGAGACAGAGCATGAACGGGGGAGGGGCAGAGAGAGAGGGAGACACAGAATTGGAAACAGGCTCCAGGCTCTGAGCCATCAGCCCAGAGCCCGACACGGGGCTCGAACTCACGGACCGCGAGATCGTGACCTGGCTGAAGTTGGACGCTTAACTGACTGCGCCACCCAGGCGCCCCTTAAAAATAAACATTTAAAAATTACTTTCAATTCACAAAAAGTGTTTTTCTCATGCAAAGGGAATATAAATTTACCAGTAGATCATGAAATTCTATTATTATGACAACTCCCTTAGATATGACACAACATTCACAGAACACTAACCAAGGAAAGAAATGAACAACACGTGTCACAATCAAAGTATGTATGGGTGATATTTATACAGGCAAATACATACATAATTTTATGGGTAAAGGGCATAAAGCTGTTTTATATTTTAGTTAAATTCACACTGTCTTAAAATGCACTGAGATGACAATCGTCAGCCTGTAACAAAATTCACAGTACATTGAAACCACAATTACCTAATGTTGTGGAAGGTCCTTGGATGGATTTAACAGATATATTCAGAACATTTCATCCTAAAGCAGCAGGATACACATTCTTCTCAAATGCACATGGAACATTCTCCAGAATGGATCATAAACTGGGACACAAATCAGCCCTCAACAAGCACAAAAAGATTGAGATCATACCTTGCATATTGTCAGACCACAACACTATGAAGCTCAAAATCAACCACAAGGAAAAATTTGGAAAGATAACAAATATTTGGAGACTAAAGAACATCCTACTAAAGAATGAATGATTTAACCAAGAAATTAAAGAGTAATTTAAAAAGTGCATAGAAACCAATGAAAATGAAAACACGACAGCCCAAAACCTCTGGGATGCAGAATGGTTGGTCCTAAGAGGGAAGTATAGAGCAATCCAACCCTTCCTAAAGAAGAAAGAAATTCTCAGATACACAACCTAACCTTACACCTTAATGAGCTGGAAAAAACAACAGCAAATAATGCCCCAAACCAGCAGAAAATGGGAAATAATAAAGATTAGAGCAGAAATCAACAGTATGGAAATTAAGAAAAGCAAAACAGTAAAACAGATCAATGAAACCTGGAGCTGGTTCTTTGCAAGAATTAACAAAATTGATAACCCCCTAGCCAGTTGATCAAAAAGAAAAAAGAAAGGACCCAAATAAATAAAATCAAGAATGAAAGAGGAGAGATCACAACCAACACTGCAAACATACAAACAATAATAAGAGAATATTATGAGCAATTATATGCTAACAAATTGGGCAATCTGGAAGAAATGGACAAATTCCTAGAAACATATGAACTACCAAGACTGAAGCAGGAAGAAATAGAAAATTGGAACAACCCAAAAAATGGTTAGAGAGGCAGGAAGCCAAAACATAACAGACTACTAAAAGCTGAGAACAAACTGAGGGTTTATGGGGGGTGGGAGGGAGGGGTGGGTGGGTGATGGGTATTGAGGAGGGCACCTATTGGGATGAGCACTGAGTGTTGTATGGAAACCAATTTGACAATACATTTCATAATAAAAAAAAAAAATTTGAACAGGCCCATAACCAGTAAAGAAATCGAATTAGTAATAAAAAAAACTCCCAAAAAACAAGAGTCCAGGGCCAGATCCTTTCCAGGGGAATTCTATCAAATATTTAAAGAAGAGTTAATGCATATTCTTTTGAAGCTTTTCCAAAAAACAGAAATGGAAGGAAAACTTCCAAACTCATTCTATTAGCCCAGCATTACCTTGATTCCCAAACCAGACAAAGATCCCACTAAAATGGAGAACTACAGACCAATTTTCCTGATGAACATGGATGCAAAAATTCTCAACAAGATATTAGCCAACCAGATCTAACAATACATTAAAAGAATTATTCACCATGATCAAGTGGGATGTATTCCTAGAATGTAGGGCTGGTTCAATATCCACAAATCAAGCAATATATCACACTAATAAAAGAAAAAAATAAGAACCACATGATCCTTTCAACAAATGCAGAGAAAGCATTTGACAAAATGCAACATCCTTTCTTGATAAAAACCCTGAAAAAAGTAGGGTTAGAAGGATTAATCCTCAAGATCATGAAAGCCATATATGAAAGACCCACGCTAATGTTATCCTCAATGGGGAGAATCTGAGAGCTTTACTCCTAAGATCAGAAACATGTCAGGGATGTCCACTCTCAGAACTGTTATTCAACATATTATTGGAAGTCCTAGCCTCAGCAATAAGACACAACAAAGAAATAAAAGTCACCCAAATCAGCAAGGAGGAAGTCAAATTTTCACTATTCTCCGATGACCTGATATTCTATGTGGAAAACCCAAAAGACTCCCCCCCAAAACTACTGGAACTGATCCATGAATTCAGCAAAGTCACAGGATATAAAATCAATGCACAGAAATTGGTTGAAATTCTATACATCAATAATGAAGAAACAGAGAAATCAAGGAATCTATTCCATTTACAACTGCACCAAAAACAATAAAATATCTAAGAATAAACCTAACCAAAGAGGTGAAAAATCAATGCACTAGAAACTATAGAAAGCTTGTGAAAGGAATTGAAGAAGACACACAAAAAGGAAATACATTCCATGCTCATGGATTGGAAGAACAGATATTGTTAAACTGTCAATACTACCCAAAGCAATCTACATATTCAGTGAAGTCCCTACCAAAATAACACCACTATTCTTCATAGAGCTAGAATGAATCTTAGAGCATAGAAACAACCCTAAAATTTGTATGCAACCAGAAAAGATCCTGAATAGCCAAAGTAATCCTGAAAAAGAAAACCGAAGCTGGAGACATCACAATTCTGGACTACAACTGTGTTACAAAGCTATAATCATCAAGACAGTATGGTACTGGCACAAAAACAGACCCACAGATCAAAGGAACAGAATAGAGAACCCAGAAATGGACTCACAAACATACTGCCAAATAATCTTTGACAAAATAGGAAAGAATATCCAATGTAAAAGAGACAGTCACTTCAGCAAATGGTGTTGGGAAAACTGGACAGTGAAGAATGAACCTGGACCACTTTCTTACACCATACAGAAAAAATAAACTCAAAATGGATGCAAGATCTAAATGTAAGACAGGAAGCCATCAAAATATTACAGGAGAAAACAGGGAACAACCTCTTTGACCTCGGCCACAGCAACTTCTTACTTGACATGTCTCCAGAGGCAGGGGAAACAAAAGCAAAAAATCAACTATTGGGACCTTATTAAGATAAAAAGCTTCTGCACAGAAAAGAAAATAATCAGAAAAACTAAAAGGCAACAGAGTGGGAAAAGGTATTTGCAAATGACATATCAGATAAAGGGTTAGTATCCAAAATCTATAAAGAACGTATCGGGGCGCCTGGGTGGCGCAGTCGGTTAAGCGTCCGACTTCAGCCAGGTCACGATCTCGCGGTCCGGGAGTTCGAGCCCCGCGTCGGGCTCTGGGCTGATGGCTCAGAGCCTGGAGCCTGTTTCCGATTCTGTGTCTCCCTCTCTCTCTGCCCCTCCCCCGTTCATGCTGTGTCTCTCTCTGTCTCAAAAATAAATAAAAACGTTAAAAAAAAAATTTTATAAAGAACGTATCAAACTCAACACCCAAAAAACAACCGAGTGAAGAAATGGGCAAAAGAATTGCATTGACAATCTCCAAACAAGACATCCAGATAGCTAATAGACTAATGAAAAAATGCTCAACATCACTCATCATCATAGAACTACAAATCAAAACCACAATGAGATACCACCTCACACCTGTCAGAATGGCTAAAATTAATAACCCGTGCAACAACAGATGTTGCTGGGGATGGAGAGAAAGAGGAACGCTTTTGCACTGCTGGTGGGAATGCAAACTGGTGCAGCCACTCTAGAAAACAATATGGAGGTTCCTCAAAAATTAAAAATAGAGCTACCCTATGACCCAGCAATTGCACTACTAGGTATTTATCCAAAGGATACAAGAGTGCTGTTTCGAAGGGGTGCATGTACCCCAATGTTTATAGTAGCACTAAAGACAATAGCCAAAGTATGGAAAAAAAACAAGTGTCCATCGACTGATAAATGAATAAAGAGTACACACACACACACACACACACACACACACACACACTGGAATATTACTTGGTGATCAAAAAGAATGAAATCTTGTTATTTACAGCAACGTGGATGGAACTAGAATATATTATGCTAAGCGAAATAAGTCAGTTAAAGACAAATATGACTTCACTCATATGTGGAATTTAAAATAATGCTGTTGAAGAACAAAAGAAAGCATATTATTATGGGATTGCAAAACCAGAATAACAAAATTTAACCCCAAAAATACTACATAAATAGATGACTTTTTAAAAGGAAACCTTCTATATAATTTTAAACTGTGTATCCATGAAGAGCAAACATTTTGACTTATTTCCATGTCTTCACTGATAGTAAAATAGTAAAGAATATTCATTGAAATCAACCATAAAAGACTCTAATGAAAAATTTTATGAATAAGCACTGAAAATACATTTAAAAATGTAGTATGTTTCAAATATATTCCTCCTGTTACAATGAAAGTGGGGCTATAATCCATTCCTAGTACCAAGCAGACAAACAATACCTTTAATTTCCAAATAAAGAAACACCATAAACATTGTAAAATATACCAGCAATTGCTTTAGAAAAAAATAGATATTTGGGATTAAATTCAGAAAAATAAATATTTAGATTACCTTCAGAAAAACCAAGTGATTAATTTTTTTCCTAAAGTAAAATTTCATTTCTAAACAAAACTTTTTTAAATATGAGAATTTTACTAATTATCTACCTCACTTCTTATAACAACATGCCCATATCATATCAGAATTTTTGTTCTAAAAATTCAGAGATGAGGAGCAGCTGGGTGGCTTAGTCAGTTAGGCACCTGCCTCCTGGTCTCAGTTGAGTCATAATCTCATGTTTTGTGAGTTCAAGCCCCATGCCCCGATGTTGGGCTCTGCTTTGACAGGATGGAGCCTGCTTGGGATTCTCTCTCTCTCCACCTCTCTGTCTGCCCTACTACTGCTCGCTCTCTCGCAAATAAACTTAAAAAAATTAAGAAAATAAAAATTCAGAGGTGAGTCTCATACACAATCAGAAAGTGCAAACACATATGAAAAGTAACAACTTCATATCATACAAAATTATAAAATTATGCATTTATGAATGAGTGGAGTAACAACTTAAAATTAATTATAGGCTGCGTATTTCCAGTTCTAAATGTTCTACCTCCCCTGGTATTAATTTCTGTAGGAATTCTAGGATACAAATAGATACATTAAATTATTTCCTCATGGAGGAATGGAACACAGAGAGTGGAAATTTCTAACTTCAGTTAATACAAAGAAAAATGAACTTTGGAAGTCAAATAAAGGATTAGATTTTCTCATTTTAGGGAGGTGCTTTGTAATGAAATTACTGAGTCCCAGATTTGTATGATTAGGATTAAAGCCTCCATAACATTGGAAAGCATAAAGAAGAAAACATGTGATATCTGTCTTAATTATTTCCGGGGTTTCTGCGCCAAAACCCAATATGGCCACCACTACCCTGACACACTGCCAACACAAAGCAAGACAGAACTTATAAATGGGTTAGCACAGAGATCCTCAGAAATATGGAGATTTCCTCAGGGGCCCTCAAAGCAATTGAGAAGCTCTCAGATTAAGGAGGCCCTCACACTCCAAGGGGAATCTCCTGGCCCCTCATTGTGGATGTGATGGACCATCACTGCAGCTGAAAGAGAATCCTTAGAGAATATGAGAGGTTGATAATATCAGATAGCAGATGTCCCTCTGTGAGAGGGAGAGGAATAAAACTAGGCTTCTTAGACTAATTTTCATTCAAAGAGAACTACTCAAATGTCTTCGTAAGGTGTATCTTCCTCCTTCACATTTGGATCTCACCGCTATCATCTGCTTTATTCCTTCCCGCCTGCCTGGGTGAGTGGCTAATGTTCCTTTTGCTTCACATTCCAATGCTTGAACTTTTGTTCCAAAAAGATGACCAGGCCTTGTTTTGACACAATGAGACCTGTTTATAGAAAAAAAAAAGGAATATTTAGGGCACCAGAGGTACTCAGTCGGTTTAGCATCTGACTCTTGATCTCGGCTCAGGTCATGATCTCATGGTTCATGAGATCCAGACCAAGTTGAGCTCTGTACTGACAGTGAGGAGCCTGTTTGGGATTCTCTCTCTACCTCTCCCCCTGCTCTTCCCTGCTTGCATTCTTTATCTCAAAATAAATAAACTTTTTTTTTAAAGGAATATGAGTGTTGATGGAGATTCTATCTTTCAATCCACTATTGTGTTCAGTAGAGAAGAAAGGACATTGTAGAATTCTGGAAAATGATTTCCCAAATGCTGTAGCCCAACAACCCCTGTGGAACATGCAGGAGGAATTTCCCATATTCAGATCTTGACCTTCACTTTTGAATACTACTGATAAGGGAGTGTGGAGCAAGCTAAGGGCAAAATACAGGCTAACAACACCCCAACCCCAGGTGGTATATGTATGATATTCCTCAGATGCTTCTGGTTGTCCAAGAACAAGGGAAAGGAAAGAAAGCAACTGATAGAGATCACAGTCATACAGGAAAGGATCCTCCTTTAGATTACAGATCATTTAATAAACTGCAAGAAAAAGGCAATCTTATCCATAGCTTAATTTCTGGAAACTTAGAGACTCTGTTTCCTGGAGTCCTCATATCACCCTCATCAAGATGTAAGAAGGTTTAAGTGCTTGCTCTGGTGGCGATGTGGGAAACTAAGGCAAATGAAAAATTAAATTCCCTTACTGCCTATAGTCCATTCCCAAGTCCTTGAAGCAGGCAGAGTGACCTCCCTCTAGGACATCAGCTGCCTCAATAATGACACTTTGCTGGGGGCAAAAGAGAACCTTAGCTTAACATTAATCAAACCTCAAGGATCCTGTAAGTATACTTCCTTTATCTCAACTGCCCCAAGATATATGCTGGCAATCATATGCCAAGCTTATGGCCTCCCAATATACATTCAAAGGGTCTCATGACTGAGGTTTTACTAAACAGTAATAAATGGTCCTTCTCTAGCAACAGCTAGCCCCTCAAAGTCCTGGAAAACTTGCTTTCAAAATTGCTTAGAGACTTACTCTATCCCTGAAGCCCTTTGAACCTGAAGGTATATAATGAGTTACCTGTCACAATGCCAGTGTAACTATTCTGCCCATGGGTGCTGTCCCCATGCTTTTTTTTTTTTTTTCAACATTTATTTATTTTTGGGACAGAGAGAGACAGAGCATGAACGGGGGAGGAGCAGAGAGAGAGGGAGACACAGAATCAGAAACAGGCTCCAGGCTCTGAGCCATCAGCCCAGAGCCCGATGCGGGGGTCGAACTCACGGACCGCGAGATCGTGACCTGGCTGAAGTCGGACGCTTAACCGACTGCGCCACCCAGGCGCCCCTCCCATGCTTTAATAAAATCACCTTTTTGCACCAAAGACATCTTCAAGAATTCTTTCTTGGTCGTCGGCTCTGGACCACCCCACCATCACCCCAAAACTTCATCACTACCACTACATCAGTGAGTAGAAATTGGTATTTAAGACATGGGAAATACCATTTTATGTCACTCAATGTTTAGAACGGCCATTAATTTACAGAAATGATGCTACCTTAAGGAAGGAGAGCAAAAGCTGAAAAGGAAATGCTAGGAAGAATTTTCTCTCTACACACAAATAAGTAACTTACTGCAAGGATATGAATTCCACTCTCATAAAAGGAATCTTCCAAGAAACTGTCTTCAAAGAAAGGAACAAAACCCTTGAGTGGTGTTTGGGAAGTCTGGAAGGAGTTATGCTCGCCCAAGAGGAGGTGTCCATAGTTCTCTGACATCACATCCCTGTACAGTTCCTGCTGACTGTGGTTCAGGCATTCCCACTCCTCCTGAGAGAATTCTGTGGCCACATCCCTGAATATCAGTGGTCCCTGCAATAAATAACACAGTTACCAAGTGGACATAGGCAGAGGTCATAATGGTACCTAAGATGAAAGAGGTGTAATAGGTCAACTTACAAGATATCAGAAAGCTTATTGTATATAAGTTCGGCTTAAACTCACCTTTCATGAATAATTGAGATAAAAGCTTATGCAGTTCCCTTTTAGGGTTATCAAAAATTACTAACCGCCCTATCTCGCTTCTGTGACCTCGCCTGCTTGCTAAATAGATAACTTAGGTTGCAAAACGCTCCCCTACACCTTCTACCAAGATCTGGTCTAGGCAAGATCAACATGTAAAAAGTCACGAACTCACTGCCCCACGGTATCTTAGGTGTCTAACTATGACTGGTCATTTTAAACCCTCTTAGGACAAAGAACTTTAAATTGATAGGTTCCCGCCAAAACTAACGTCTGTGTGTCACAATATAACTGGCTACCATGAAATGCTGTAAATTGTAATTGGTTAACCAAATAATGATGTATTCTGACTTGCTAAAATCCATATAAGCACACTGCTACCTTTGTTCGGGGCCATTCTCTGCACTTTTTTCTTTAAGATCAGGAGATCAGGTTTGCCCGGCCATGAATAAAATCTTGCCTCACTTCTACTCAGTGCCTGGTGGTTTTTTTTCGACAACCTCTGTTTCAGAGGGAGTTAATGTCACCAGCTGGAACCCAAGACCAGACCTTCATTGCTTACCTTCTTGTGCCCACAGACCTTAGTCCCTCATTTTACTTACCCTCTTCTTTCCACCTTATCTTTTACTTGAGGCAAAACACCCCATGGGCATAGCATCCTGTGGTAGAAACAGAAAGCATTCAACAAAAGGTAATGACTGTCCTGAGGAAGCGTTTGAGCCTGCTCAATTTGAGCTTAACCCCTGACTCCTACCTCTCCAGATGACCCAAGGAAAACCAGAGTGACCACCAGTTACTTTTACCTCATTATAATACTAAAACCGCCAGCTCAATTTACCAAACATACAAGTTATGTATAGAACTGTTCTCTTAAGGTGTACGTGTGACCTTAAGCCCAAATCTACCTAAGACAACAGACCTCAGAGCACCTGGGTGGCTCAGTCAGTGAGGCTCTGACTCTTGATTTCCGCTTTGGCCATGATCTCAGGGTTCCCAGGATCCAGTTCCCTGTGGGGCTCTGAGCTGACAGAATGGAGCCTGGTTGGGTTTCTCCCTCTCCCTTTCTCTGCCTGTCCTCTGCTCATGTGTACACTTGCTCTATCAAAATAAATAAAACTCCGAAACAAAGATGACAATGCCTGTCTTTCTAAATTTCCACCCCAGCCCTAAATAAAAGGAAACCATTTCTCCTGCCTCTGTGGGTCTCTGCTTTGGAAGTTATTCCCTGTGATCTCCTTATTGGCTGCAAATCTAATTTTCTTTGAGTGACAATCTCACCTGGGGTAGTTTCTAGTTATGACTCTGTTTCAGGGTTTTAAGGCCCCCAAACACGTCATTATGTGATTCTTGTTTGCATTTTCTGAAAATATAAAGAAGTAAATAGAAGGGTATTTCTGTGACCTGATGTGGAGTGAATTAAAAACATCCTGGGTGGAGGTGTGATTTAGAATCTCTATTCCCACAAGTCAATATCCTTACAACAGAAAGGTGAGTCCTTCCTTGTCCAGTGGACACTGATGTGATGTGGGCTGGGAACCAAGAGTCAAGAAGTATTCTTGAGATGTTTTTGGTGCCAAAAACTGGTTTTACTAAAGCATGTGGACTTCTGGGTAGACTCATTTTGAGAGGGCATTGATTATATACTTTTAATTTGGGGAGTAAAGGTAAAGTTAGTTTCCAAAGGGATTTTCATATGTTAACAAAGACCAAGTTAGATCTTGGCAGGTCTGACTATTGTGAAGGTAAAGCCACCCTTTGCCTCTAACAAAGCATTAAATTAAGGCACTTGGGAATTCCTAGAGGAACGTTATACTCTGCCAGTCTCAAGTATTTATCAAGGTGCTGCAAATTGAGGGAAAGTTAATGTTATCTACAGTTCTTTTGCCTTTGTTTTTCTCACCAAAAACTATGGCAAGAGAAACTCACAAGTTTCCAGTTTCTGCAGATCATTTAGTTAATTCCCCTAAAAGTCTTACAAATGAGGAGAGGCAAAATATGAACTTTATACTAGGGGAGAAATCTGGCAAAGATAGCAAGCCAAATACTAGAAGTTAACATCAGCTGTAAGGAAACAAATGGATATCGGTACCTAAATCACACCAAAACACCTGTATTACTGGTATGTTCTTGTGGTCCCAAAAGAAAAAATCAGATACAACTCTGATTATGAGGATAGAGTAGATTTATAGAAAGTTATATCACATATACTTTTCATGTCCTGTAGTATCTATGGTATTTATAAAAAAAAAATTTTAACACGTATTTACTTTTGAGAGAGTGAGAAAGAGAATGAGTGGGGTAGGGGCAGAGAGAGGGGGAGGACAAAGAATCCAAAGCAGGCTCCAGGCTCTGAGCTGTCAGCACAGAAATTGACACAGGGTTCAACTAACTGCGAGATGATAACCTAAGCCAAAGTTAGACACTTAGCCGACTGAGCCACCCAAGAGCCCCCGTAGCTATCATTTTCAACTCTGCCTGTGTACCCATGAAAAAAGAAACATTTTGAATTCCTGGCGTGTCTTCAAGGACAGTAAAGTTGTAAACAATATTCATAAAATCAACCATGGGAAACTCTAATAAAAACTTGTATGAATGAAGCACCTTAAAAAAAATAAATGTATTATGTTAATAAATCCCTATTACACAGAATTTAAGGGCTTAATCCATTCTTTAAGAAAACAAAAACCTTTCATTATTTTTTGTTTTGTTTTTAAGTTTATTTTGAGAGAGAGAGAGAGAGAGAGAGAGAGAGAGGAGGGGTAGAGAATTCCAAGCTGGCTCCACACTGTCAGTGTAGAGCGGGGCTGGAACTCATAAACCACGAGATGATGTCTTGAACTAAAATCAAGAGTCAGATGCTCAAACCTCTGACCCACCAAGGTGCTCCTAAACCTTTCATTTCTAATAAACAAACAGCATCAAAGTTGTAAAATATGCCAATAATCACTTTACCAAAAAGTCTTTTGGGTTAAATTCAGGTACATTTTCAGGAAAGTAGAAAAACTAATGATTCATTTTTCCAGAAGTTGAAGGTCTCTGATTTTAGTTTTGTGAATAAGAAATTTTCATTGCATTCATCTGATAGTAGAAAGTGGAATGATTTTACTTTTATTTGTTATCTTTCATCTTTATCTTCAAATGGCACCCAGAGCCTCCTTCCAAAGATATGCATAGAAACTTCTTTCCAGAGTGTCAGTGGGTAGACATAACCATAGTACCCTTGAGAATGTATACTTGATGATAGACTGGAATAGTGTTGGGGAGAGACAAGTGCATCAAAGATATCATGAAGGACATAGCCAAAAGGTGACAACTGCCCATAATAGGAATCTCACTGCCCAAAATGCTGAAGGATATAAAACGTTTTGGAAAACTCCCCTTTCTATGTCCACTACTTCTGCAAAGTGGCGTGTTTCTATAATCAAAGGCTCAAATCAAATGGTCAAACATACATATATGCAGAACAAAAGTTAGGAAATCTAGAAAGTGACCTGGTCCATGCTGAAAATACTTACTTATACCATTTTATCAGTAGAATTACATTGACCTTTCAAACATTTCTGAAAATCAGAAATTTTAAAATAAAAAAATAAGTAGTATCCCTTTGAGGGATCTTCACTGAGCAGTCAATCTTACAACATAACCACAGCATTTTTAATGAAAACAGAATTGCTCAGAACAGTGAATCTGAGAAAATATTTAACCAGGGTTCAAACATTAATAAACATCTGAGGACTCATTTGCCAGAGAACCATTATGACTGTAATAAATGTAGGGAAGTCTTTTATCAAAGTTCCAACCTTATCATATAGAAGAGTATTTGTCTTTAGTCAGATTCCTGAGGGGAACCTGAGAGGGAGTAGGTCATGTCTGTTACATCCTTAAGAGCAACCTTACTCCTGAGGGGGTTTGCTGCAGTCAGACACTCCCTGCATTGTTCCAAAAAGTGTTTTTCCCCACCCAGGGACCTCAGGCCCTAATCTTTCCCTTTCTGCCTACTGAATCCTATCTTTTCCTATTATAATTCTAAGTGAGGCCCAGAGGTGAGCAGGAAGGTTTCCCATTAATTTATCAGAGTTGAGTGCAGGCTTTGGCTCAAGGGTCTTCTGTACAGGAGTTGGGGAGGGTCACGTCCTGTAGCACACTGTTTCTATGCTCAAGCAGAATTTGTGGGCTTCTGTGGGAGGGGAGGCCCCCTGAAAGCAGAGAAGGGAAACTCAGTGATTGGTCTCCAAGTGGGAGCTGACAGTTTCTGAATAGCTCCTGACACAAAGGACTAGGAACTTGGGCCTTTTTTGCATTTCAAAGCCCTGCCTGCAGGCGATCAGGTTACAGGAGGTGAAGAGGCAGTGTGGTGTCTTTACCGACATTTTCTCCTACTTGTGCTGTGTTTTCTCCACAAAGATCTTCTGAGAAAGAAATCTTGAAGAGGAGGTGAAAGAAAAAATGGCCAGTTCTCAGGTAAGCCTTGCGCCCCAGGCCGGAGGGGCTGTGATCTTTTTCTCCTGAATTCTGGGCGTGTAGAAATTGCAGGGCACCTGGGTGTCTCAGCCATTTGAGCATCAGACTCTTGATTTGGGCTCAGGTCATGATCCCAGGGACCTGTGATCCAGCCCTGAGTTGGGGTTCCTGGCAAGCTTAGAGCCTACTTAAGATTTCCTCTCTCTCCCTGTGTCCCTGTCCCCCATTTGCATGCATGTTCTCTCTCTCTCTCCCTCTAAATAAAATTTTTTTTAAATGCCAATGATTTTTTTTTATCAGTTCTGACGGTTTGCTTTGTGTTTTCACTGAATTACTAACCTTTCAGAAATGATACTCTAGGTTATGTCTTAAGAACACTCCTCCCCTATATCCCAGAGACCTCTCTCTCTTCTGTCCAACATGGCTATCAGTATGGCAACAGCAGTTGTCACTTTGAATTAAATTCCTGCAAGTATTGAAAATATTCCCTTTGTGACAGATCCAGAGGGGAAGATGTTGAGGCCAAATTTCCTGTTGCTGATGGGGTCTGGTCCTGGGATAGCAATCAAGGAAAACCATTCCCATGTAGGTCTTATCTGAATGCTTTCTCTGCCCCGGGTAGAGGAGGATTATGAAAATGCACAAATACACCAGACAGATATGAGGCACAGAGTAACTGGAATGCTCCTGCTCTTTAGGATGTGGAAAAGTCACTTTAAGATATTCTAGATATTACAAGACCTGGAAACTATATGTGACTGAAGGCTGTATAAATGCACTGTATCCTCAAAGTTGTTGTTTTTTTTTAATATTTTGTTTTTTCAACATTTATTTATTTATTTGGGACAGAGAGAGACAGAGCATGAACGGGGGAGGGGCAGAGAGAGAGAGGGAGACACAGAATCGGAAGCAGACTCCAGGCTCTGAGCCATCAGCCCAGAGCCTGACGCGGGGCTCGAACTCACGGACCGCCAGATCGTGACCTGGCTGAAGTCGGACGCTTAACCGACTGCGCCACCCAGGCGCCCCCTCACAGTTGTTGATATTCTGATTTACTGTTTGGGGGTCACAAGAACACACTGGTGACCGTGTGTCCTGAGGTGTGCCTTAGGCACTGACATGGATGGTGTACTTGCAGCTGATGTTACCTTCTATTCCTTGGCCTTGGCTCTCTACCAGATTTCCCCCCAGTAACGTTCATATTTTCCTTCTTATCAGTTGTAATGGTTTTAGGTAGAGTTCCCGAGCGATTTCCAGACACCGTCGCCTTTAAACTGGTACCTTCTTTCTCCTGGTTTCTCTTTCCTTGCATATATATTTTTCTACCTTGCAGTTTTTTTCTTTTCTTTTTTAAGTTTATTTATTTTGAGAGCGGTAGAGCGAGAGCAGGAGAGTTGTAGAGATTGCAAATCCCAAGGAGACACCACAGGGTCAGCACTGAGTGGGACATGGGGCTCGAGCTCAAAAACCAAGAGATCTTGACCTGAGCCAAATTCAAAAGTCAGAAGCTTAACTGATTGAGCCACCCAGGCACCCCTTCCTTCTAGTTTCTGATGAGCAGAACAAAGCCAAATGAAATGTAGATGAAATTAAATTTTCTTACAACTTAAAACCCACGGAGAAATACTTGAGACTGGCAGAGGGAGATATTTCTCCAGGAATTCACAACTGCTTTAATGTTAATGCTTTTCTAGAGGCAAAAAGCTAGGTTAACTTTACAATAGTCAGACTTCCAGTATCCTGTGAGTCTTCTTTAACATATGAAAATCGCTTTAGAAACGTCTTTTATTTCTACTCCCCCCCCCCAACTTAAAGTCATGACACATACTCTATTTACTTCTATGTATTTTCAGAAAAAGAAGAATCACATAATTAACAGGTCGGCATAGCTTAAAATCCCGAAATAAAACAGAGCACAAATGATGAATGAAACAAAAGCTTTCAATGAGGGGCACCTGTGTGGCTCAGTCGATTAAGCATCTGACTTGAGCTCAGGTCATAATCTCACCGATCCTGAGCTGGAGCCCTGCATGAGGTGAACGGGAGTCAGGTCTCTCCATATTTCTCTCTCCCTCCCTCCCCTCCCTCCCCCCCC
>NW_024412451.1:8340909-8441945 GCF_014898765.1 Herpailurus yagouaroundi
CCCCCCCCCCCCCCCGTATTCTCTCTCTTCTTCTCTCTCCACCCTCTCTCTCTCTCAATAAAAAATAAAAAAAAAGCTTTGAAAGAAATACTATGTTAGGAGATCATGGAGTACTACGGTCAAGACAATTCTTGAGATACTCTCTGGTGCCAGATAGATTATTGAAGTAGCACAGGGACAGGACCCATGGGCAGAAAGAACTGTAGTTTGGCTGCATGAAGCTTCTATGTTCAAGGGGAGGGTAGGTGCACAGAGTGTTCAATCACAAATGTTTCTTTAAATTTCTACTTGTAAAACTGCTTCTGCAAGATTTCTCTGGTGCTCATCATTCAGTTCCATATTAAGCAGTGGTGAGATGTACTGGCAGTCACGAGACCCTGTCAAAATGTAGCAACCAGTGGTACCTGGGTTGTTCAGTCACAGCCTGGAGTCACAGCTTGGGTTCTCTCCCTCTCTCTGCCTCTCCCCCTTTCACACTTTGCTTACCCACACTCTCTCTCACAATATAAATAAACATTAAAAAAAAAATGTAGACACCAGCATTTATTTGATGCATATCAAAATTATAGAATTATATGTTAGCTTTATGTGCAAAAGGTGGAAATTTTTCTGATTGTATCCCTCATCATACTAGAATCAGAAATAATAACATTATATATATCATAATGTGTGTTTGTGTTGATAGTGTGAGTAAAAGTCCTAAGCATCATCATCTACAACTAGTTTTATGAGTTTTATGTCATTGAAAAAATTTTTTTCTTTTTTTTTTTCTTTTTTTTTTTTTTGAGAGAGAGAATCCCAAGCAGGCTCCACACTGTCAACACAGAGCCTGAGGTGGAGGCTGGAACTCAGGAACCATGAAATCATGACCTGAGCCAGAATCAAGAGTTGGGCACTTAACCAACTGAGCCACCCAGGCGTCCCTCATTGAAAATGTTTCTTAGTCACCATTACACTTTCTTACTTTATCATATTTAATGCCTATACAAGAATTTAGTGCCTTAATATTTATGGATGTGAGCATGGAATGTATAAAGATAGATCAATTTTGTGTGCATACCTTATTCTTTCCATCATTCTTCTCAGGTTTGACACCTGTTATGAACATTGCTTTAGGGTCCCTTCTCCATATTGACCAGTGTGTTATTTTGGGTCAACTCTAGGTCAGATGACCTGTGTTAAAATATGATCCCTACCAGGTACTGGATGACTGACAAAACATTTGCTAAAAATAGAAGAATAATGTGTTTCTTCTCTTAGATTGTTATTATTTATTTTCCATGAATTTATGAAACTGTTAGATGCTATCTACTAACCAGGAAATGCCTTGAAAGGCTTGCTGTCACGTTTCTTGCTATTCTAGAAGAACCTGTAATTGCTATAAATCCCATTCAGTTCCAAGTCCTCCAAGAGTTCTTGTCTTTGAGTTCTACTTCCTCGTTATTGAAATATGTATCTCCTGGCCCATAGACTAATGCTTTGTAGAAATGCAGACAACTACCTCATCCTAGAACGCCTGAACAGTAGCTGCATTTTAACAAGATCCCCAAGGTCCTGTTGTGAAATTGTAATTCACATTACAATATGCTAAATACATTTGTCACTCCCCAAAACTTTCCATTGAAGAAATAGATAGCACATGTCCTGTATGATGTAAATACAATATTCAAAATGTATATGCCTGTGTTGATGCTTTCATTTTACAAATTCTCTTGAATAAACACAGTATTTATAAAGGTTCTTACCTCCAAGGTAAAGAATATACTAGAGCATAATATTGGGTGACAAATAATCTTACCTCATCAAGCAGGAACCTCACCTAAACCAGAACCAGTTCTCCTGATCTAACTGAACTAACAGAAGTTCAGTCATTGGTGGATCACAAAAAAACTATACCAGGTGAGGATGTGAGCAAAGCAAAAATGATTTACAAGAAACAAGGAAATCACAGGGAGGAACTTCCAAATCAGATACTCACGGAGGAAGGGGGAATGGTGTCCTTTCATTTAGGGTTAGCGTGGATATTCAGAAAGGGGAGGCCATCATCTTATGCCAAGTGGAGTATAAGGTTGCACATAAGCCTTAAGAGAACAGTTGTGTACATACTCTGCATATTTCATAGGAAATGAGGTTTGTGCTCCTCCTTGGGTGAGATTTTAGTATTATAATGAGGTAAAAGGGAGCTCCTGGGTGGCTGAGTCTGTTGAACGTCCTACTCTTAATTTAGGGTCAGGTCATGATCTCAAAGTCCTGAGATCAGGCCCCAAGTCAGGCTCCACTCTGAGCATGGACCCTGGTTGGAATTGTGTCTCTCTCACTTTCTGTCCTACTCCCTCTTGTGTGTGCTCTCCCTCTCAAAGACATAACATTAAAAAAAAAAAAAGTTTATATATACACATATACGTATATATATGTATACATATATGTATATGTATATATGTATATGTATATGTATAAATGAGGTGAAGGTAACTGTACATATATGTATATATATGTATACATATATGTGTACGTATATATGTATATGTATAAATGAGGTGAAGGTAACTGTGTACTCACTGCCGTGGTTTACTCTATTATCCATGTACTTAGGTGTGAGTCAGGGGTTAATCTCAAACTGAGCCAATCCAAACTCTTCCTCAGGGCAGTCATTACCTTTTGTTGGATACTTTCTGTTTCCACCACAGGACAGTATGCACATGGGGTGTTTTGCCTGAAGTAAAAGGTAATGTGGAAAGAAGAGGTTAAAATATGGGACTAAGGTGAGTGGGTACAAGCACATAAGCAGTAAAGGTCAGGTCTTATGGTCCAGTTGCTGACATTAACTCCCTCTTTCATTTGACTTAGCATTATGAAATCTGCCTATGGCCACTTGGTAACTGTGTTATTTATTTCAGGGACTGCTGACATTCGAGGATGTGGCCATAGAATTCTCTCAGGAAGAGTTAATATACCTGAACTACAGTCAACGCGAACTATACAGGGATGTGATGTTAGAGAACTACGGACACCTCCTTTTCTTAGGTGAGGATAACTCCTTCCAGATTTCCCAAATCACACTCAGGGGTTTGTTCCTTCCTTTGAAGACTGAATCTTGAAATTTCCTCTATTGCATGACTGGGATTCAGATCCCTGCAGTCAGGGAAAGAAGTAGCGGTTTGTAGATATAGAGAAAAATCTTCATGATGTTTCCTTTTCAGCTTTATCTTTCCCTTCCTTAGGACAACATTATCATTTCTGTAGATTAATGGCAATTCTAAGCACTGAGTGGCATAAAATGGTATTTCTGACATCTTAAATACCAATTTCTACTCATTACTGTCGTGGTAGTACTCAGAAGTAGAGGTCAAGATCTGAACATGGAAAGTTCATCCTGTGTGCTCTAAAGGGGGTGTTGGGCCACAGCATTTGGGAAATCATTTTCTAGCATTCTACTCTGTCCTCTCTGCTCTACTAAGCACAATAGTGGATCAGAAGTTAGAATCTCCAACCACACTCATATTCTTTTTTTCTAATAAACAGGTCTTGTTGTGTCAAAGCCAGACCTGGTCATCTTTTTGGAACACAAGAAGGGTGTCTGGGCCGTGGAGAGGAAGGAGACAGTAGCTACACACCCAGGTAGGTGGAACTGAAGTGGATGACAGAGGTGAGGTCCAGTCGTGAAGGAGGAACTGGACCTCAGAATGTGGTTGAGCAGCTCTCCTTGAACGGAAATGAGGTTGA
Organism: Herpailurus yagouaroundi; assembly: GCF_014898765.1. NCBI lineage: Eukaryota > Metazoa > Chordata > Mammalia > Carnivora > Felidae > Herpailurus > Herpailurus yagouaroundi. The sequence continues at coordinate 8,344,633 of NW_024412451.1, forward strand.
AAAGGCCAGTTTCAGGGCTCTTCCTCTCACATGGGACATCTGCTTTCCAACATACCATGCTTTCCATTCTCTAAGGATTCTCCTTCAGTTTCACTGAAGGTTCTTCACATCCACAGTGAGGTCCTCCATAATCTGATTGGTTCTCCCTTTGCTTTGAGGTCTTGGGGAAATGTCTGCCTTTCTGAGGAACTGTACGCTAATCCATTTCTGAGTTCTGTTTTGCTTCTTGTGTGAAGTGTGTCAGGGTAGTGGTGGGCATCTTGGGATTTGGTGCAGAAATCCCAGGAAGGCTGGAGTGAGACATTACAAGTTTTCTGGTTTATCCTTTCAGCATTACAGAGGCTTTAAACTTAATCATACAAAATAGAGATCCAGTGATTTCATCAGGTAACAAAGCAACTCACTAAAGTGAGAAAATCTCGTCCTTTGTTTCACCTCAAAAGTTCATTTCTTGGGTTGCCTGGTTGGCTCAGTTGGTTAAGCGTCTGGGTTGAGCTCAAGCCATGATCTCAGTTTGTGAGTTTGAGCCCTGCATCAGGCTCTCTGCTGTCAGTGAAGAGCCCATTTGGGATCCTCTGACTCTTCCCCTCTCCCGCGTGCTTTCTTTTCCTCAAAGGCAAAATATTAAAAAAAAAAAAAAAAGTTCAGGATGCCTGCATGGCTCAGTTGGTTAAGAATTTGACTCTTGATTTTGGTTTAACTCATATCTCAGGGTTTCTTAGTTCAAGCCTCTCATAGGGCTCTGGGTTGACAGCATAGAAACCATTTGGTTTCTATCTCCCTCTTTCCCTCCCTCCATCCCTCTGTCTCTCTCTCTGTCTCTCTGCCGTCCCTTACTTGCTCTTTGCCCTTCCTTCAAATAAATAAATAAAAGTTTTAAGGTTCATTTTCTTTGTATTAACTAAACTAAGAAATTTCCACTCAATGTGTTGCATCCTCAATGGTGAAATAATTTAAAGCATCTATTATTTTCCTAGAAGTCTACGCAAATTAATGCCATAGGGGAGCTAGAATATTTAAAAATTAAAACTCAGAGCCTAAAATAAAGTCTCAATTGTTACCGTATTTCTTAATAATTGAATATTCTTATGATTTTGTCTTGTACAGTATGAAGTTCCTGTGACCTTGGCATATGTTTTCACTTTCTGATTACTTACATATCAGATTCCTTTATGTTTTTTTTTAAAGTTCTGATATAACATGGGCATGTGCTTTATAAGAAGGTATATAACTTGTAAAATTCCTATATTTAGAAAAAATTTTTAATTATAAATATAATTTTACTCCAGGAAAAATGAATCATTGGTTTTTCTATTTTCCTCAGAATATCTGAATTTAATGCCAAAGATTTTTATAATAAAGTGATTGTTGGCATATTTTACAATTTTTACGATGTTTATTCAGAAATGAAAGCTTTTGGGGCACTTGGGTCGCTCAGAAGGTTGAGCTTCTGACTCTTGGTTTCAGCTCAGGTTATGATCTCATTGTTTGTGAGTTCAAGCCCTAAGTCCAGTTCTGCACCCACACTGTGGATCCTCCTTGGGATTCTCTCCCTCTCTCTCTGCCCCTCTTCCTCCTCTCTTTTTCTCTCTCTCAAAATAAACTTTAAAAAAAAACATAAAAAGAAATGAAAGTTTTTGTTTGCTTGATTCTAAAGAATGGATTATAGGGGCACCTGGGTGGCTCACTGTTTAAGCTTCAGACTTTAGCTTAAGTCATGATCTTGTGGTTCATGAGTTTGAGCATCCCCCATCGGGCTCTATGATGACAGCTCAGAGCCTGGAGCCTGCTTCGAATTCTGCATCTCCTTCTCTTTCTGCCTCTTCCCTGCTTGCGCTCTGTCTCTCTCTCTCAAAGGTAAATAAACATTAAAAAAAATTAAAAAATAAAGAATGGATTATGCCCTTAAATTATTAACTATTATTAATATGTTAGGGATCTATTAACAGAATACATTTTTTTTTTAATTTTTTTTTTTTAACATTTATTTTTGAGACAGAGAGAGACAGAGCATGAACGGGGGAAGGGCAGGGAAAGAGGGAGACACAGAATCGGAAGCAGGCTCCAAGCTCTGAACCATCAGCCCAGAGCCCGACGTGGGGCTCGAACTCACGGACCGCGAGATCATGACCCGGGTGAAGTCGGACGCTTAACCAACTGAGCCACCCAGGCGCCCCAGAATACATTTTTTAATGTCTTAAGTGCTTAATGCATAAAAGTTTTCATTAGAGCTTTCCATGGTTGATTTTAATGAATATTCTTTACAGTTTTACTCCCCATGAAGACATGCCAACAAGTCAGCATGTTTCTTTTTCATGGGTACACAGTCACAGTTGAAAATTATAGCTACATAGGGATGCCTAGATTCTGGTCATGATCTCGCGGTCTGGGAGTCTGAGGCCTGCATTGGGCTCTGTGCTGACACTGTGGAGCCTTTTTGGGATTCTTTCTTTCTCCCTCTTTCTCTGTTCCTCCTTTGCTTTAGCTTTCTCTCTCTCAAAGTAAAGGAGGTTGAAAAAATACATGTATACATATATATGCCTCTATATCTCTATATATAGGCTTCCTTTAAATAATTCATCTTTTATTTATGTAGAATTTTTTGAGTTATATTTTGTCTTACTCTGGTTTGGCAATTCATAAACCATGAGATCATGACTTGAACAGAAGTTGGACGCTTAACCAACCAAGCCACCTAGGTACCCCTAGAAGAACTTTAACATTTCCTATAGGACAGGTCTGCTGATAAACTTAGACAGGTTTTTCCTTGGCAAAGTGTGCATTTCTACATTCATGGAAAACAGTTGTGCCAAGTAGGGTATTCTTGGTGGATTTTTTTAAATATAATTTTTTGTTCTTAATTTACATCCAAATTAGTTACCATATAGTGCAACAATGATTTCAGGAGTAGATCCCTTAGTGCCCCTTACCCATTTAACCCATCCCCCCTCCCAAAACCCCTCTGGTAACCTTCAGTTTGTTCTCCATATTTATGAGTCTCTTCTGTTTTGTCCCCCTCCCTGTTTTTATATTATTTTTGTTTCCCTTCTTCTATGTTCATCTGTTTTGTCTCTTAAAGTCCTCATAGGAGTGAAGTCATATGATTTTTGTCTTTCTCTAATTTCACTTAGCATAATACCCTCCAGTTCCATCCATGTAGTTGCAAATGGCAAGATATCTTTCTTTTTGATGGCCAAGGAATACTCTATTGTATATGTATACCACATCTTTATCCATCCATCCATCAGTGGACATTTGGGTTCTTTCCATACTTTGGTTATTGTTGATAGCGCTGCTATAAACATGGGGGTGCATGTACCCCTTTGGAACAGCACAGCTGTATCCCGTGGATAAATGCCCAGTAGTGCAAATGCTTGGTGGTAGGGTAGTTCTATTTTTAACTTTTTGAGGAACCTCCATACTGTTTTCCAGAGTAACTGCACCAGCTTGCATTCCCACTTGGTGGATATTTTTTGATCTTTCAGTATTTGAATACATTGTTCCATGCTTTTCTTTCTATAAGGTCTACTGAAAATCCCAGTAACAGTCTTGTAGGAGCTCTTATACAAGATGAGTTGCTTTTGTCATGCTTTTCAAAGTTCTTCCACTGGTCATTTTTGATAGGTTAATTACAACGTGTCACTGTGTTCATGTCTTGTCTTTTTTTTCTTGAATTTTTATTTAAATAATAGTTAACATACAGTGCAATATTGATTTCAGTATAATTCAGCAGTTCATCAATTACATATAACACACAGTGTTCATCATAACAAATGCTTTCCTTAATACCCATCTCCCACCATTGATATTTATCCTACTGTGAATTTGCCGAGCTTGTTAATTTGTCTCCTTTCCACATACATGGGACCTACAAGTCTTTGGTTCATTATGGAAACTCTCTGCCCCCTTTCACTCTCCTTTCCTTATGGGGTCCCCTTAATGTGTATATGGTTCACTTGTAGGTGTCCCATGTGTCCCTAGACTTTGTCATTTTCCACATTTTTTTTTTTTTTGGTCCTCTTAGATAATTTAAAACAAGGGGTCTTTAGATTGTCCGATTCTCTCTTCTGCTTCATAAAGTCTGTTGCTGTCCCCTTCGTGTATGTTTAAATTCAGTGGTTCTACACTTCAGGTCCTAATTTCTCAGTGATTTTTACAGTTTGTCTCTTTGGGTTTACATTTTGGTCATGGATAGTTTTTCTGCTATCATTTAATTACCTATCTGCTTTCTCTTTTTCCTACATGGACATTTAAAAAAAATTTTTTTTAAACGTTTATTTATTTTTGAGACAGAGACAGAGGATGAACGGGGCAGGGTCAGAGAGAGAGAGGGAGACACAGAATCGGAAACAGGCTCCAGGCTCGGAGCTGTCAGCACAGAGCCTGACGCGGGGCTTGAACTCAGGAACCACGAGATCATGACCTGAGCCGAAGCCGGACGCTTAACCGACCAAGCCACCCAGGCGCCCCATCCTACGTGGACATTTTTATGACTTTTTTTTCTTTAATTCTTTGTCTCACCATTCACACTACCTTATTAATTTAGGGTCAGTTTCGGAGATACATTTCATTCCTGTGATTGGAACTCGTTCTATTTCTTTATGACCTTGTGATCTTTTGTTGAGATTGGTGAATTTAAGAAAACAGCCTCGGGGTTCAGGATTATGAACTTGTTTGTACAGGAGAACACAAATAACCAATTTGTAATGTCTGAATTTTTGTAATTTCCTAGTTTATGAAAGTATAGTTACTTCTTTAGAGCCCATGATGCCTTCCTCTGTTGTCCTCAGCTCTGGAGTCTCTCCAGTGTTTAAACAAAAGCTCACCTGTTGTCTGAGCAGCCATCATAGTGCATCCAGAGGGTGCCCTCATTCCCTCTGCTTCCATGTGCTTCATGACAGAAATAAGCCCCTCAGGCACCTGCAAAGAACCCAGATCACTGAACATAGAGGTCACTCCTGTGTTTGTCTCCTGATGAGAGGTAACTGTTTTCACACAGTGTTGGCAAGGAGTGTCAGGAACAGTGAGTAACTGTTGTGGGCCAGTGTCACAAACGTTGTTTCTTTGATGTTTCTTTTCTTCATTTCTACTTGCCTGCATGGGCTGGGTTCTCCTAATTGCGTTCTGGAGCATCCACAAGGTAATTTAGTCCATTTTTGTCTCCAGGGAGGAGCACCGTCCTGATGCTCCCTATTTCCCCACTGCTGATGTCCTGTGATGGGTATTAATTTTGCATATTAGCATTTAACATATATGCATGTGAGGATAGTAAGTGAGAGAACTGATCGTGTATCTTTTACTTGTGTCGTTCCATAACACCATAGGCCTATTGGCAAAGTCAGGTAAAGAATATTCTTTTTAAAGAGTGATGTAGGAACAAATGGAAGCTGTGGCTCTTAGTATTTACCCTCAGTGATGACTTGGATGAAGATGGAGGGTAGAGAAGGGCAGAAATGAGGTTACGATGGATATCGCCAAAGCGGGACAATTGCCCTTAATGGAACCCGTTACTGCCAGAAGAGATCGAGTGTATAAAATACTTGGGGGGAAAACCCCACCTTAAGTCAGTTATATTTGAACCCAAAGACCAAAATCCACTTTTGTAAATTTTTAAAAATATTTTACTCATTTTTGAGAGATAGAGTGCAAGCAGGGGAGAAGTAGAGACAGAGAGATGGAGACACATAATCAGTAGCAGGCTCAAGGCTCTGAGCTGTCAGCACAGAGCCTGATATGGGGCTTGAACTCATGAAGCCTGAGCTAGTGACGTGGGCTGAGGTCAGATATCCAACCTACTGAGCGATCCAGGTGCCCCTCCAAAATTCATTTTTAATCCTACATGATCTCTGGAAGGACTTTTGGAAATTCTGGAAAATAAACCAATGCATGCCAAAACTACTCATTGGAATTATTTCAGATATAAGATTGGATTAATCGTTCAGTGATTCACCGAAATACTTCTAAATTTAGACATTGAAAAAGGAAGATAAAAACTCGAAATGTGATTGTGTTGAGATGTCTTTTCAGAGGGTTCATTATTCTTCCACCAGGTATAATCCCTCTTTTTCCAAAGTCTCTAAATTTGATAAAAACCAGACAGTCTGTATGCAAACATCACTGTTCAATGTTATCACATAGTACCTAATATGGAACTAGTTTTTATGTGTGGTGAACTTCAGAAGGCCTTTAATGAGAACTCTATCTTCCATAATTACCAAGGTGTTTAGTATGGAATTACGACTTACCAATGTAAAGAATCTGGGAAGAAACATGAAGCAAGGGTCAAATCATCAATTTCAGAGAACTCCGTTTCCAGATATCCGGTATAAAAGTAATAAATGTGGGAATGTGTCTTATGAAACCTCAAATCCTATTGTACATCGCTGTATCCTTACTGGAGAGAAGACTTAAAATGCAGCAACTCTAGTAAAGCTTTTAACTAGTCTTCAAAACTTGCTCAACAGCAGAGATTTCATAATGGGAAGAAACCTTACAAATATAACAATATGGCAAAGGTTTTCAGTACCACTGAAAACTTGTCAACATGAGGTGTGATATATACTGGGGAGAAGGCTGAAAAGTGTTTTTAAAAATGTGGCAAAGGCTTTAGGCAGAACTTCAAACTTTGTGACCATCAGAGAGTGCATACTGAAAGAAATATTACCAATGTAAAAAAATTTGACAAAGCATTTAATCGTCATCAAAACCTTCAACATGAGATCGTCCTGAGGAGATACTTTACAGATGTCAAGAATGTTGACAACGTCTACGTAGAACTGAATTTATAAAACATCAGAAAAACTACACTGGATATAAACCCCAGAAATGTAATGAGTGATGAAAAATGTTTGCTTTCCATATATATTAAAAAAATTTCTTTATAAAGATAAAAAAAAAATTACAGTTGTGAACAATTGGCAAGCTATGTAATGGAATGTGAAATCTAAATAAACTGAGAGAATTCTCAGCAGAAAGAAGTCAATACCACTTTTGAGACATGATTCTAAATCAGAGTATTTATTATAGAGAAAAATCCAAAATTAAAACACTCAGGTCGCTTATTTAGCCTTGAACAATGGAGGTGCTATGGGGTGCCAACCCCTCCACAAGTGAACATCTGCTTGTAACTTGTGAGCCCCCAAATTTAAAAACATAGGTACTTTCCCATGGAAATAGCCTATTGTGGACCAGAAGCCTCATCTAGAACATAGTCAATACCCCATTATTAATATGTGGTCTGTATTATAGGCAGTATTTTTATAATAAAGCAAGCATGAGGAAAGAACATTAAGGAAATCATAATGAAGAGAAAACACATTTACAGTATATATATAAATTTGTGTATAAGTGGACCCACACTATTAAAACCCATGTTCTTCAATGGTCAACTGTGTTTGTTAATATGCGTGAAAGAATCAAGGGAAGATGGATGTCTGTCTGGAGAGGAATAATTTTACTGTCTCCTTTTTCTTTTGACCATGATTGTGATTTGTGACGGGGGGGGGGGGTGTGGAAAATATTATAAGCTTGTGTGCATGCAAAAGGATTTGATTGTTTCTGTCTCTCAGACATACACGGCTGTTGTATGATGGGGAATTCTCTAATACCAGCTTTTCCATGGAAGATAAAGAACACTGTCATGTACAATGCACGAAGAAAGTCTACATTCACATGCTGTTTGTGGTTGACGTATAACTGTGATGTAAGTAACCATGAAGTGATCATTCAAGGCATCATTATTTGTATTAAAGTAAGATAGAGGAACATTCTGAATTTTAAATAGATATGACAGCTTTTTTGCAAGGAGATTATGGTGGCTGTTGATTTAAAATTTGCATGCATCTTCATAATAGCAATCGATAGAAGTCAAGAATATTAGGCAGTTGAAATAGAGATTTTCACATCGTAGGCAAGGATAGCTAACTCTTCCATAAAAGGGTGTAAAATTGTTATAAATCCACATTTATTCAATAATGAGCCTCAGTTTGAACAGAATGGAAAGCACAACTCACAGATCAGAGGAACAGAATGGTCCTTGAATGATTGAAAGGGGTATTTTGAACAAGGATCATATAGTGGTTTTGCACTGGTTTGGTTAGAATGCATTTGAATTTAATATATTTTGAATAAGAACACTGAATGGATTTTAATGCGTTAACTCTGTGTTAATGAATGAACTGTTCCCCTACACCAACATTAGCCTGCCCCACCTTCATTAAGGTTGCAGGTAAACAGTAACACAAAGTATAATCGACCATTGAACAACATGGGTTTGGACTATGTGGGTACATTTATAGTCAGGTTTGTTTATTGTACAGAAATATATTTTCTCTTCTGAGTTTCTTAACATTTTCCTTTCTTGAAATTCCTTTATTGTAGGAATGGCATATATAACACATATAACATAAAATATACATTTATTGATTGTTCTTGATCAAATTCCTTGTCAATAGTAGGCTATTAAAATGTAGTGTTGGGGACTAAAAGTAATACACGGATTTTTAACAGCATGAGGGGTGGGCACACTGAAATTTCCCTACTTTGGCTAAGGAAACAGTAAGATCCAGAAGGCACAGAGAACTCCTGTCAAAATCAACAAAAGCAGGCCCACACCAACATATATTAGATTAAATTTACAAAATACGGTGATAAAGAAAAACTCTTCAAAGCAGGAAGACATCTTTCACTTATCAGGGAGAACCATAAGGTTACCTGGTGGTTCTTCAACAGAAACTTGGCAAGCCAGAAGGGAGTGGCATCATCTATTCCACGTGCTGATTGGGAAAAATAGGCAGCCAGGAATTCTCTCTCCAGCAAGGCTATCATTCAGAAGGGAAGGAGAGACAGAGTTTCCCAGACAAGCAAAATCTCAAGGAATTCCTCACCACTGAAGTAGCCCTGCAGGAAATGTCAAAGGGGAATCTTGAAGTGCAAAGAAGACACCAAAAGTGACAAAGAAAAAGGATCCAGAAAGTATATAGAAACGAGAAAACAATTAATAAAATGGCAATAAATATGTATCAATAAATACTTTCAATGAAAATGTACTATACCTTCCAATCAAAACACATAGGGTCTCTGGATGGAATAAAGCACAAACAAAAACAACAAAAAATAAAGCCCAGGCCCATCTATATGCTGCCTACAAGAGACTCCATGTAGACCTGAAGACACTTAAAGATAGAAAGTGAGGGTGGTAGAGAAACCTTTCTCACACAGATGAAGGTCCAAAGAAAGCCAGAGTAGCAATACTTAGGATGGACAAACCAGATATTTTGTTCTTGTGTGGCAATTACCCCGCTTTGGTACCAGGGTAATGCTGGCCTCCTAGGGTTATTTTGAATGGGTTCCTTCTATTCTATTTTTAAGATTTTGATGAAGCGTGGAGAAAATTTGGTTTTCTTTTTAATGTTTGTTAGAATTGACCAATGAAGGCAAGAGGCTGTGGGCTTTCCTATGCTGGGAGGTTTTTTATTCCAAATTCAACTTGTATATTTGTGATGGTCTAAGAAGATTCCTTATTTCTTGAGCCCAAGATTCATTTTTCAATCTTGGTAACTTGTGCGTTGTTTAAAATTACATTTTTTTCAATTTTGTCTAACTTGTTAGTATATAATTGTTGATAGTGATCTGTTATCACACTATATATTTCTGTGGTTATCTGTTGTGAGGTTTCCGTTCCATTTCTCCATTTGGTGTTTGAGTTCTCTCTCATTTTTTCTTAGTTAATGTAGTTGAAGAATTTCCATTTCTGTTTGTTTTGAAAAACCTGGGCATTATTTTCCATGTTATTCTTTATTCTGGTCTCTTTTATTTGTAATTTTAATTTTTTGGTTTTATTTATTTATTTATTTATTTATTTATTTATTTATTTTGAGACAGCGAGCATGCAAGCTGGGGCAAGGGGCAGAGTAAGAGAGACAGAATCTTAGACTCCTCACTGAGAGTGGAGCCCTACCTGGGACTTGATCCCACAACCCTGGGATCATGACCTGAGCTGAAATCAGGAGTTAGACGCTTAACGGACTGAGATACCCAGGTGCCCCAACTATTTTATTTATTTCTGATTTTTCCTTGGTATTTCCTTCTGCTCCTGTAGAACTGAATGTGGGGCTTGAACTTGCTAACCACGAGATCATGAACTGAGCCAGAGTCAGATGCTCAAACGACTGAACGACTCAGGCACCCCTGTTGTTGTTTTTAATATTTATTTGTTTTTGGAAAGGAGAGAATTCCAGGCAGGCCCTGCATGGGCAGCATAGAGCCTGAGAATGGACTGGAGTCACAAACCATGAGATCATGAAAGCCAAAATCAAGAGTCTGATGCTAACCTACTGAGTCACTCAGGCGCTCCTTAAAGGCAAAGACCATTTTGTGTGTTTTAATAGGTCTCTGTATGTCTGGTTCTTCAAAATCAGAGGCACAGTTGTTTTAACAATCATTTCTTGGGATGTGGAAAAGAGGAGAATGATCTTTCCTCTAAAATGTTGGGCAGGAGTTGCTTTCTGACCACAAGAGTACTGGTACAATTCTCAAGGCTGTAAGGGAGGGTGTCAAAATGCCATTGTGGTACATGCCTATGCTCTTGCTCTACTGTCCAAATGAACTTGAACAGTGTGCCAAAATGCACCTTTCTTTTCCCAGTTACCCAAAATCTGTATGGTGTGTTAAAGACCCCAGATTGATTGATAGGGAGATTCATACATAGATACATAGATGGATGGATGGATAGGTACATAGATGATAGATTTCTTCATGATGGAGTCCAGGTAAGTTTTATCTTTTTGAAATTCATAACCATTCTTTGGTATCGACTTCTTGCCATATAATTATCTATTGTGGGCCTATTTATTTCTATGGGATCAGTTGTACTGTGTCTGCCTTCACTTCATTACTTCTGATTTTAGTCAGCTTTCCCTGTCATTTTGATGATTAGATATAGCTCTGTTGATTTTGGGGGGGTTTCTGAACACCACCTTTTCCTATTGTTGATTTTTCCTATTTTTGGTACATATTTTTCATTTTTGTTTTAGTTATCCTTTCTTCTGCTAATTTTGAGCACATACGGTACATTTCCTGAGTTTCTGAGATGTAAGAGAATGATTTCTGCTACATCAAGATGTGCTACACAATTCTCTATTAAGCTATGTGGTCAGTTCCTTGTGTGCAAGTTTATGTGTCCATGGAAGAATGAAGTCCTGGTGATTTCTTTCAGCTATATTCCTGATGTTCTCTGATTGATTTTAAGGTTCTATATTAGAAGTTGTGAGTACATTTATCCGAGAGTAGTACCTGGAATGATTTTACTTTTGTTATTTGATCTCTTTCAGCTGTATTTTCACCTGGCACCCAGACATTCCTGCCAAAGTCATACATTGAAGCTTTTTCCCAGAAAGTGTCAATGAGTAGATATAAACATAGTTCACCTGAGAATGTACACTTATTGACAGACTGGAACAAGGGTAGGGAGAGTGAAGGGCACCAAAGATATCTGGGGACTCTTTTTCCAGAGAACGACGATGAATGTAATAAATATGGGGAAGCCTTTTATCAAAGCGCCAACCTTATTCCACACAGGAGTATCCCTAAGGGAGAGAATCTTTATAAATACACTGAATGTGAGAAAATTCTTAACCAGTCTTCCAATGTTGTTGATCAGAGGGTTCATGTGGGAAGAAACCATTACAGATGTAATAATCCTGGGAGCATGTTTAGTCATTCCTCAAGACTAAGCACACATAAGACAACTGGTACTGGAGAGGAAAGTTATATAGGTAACGAATTTGGAAAAGCCTTTGACCACCAACAAATACATACTGGACAGAAACCTTACAAATGTGAAGAATGTGGCAAGACCTTTAAATTCTGCTCAACCCTTACTCAACATAAGTTAACTCATATTGGAGAGAAACCTTTCCAATGTAAGGAATGTGGCCATGTCTTTAAACGGCTCTCAACCTTTACAGAACATCACAGAATTCATAGTGGAGTGAAACCTTACCAATGTAACGAATGTGGCAAAGCCTTTAACCGGCACTCATCCCTTACAAGACATCAAAGAATTCATACTCGAGAGACACCTTACAAGCGTAAGGAATGTGGTAAGGCCTTTATTCATTCACAACCGTCTGAACATCAAAAAATTCGTACTGAGGAGAAACCTTACAAATGCCAACAATGTGGCAAGTCCTTTAACAGGTCCTCAGACTTTATTCCACATCACAGAATTCATACTGGAGAGAAACCTTACCAATGCAAAGAATGTGGCAAGACCTTTAACTGGCCTGCATCCCTTAGGGTACATCACAGAATTCATACTGGAGAGAAACATTACAAATGTAAAGAGTGTGGCAAGGCCTTTACCCACCTCTCAAGCCTTACCAACCATCACAGAATTCATACTGGAGAGAAACTTTACCAATGTAATGAATGTGGCAAGGCCTTTAGGTACTTCTCAACCTTTACACAACATCGCGGAATTCATACTGGAGTGAAACCTTACAAATGTAAAGAATGTGGTAAAGCCTTTAACTGGCACTCAGCCCTTAAGACACATCAAAGAATTCATAGTGGAGAGAAACCCTACCAATGTAAAGAATGTGGCAAGGCCTTTTCCCGCCAGGCACATCTTAATGTACATCACAGAATTCATAGTGGACAGAAACCTTATGAATGTAAAGAATGTGGCAAGGCTTTTAGCTACATCTCAAACTATACACAACATCACAGAATTCATATTGGAGTGAAACCTTACAAATGTCAAGAATGTGGCAAGGCCTTTTACCGCCAGGCATATCTTAATGTACATCACAGAATGCATAGTGGAGAGAAACCTCACAAATGTCAAGAATGTGGCAAGACCTTTAACCAGCATTCAACCCTTAGAGAACATCAAGGAATTCATACTGGACAGAAACCGTACCAATGTAAAGAATGCGGCAAAGCCTTTAACTGGCAATCAGCCCTTAAAAGACATCACAGAATTCATAGTGGAGAGAAACCTTACCAATGTAAAGAATGTGGCAAGACCTTTAGCCAGCACTCATCCCTTAGAGAACATCAAGGAATTCATACTGGACAGAAACCTTACCCATGTACAGAATGTGGCAAAGCCTTTAACTGGCCATCAGCCCTTAAGAGACATCACAGAATTCATAGAGGAGAGAAACCTTACCAATGTAAAGAATGTGGCAAGACCTTTAACCACCACTCATCCCGTAGCAGACATTACAAAACTCATACTGGAGAGAAACCTTACCAATATGAACAATGTGGGAAAACGTTTTATCACTGTTCAACCTTGACTTATTAACACAGAATTCATACTAGAGCAAAGCTTCTAAATGTTAAGATTGTGACAATTTTAAGGACTCCTCAACTCTTATTCCATATCAGATAATTCATACTGAAGAGTAATGATACCCATTGGGAATGTGGCAAGATATTAAAGCAATGCTTAAACCTGGATTCTTCATCAGAGAATATATACTGGAGATGATTTTACCAATACAAAGAATTTGGCAAGCCTTTTAATCAGTACTCACACCTCATTCAACATCACAGAATTCATACTCCAGAGAAAAATGATAACAAATGTGGTAAAAAAGTGTTTCAGACTGCTCAAGCCTTACTCATCATCACAGTTCCTATTGTGGAGAGACGTTACAAATGTAATGAATGTGGGAAACCTCTAGTTGGAACTCACAACTACCTCAACATCACAGTTATTATACAGGAGTGAAACTGGAAAATGTAAAGAGAGTGGCTGATCTTTAGCTGGAATTCAATCATGACCCACTATCCCCAAATGCACACTCAGGGATAATGTATGAGTAAGCAAAGTCTTTTTTGAATATACACTTTAGAAAACGAACCATACAGAGAGGAAAGTAACCTGAAAGATATAAATATTTAGTCATCTAATTACCTGAACATCAACTGTCAATAAACGTCACAGAATTCACACTAGAAAGGAGTACATTGGTCACTCTATTCAGACCTTATTCTCCACAAAAATACTTAACCATGTGGGATAAAACAAAGTTGAACACTTAGATAACGAATAGGCGGGTATGCCTGAAAATAGAGAAGGGGCGGTGTTTTGTATAGGAATAAGTAATTTCAATGTGCTTTTGTCTTACCTTGGCCCTTTTTAAGATGTTGACTACAAGTATTAATGTATTTGTGCTCTGAAATCACTTCACAAAATTCATTGATTCCTAGTGGGTGTTGAAAGTATGTGGCTGATTCTTCCTGCATCAAAGATATCAGATGCCCTTCCCTCTTAGGTGGGACTCCTGCATACCTGATTTTCCATGTAAGATGAAGGACAATATGATGTACAATCTATGAACAAACCTAACTGGAGAGGTCATTATCTTTCTAACACTGATGTAAGTTATTACGAAATGAGTGTTCAGAACATCATTCTTCAACGTTTATTAAAACTAAAAACGTTTCTGAGTGTTATAAAAAAAGTGTTATAGTTATTGGTTTTGTGCAGTCCAGGCACATACTGAGACAACTTCTTACCAGCAATAGTTAGAACTAGAGAATACCAGTTGTTGTGGTTGAAAGGAAGAAACCTTCACAGATATCAGAAACAGAGTAACTAACTCTTCCCTAACATGGCATAGGATTGTACATTGACATCTTTTAATTAACTCAGGTCTCAAAGAGTTTTAGTATGCAAAATTAAGGTGTTAACAAAATAGATTTTTATAAGATGTCTCCGTAAAGCCTCCTGGTAACCAAAAAGCAAAACCTGTAGTAGATACACAAAACATAAAGAGAAAGGAATCAAAGTACACCACTAGAAAATCAACAAATCACAAAGAAAAAGACCAAATGGATAAGAAAGGGGCAAGTAATTCTACAACAGCTAAAAACATGGAAAACAATGACAAGAATAACTCCATCCATACCTATGTCAATACTTATTTTAAATATAAAGGGACCAAATTCTCCAACCAAAAGATATATTGGCTGAAAAGAAAGAAGTACACAAACTAAGGATATGTGCTGCCTTCAAGAGACTCACTTCAGCTGTAGGAACACACTCAGGCTGAAAGCTCAGGTGTGGAAAAAGATCTTCCATGCCAATGGAAAACAAAAGGATGTGGAGTAGCCATGCTTACATCAGACAAAACGGATTTTAAGCCCAAGACTGTAAGAAGTCACAGTGCATGTCCTTACAAAATAGAGGGGTCACCTCATGCAGCATTTTTAGTTATGTGGTGTTTGGCAGAATGGCAATAAGGTGTTCACCCATTTTTCTTGGGGGGGGGGCGGGACACCAACAAGAGTGTGTTCATGTAACTCATATAGTGTTTAACACTTTGAAAACCCACACATTTTCCCACTACTCTTGGTGGTGTTTGTGTAGGTACCTGAACTGTAGGTTGTGTAATGTTTATGAACATCTGTATCTTAGGAGTCTCCTAAATGGCTAGTTGATATTCAAAATCCTATTCCTGAGATTTGATGGTTTTGGGGGAAAAAAGAACCCTGAATGACACTTTGAGAAACACCTATTGCTTCCAGGTTTTGATGAGTGTGGGAAAATGTTGCAATGAAAATCTGGGTACTTGACTGTAACAAGTGGCCAATGGTTTCTCAAAACCAACTTGTAGAGGCTAATAAATCTTTTCCACAGTATTCCATTTGCTAACTTCTTGCTGTAATACACTGCATTTTTTTCCTCTCACATGTCAATGAATTTACATTGTTATCTGATGTTTTAAGCCCTCAAATAAGTTATTGGTCCTTTCAGGCAGGTTACCACAATATCACTCTAAAATTCCTAACATTCATCTCTGAGGATTTTTTTCTTTGTATGAAATTGCCAGTCATCACTTTTTATGGATCGCCTTTGCAATACTTGTGATAGTGGATTTATTTCATGTTGGGTTCTTTCTGAAATGATAGACGAAAAGCTGAGATTCTACTTTGCTCACACTTTGTAGAACTGCAGTACTTGTTACTAAAGGTTTTATACATTATATATGTATTCACCAAATAGAAAACATGAATCCTTTCATGAATCCTTTCATCCTCGCATGTATTTAGAATTTGTCCGTGTTACATTAAACCAATAGATTTGTATATTCATGTAGTGTCTGCATTGACAAGACATTTAATTGTGTTTATTGCCTGAGCTACTTAATAATCTTTTTGTGCATCAGATAGTTGTGTTGATGTGGTCAAAGTTTGATACATTAGAGTTATTTATTTTTAAAAACTAATTTTGTTTGTTAAATATATATGTATATATATAAGGTGATATATATATCTTTTATAGTTTTTTTAAGCAATATAACAAGCTTTCCCTAAAAAAAGAATAAACAAAGGGGCACTTGGGTGGCTTAGTCAGGTAAGCTGCCTACTTCCGCTCAGGTCATGATCTCGTGGTCTGTGAGTTCGAGCCCCACATCGGGTTCTGTGCTGACAGCTCAGAGCCTGAAGCCTGCTGCAGATTCTGTGTCTCCCTGTCTCTCAGACCCTACCCACTCAAGCTTTGTCTCTCTTGTTCTCAAAAATAAACATAAAAAAATTTTTTTAAGAAAAGACATAATAGAAAATAAAAGTCAATTCAACACAAGGATAGAACTTTGGTAAATATTTGTCCGCCCCACATAAAAGCACCTAAATATAAAGCAACTATTAACAGACAAGAATAGAGAAAAAGAGAAGATATATTAGCAGGGGACTTCAATAGTGAACCTTTCCATAATGAGTACATTGTCCAGACAGAAAATCAATAATATCAGACTTCAATGCCATTAAGTAGGTGTCTTACAACATTCCATCCAACAAGTGAAAGAAACACGTTCTTCTCATGTACATATGGAACATTCTCTAGTATATGTTATATGCTGGGTCACCAAATCAATCTTAATAAATTTAAGATTGAAATCCAATGAAGCAGGGTGCCTGGGTGGCTCAAAAGTGTCCAACTCTTGACTTTGGCTCTGGTCACAATCTCACAGTTCTTGGGTTTAAGTCCCCCATCAGACTCCACAATCACAGTGTGGAGCTTGCTTGGGATTCTCTCTCCCTCCCTCCCTTTCTGTCCCTCCCCTGCTCGTATGCTCACTCTTGTGCTGTTTATCTCCAAAGGAACAAAATTTAAAAAAAAAATCACGAAGTATCTTTTTCAAACACAATGACATAAAACTAGAAGCCAATTAGAAGTACAAAACAAAAATCTCAAGTGTGTAAAAACTCAACAAAATGTAACATTCATAAAAGCCAAGACTTGAAAAACATTTGTGGCCCCATCAGAAAAGTAGATAATGTGCATATATAAGGTATATGCTGGCTTTAATTCACAATACTGTATTGCCTATTTGAAAGATGCTAAAGGGAGTAGCTCCTAAAACTTATCACACCCAAGAAATTTCTGTGAGGTGATGGATGATACTTTGCAATATATACATGTATCAAATCGTTAAGTGACACATTATATTAGACTAAGGTGTACAACTTCTTTCTGAATAAAAGTAGGAAAAAAAACTTAAGCAGACTAGTGGTTGTGCATACATAAGGATAAGGGAATGAGGGTGGTGACCCAGAATATATTTGCCTCATGAAACCTTGACTTTTTTTTTTTTTTTTTAATTTTTTTTTAACGTTTATTTATTTTTGGGACAGAGAGAGACAGAGCATGAACAGGGGAGGGGCAGAGAGAGAGGGAGACACAGAATCGGAAACAGGCTCCAGGCTCTGAGCCATCAGCCCAGAGCCCGACGCGGGGCTCGAACTCACGGACCGCGAGATCGTGACCTGGCTGAAGTCGGACGCTTAACCGACTGCGCCACCCAGGCGCCCCGAAACCTTGACTTTTGACCTCACAAGACCCTGAACAGAAAGTAAAGCCAAGTCCACTGAAATTCCACACTTATTAACAACACAATTGTGTGAACATTTGCCCATAAAATCATGATGACTGGTTATGGTAGTGATAGAAAACAACTACCTTAGGCATATCATGAATTATAATATGAAAATTATAAAGTATATGCTTATAAAATATTTAAATAAAAAGTAGCAGTAATTCCTGTCAATCAAAAATAGCTAGACCTTCAGAGATAACTATTTTTCAAGTAGAGGTGGATCCTCCCTCTTATGCAAATTCAGAGTGTATGTGAAATTGCACTTGAAATTGAGTAACACACAAGTGCTAAAATACCTTGTGCTTGGTTCAATGTTTATATAAATATTGTCACATCAAACTTATTCTCAACTTGCTTTTCTTAATGCTACACGAGGGTGGTATTTTCACACCAGTAGAAATCGATTTCACAAAAACAAAAATGCATCATATACCATGGTAATTGTAAAGAAAACATCCTTTTTTCCAACAGTTTCTTGTTTATGTGCTTACATAGTTGAATGACTATCAACATCTCTTCTAGTGAAAGGCTGGCCAATACGACCCTCCCAAATACGGCTGCGAATCCTCCTGCTTCACCCTGGCCTCACCTGAGAATCACCTGGAGCTTGTAGTTAAAGCAGCACCAATGCTCTCACCCTGACCAATAGACAGACTCTGGCAGGGGGCACAGGTGATGCTGGTTCTTAAAACTAGCCAAGGGATGTTTATTGTAAACCCAGTCTGATAAGCACTTCTGTGCTTCTAAGTTTTCATGTGCATATAAATCGTTTGGTGTCCCAGGTCCCACAGAAGAAAAACCTGTCAACCTTCACTGATGTTAACAGTGATGATCTTTTTTTAGATGTTAACAGTGATCTTTTTTTTTTTTTTTTGAATGTTTATTTTTGAGAGAGAAAGAGCAAGTAGAAGCTGGAGAGGGGTGGAAAGACTAGGAGATAGAGGATCTGAAGCAGGCTCCATGCTCAGTGCAGAGCCTGATGAGGAGCATATACTCACAAACCACGAGATCATGACCTGAGCCGAAGTCGAACGCTTAACCAACTGAACCATTCAGGCACCACCATGGGATAATATTTTTATTGAAGATGACAACCATAAATATGCCCCCAGATGTTTATTCTCCAAGTAGGTTCTAAAACATGGCCCTTAGGCATCACCTGAGAACGTTTGAGAAAGGAAACTTGGGGAGTTACAGCGCAGAAGTATTGAAATGGTAACATGGGAAGAGACCTAGAAATCTGATATTTTATAAGTGCTTCAGGTAAATCTGATTCAAAATAAATTTGACAGTCTCTGCAGTAACTAAATCAAAGGTCATCCCTGAGTTATACACATTAAAGGTCACTCTTAGGGGCACCTGGGTGGCTCGGTCGGTTGGGCATCCGACTTTGGTTCAGTCATGATCTGACAGTCCGTGCGTTTGAGCCACACATCGGGCTCTGTGCTGTCAGGTCAGAGCCAGGAGCCTCCTTTGGATTCTGTGTCTCCCTCTCTCTCTGACCCTCCCCCACTCATGCTCTGTCTCTCTCTATCAAAAAATGAATAAACGTTAAAACAAATTTAAAGTCACTCTTAGAAACCTTCTGTGTTTGTGGTGATGTTAGTGGTGTGATACACACACACACACACACACACACACACACAACATACACATTTGCTTTATTCATAAATAAGTCTGACTCTAACATAGTCTGGTTCAGTTTTCACATCTTCCAGGTCTCATGTTCCTCATTGAGCATGCTGGAATCACCCAAAAATACACTTGTCCTCAGATTCTTTCATCAAATAATACCAATTTACATGAATTGGAATTTATTCAAATATTTCATCAAGTAAGATATGAAACACATATGGCCACACATTAATAGATGTTATATTTTATAATGGAGTTGAAGATGGCAACATTCTTACTCTGAATCTGCATTTCATGACTTGTCCTATAACACAATAAATAATTACACTCTTGATTAGTTGTTTGTACTCAGGTAGAGAGAATTAGCACCCCATTTGCATACGTGATAAGTTCTTGTGAATCTGGGTAGGCATACTCTAAATTTCAGGGGATTTTTCATGACATCTGATTCCAGTGCAAGGCATGATGTCCTTAGTGTCAGATGTCTTGAAGCACTTCAGGTTACACTGGCCATTCCCAACCATCTCACCTATCCACCTGTGTTACGGATACGTTCTTAGTTAGAGTTGTGGTTTGCCAACGTTCAGGTCCATGAGATGAAGAGAGAGGGGCCTTGAAAGGGATGGTTCTCGAAGTCCCATCTGATTTATACTCCCTCCTTGCTGCATGGAACACAGTCTGATAGCTGATGGCAGGGCACGCATCTGTGGCCATGAGAGAGCAACTGTGAACACATGGCTGCAGGTGGACAATAACCCAGGGAAGAAACGGAGAAGCCAGAGTGCGCCATAGGGTATATGAGCCATTTCATCCGACACGGGCATCTATATACTCACTGTATACATACATCTTCCTTTCTACAAAGTACACATTGGCCTTTTCATGCTATAGCAGAACACAAAGCAACAGCTACCCCAAAATGCATCGTTATCATCACTTGTTCCAGTGTTAAATGTGAGCACAGCCTGGTTCTTAACTTCATGGTGTCAGTCTCTATAATGGACAGACATCCTCTTTCTGCTCCCCACCAGATGGGGGGAAAAATGCTACGTGAGCTGTGCATAAAGAGGGGCATCTAGCCTTAAAACTAGGTGGACTGTATGAGGCAGAAATACTCACTGCCTATGACTGGTGAACTGCTCCTCAACTAATCAGTACTTTGCACAATCCTCAGAGTAGAACACACCATGGAGCTCAAGCAGGACTGAGTTTTCTGCCAGCTGTGGATCAGCTTCAGTGGAATGTCATCCAACTACAATGGCTCAGACTGACATGGGGCTAGTGACACATATAATAGTTGTTATACCTTTAAGATGTTTTAAGTAATCTCTAAGGGAACCACAATGAAAATACCTACTGATAATACATTCACCACTAAATAGATGATGTAATGGATTCTATCATTCTAACAATTCCCGTAGACATAATACAACGTTCACTGACCAGTAACCAAGGGAAGAAATACCCAAGGTGAGTCACAAAGGACGCATGGGTAATATTTCTACAGACAAACACATAGATACTTTTAATGGCAAAGGGAACAAAACCAATTCATATTTGAGTTACACTCACATTGTCCAAAAATGTAACGAGTTGAAAATTGTCACTCTATAACAAAACATACAGGTAAAAACAAAACCACACCTAAATAATGCTGTGGAAATTTCTATACAAAAGGAAGCATATTATTATGGAATTGCAAACCAGAATAAGAGAAAATATAACCCCAAAAATTCTACATAAGAAAGATGAATTATTTAAAGGACACCTACTATAATTTTATTTTAAAGTTTACTGATTTTGAAAGAGACAGAGCACAAGGAGGGGAGGATCAGGGAGAGAAGGAGAGAGAGAGAATCCCAACCATGAGATCATGACCTGAGTTGAAATCAGGAGTTGGATGGTGAAGCAATTGAGACACCCACGTGACCCTGTGTATGTATAATTTTAAAGTGTGACTGTGTACCCATGAAGAAAGGAACATTTTGAATTATTGGCATGTGTTCATGGACAATAAAGGTGTAAAGAATATTCATTAAAATCTCCCATGGAAAGCTCTCATGAAAACTTTTATGAATTAAACACTTAAAAGACCTTAAATGAATTATGTTAATAGTTCCGTCCTATTCCACAGAATTTAAGGGTATCACCCATCCTTTAGAATCCAGCAAACAAAAAGTTTTCATTTCATTATTTTTAAGTTTGTATTAAAAGTGTATTTTGAGAGAGAGAGAGAGAGAGAGATAGAAAGTGGCAGAGGGGCAGAGAGAAAGGGAGGGAATCCCAAGCAGCCTCCACTCTGTCACTGCAGAGCCAGGCATGGGGCTTCACCTCACAAATCATGAGATGGCGACCTGAGCTGAAATCAAGAGTCTGATGCTCAATCCCCTAAGCATTTCATTTCTTAATAAACAAATACCATCAAAGTTGTAAAATGTGCCAACAATGACTATATATCAAAAAAACTAAAACAAAAACTGAGAGATGAAATTCAGATACACTCTGAGTGAACTATAAAAACTAATGATTCATTTGTCCTTAAGTTGAAGCTCTCTGATTTTAGTTTTGTGTATCAGAAATTTTAACTGTATTCATCTGACAGTCGTGGATTGATTTTACTTTTATTCATTACCTTTCAGCTATATCTTCAAATGGCACCCAGAGCCTTCTCCCAAAGATGTGCATAGATACTTCTTTCCAAAGACTGTCAGTAGGTAGACATAAACATAGTGACCTTGAGAAAGTATGCTTAATGAGAGACTGGAACAGTGTTGGGGACGGTGAAGGGCATCAAAGCTATCATGAAGGACATATCCAAAGGGAGACAATTACCCGTAATAAGAGTCTCACTGCACAAAATGGTGAAGGGTATAAACATTTTAGAACCCCCCTTTCTAACTACACTACTGCAAAGCGGTGTGTTCCTATAAGTAAAGGCTCAAATCAAAGGGTCAAACGTACATATTTGCAGAAAAAAATTTGGAAAATCTGGAAGGTGACCTAGTCTATGCTGAAAATATTATTTGTACCATTTTGACAATAGGATTGCATTCACCTTTCAATCAAATATTTCTGAAAATCAGAGGATTTAAAAACGAAAAAAAGGGGTAGGTGGTATCCCGTTGAGGGGTCTTCACTGAGCAGTCAACCTTACAACAAAACCACAACACTTTCAATGAAAACAGGATTGCTCAATGCAGTCAGTCTGAGAAAATATTTAAGCAGCGTTCAAACGTTAATAAACATCTGAGGACTCATCTTCCAGAGAACCATTATGACTGTAATAAATGTAGGGAAGTGTTTTATCAAAGCTCCAACCTTAGTATACAGAAGAGTATATATTTAGGAGAGAATCCTTACAAATATGACGAATGTGGGAAAATTCCTAATCCATCCTCCAATGATGGTGATCATCAGAGGATTCATGTGGGAAAAAAAAAAAACCCATACACATGTCATGAACCTGGGAACATGCTTAGTCAATCATCAAGACTGAAAATAGATAAGACAACCTACACTGGACAGAAAGGTCACATTTGTAACAATTTTATGAGGAGCCACTCATTCGTGTACAGGCTGGTCTACCTTGAAGCCATCGTATTGATTGTACTAGGCTACCATAAAGCCATTAGATTGTTGCGTATTCATTATCAGTGCATGAATCATGATACCTCTCAATAAATATGAATTTCTGGGGCGCTTTGGTGGCCCAGTCAGTTAAGTGTCTGACTTCGGCTCAGGTCATGGTTTCATGGTTTGGAGGGTTGGATCCATGTGTTGGGCTGGGTGCTGACAGCTCAGAGCCTGGAACCTGCTTCAGATTCCATGTCTCCCTCTCTCTCTGTGCCTCCCCTGCTCATGCTCTGTGCCTCTCTCTCAGAAATAAATATACATTAAAATATATATATTGCATTTGGAAAACTACCTGGCAGTGACTTAGGGAAATAAACTTTCCTCCTGAAGGACAGCAGCTCATCAAGTCTAATTATGTCTCTTTGCCAGAAGGATTATTTGAAACAGACCAAGGAAAAGCTCTGAAACCCAGGACAGGTTTCCTTTGTAACAGACGTTTGCATGTATCAGGGTAAGTTCCATTTGGAAGGGTGTCTCCCTCTGTGTAGCAGAAAGAGGGAGAATGTGTAAATCTCCACAAACTCTGGTCAGTGGAGAAGGCATGGATTTTAATCTGGACAACATCCCCAGCCTGGGTGACTGTGCTTTGCTGATCTTCTCCCCAAATGCTTCCCAGTAGGATCACCTGTGGAGTTTCAAGAAGGATCATTGCTGCTGCCCTCCCCCTCACATTCCCTCAACTGGGTGGGTGGAAACCACAGTTGTGGTTTCAGGGAAGTGCTCCAGGGGATTCAGGTGCAGGATTTTTGACCTCAACGCCAGGGATTCCTGGTCTCCCCGCTTCAAAGAAAGAAGAGGTGGACACAAAATGAGCCACAGGCAGAGGTGAGTAGTGTCTAAGAGAGGGAGAGTGGTAGGAAAGCTCGCTGTACACAGAGGGGTGTCGGAGGGTGGAAACCCGAGACAATAGGCAAGGATCTTTGTTTTGTGAGGATTGGGTCTCTCCCACCTTCCCTTTCCCCTATTTCCTTTTCACCACCTACTCGTATTGGCTTGCTAACTCTAGGTGTTGGGTTTTCCATTCCTGATTGTCTCATTCCCATTGTACTCAGGATGGTGAGGCCCCACAGTTCCTTGTGGGTCATACGTTTTATGGTCTACCACTAAGTTGGGTCTTCTGTCAAATTCCTGAGGGAACCTGGAGGGAAGTCGGTGATATGTGTTACATCTTTAAGAGGAACCTTACACCTGAGGGGGTTTGCTGTGGTCAGACACTCCCAGCATTGTTCCAGTGTTTTGGAAAAAAAGTGTTTTTCCCCACCCAGGGACCTCAGGTCCTAATCTTTCCCTTTCTGCCTTCTATCTTTTCCTATTATAATTCTTTTTTTTTTTTTAATGTTTATTTTTGAGAGAGACCGAGACAGAATGCGAGTGGGTTGGGGCAGAGAGAGAGGGAGGCACAGAATCTGAGGCAGGCTTCAGGCGCTGAGCTGTCAGCACAGCGGCCGACATGGGGCCGGAACGCACAGACCGTGAGATCATGACCTGAGCTGAGGTCGGACCCCGGACCTACTGAGCCACGCAGGTGCCCCTCCTATTATAATTCTAAGTGAGGCCCAGGGTTGAGAAGGAAGGCTTCCCAATAATTTATGAGAGTTGAGTGCAGGCTTTTCCTCAAGGGGAGGTAATAGGGTCTCCTGTACCGGAGTTGGGGAGTGTCAGGTCTGCGTAGGAACATTTTTCTATGCTCAAGCAGAATTTGTGGGCTCCTGTGGGAGGGGAGGGCCCCTGAAAGCAGAGAAGGGAAACTCAGTGATTGGTCTCCAAGTGGGAGCTGACAGTTTCTGAATAGCTCCTGACACAAAGGACTAGGAACTTGGGCCTTTTTTGCATTTCAAAGCCCTGCCTGCAGGCGATCAGGTTACAGGAAGTGACGAGGCAGTGTGGTGTCTTTACCGACATTTTCTCCTACTTGGGCTGTGTTTTCTCCACAAAGATCTTCTGAGAAAGAAATCTTGAAGAGGAGGTGAAAGAAAAAACGGCCAGTTCTCAGGTAAGCCTTGCGCCCCAGGCCGGAGGACCTGTGATCTTTTTCTCCTGAATTCCGGGCGTGTAGAAATTGCAGGGCACCTGGGTGTCCCAGCCATTTGAGCATCAGACTCTTGATTTGGGCTCAGGTCATGATCCCAGGGGCCTGTGATCCAGCCCTGAGTCGGGGTTCCTTCTGAGTTTCGAGCCTACTTAAGATTTCCTCTCTGTCCCTGTGTCCCTGCCTTCCATTTACATTGATCCTCTCTCTCTAAGAGAAAAAAAAAAAAAAGCAAAGGGCAATGATTTTTTTTTTTTTTTCGTTCTGATGGTTCTACTTTAAGTTTTCACCTACGTTTTAAGCTTCTCAGAAATGATATTCTAGGGGCGCCTGGGTGGCTCATTTGGTTAAGCGTCCGACTTCAGCTCCGGGCATGATCTCGCGGTCCGTGAGTTTGAGCCCCGCGTCGGGCTCTGTGCTGACTGCTCAGAGCCTGGAGCCTGTTTCAGATTCTGTGTCTCCCTCTCTCTCTGACCCTCCCCCGTTCATGCTCTGTCTCTCTCTGTCTCAAAAATAAATAAAAGTTAAAAAAAATGATATTCTAGGTTATGTCTTTAGAACACTCCTCCCCTACATCCCAGAGACTTTGCTCCCTTGTCTCCAACCTGGTTTCCAGTAGGACATCAACAGTTGGCACTTTGAATTAAATTCCTGCAAGTAATGAAAATATTCCCTTTGTGACATATCCAGAGAGGAGAGTGTTGAGTCCAGGTTTCCTGTTGCTGATGGGGTCTGGTCCTGGGACAGCACTCAAGGAAAACCATTCCCATTTAGGTCTGATCTGGATGGTTTCTCTGCTCCGGGTAGAGTACGATTATGAAAATGCAAAATACATCAGATAGATATGAGGCACAGAATAATCTGGAATGTTCCTGGTCATTAGGATGTGGAAAACATACTGTAAAATAGTCTAGATATTACAGGACATGGAGACTATATGTGACTGAAGGCTGTATAAATCCATTTTACCTTCAAAATTGTTTATATTCTGATTTACTGTTTGGGGTCACAAGAACACACGGTGATCCCGTGTCCTGAGGTGTGCCTTAGGCACTGATAACAATTTGTTTCCTTCCAGCCATTATTACCTTCTTTTACTTGACTTTGTGCTCTGTGACAGATTTCCTCCCTAGAACGTTCATATTATTCCTTCTTATCAGTTGTAATGATTTTAGGCAGATTCCCTG
The DNA here is from genome assembly GCF_014898765.1 of Herpailurus yagouaroundi. Classification (NCBI taxonomy): domain Eukaryota; kingdom Metazoa; phylum Chordata; class Mammalia; order Carnivora; family Felidae; genus Herpailurus; species Herpailurus yagouaroundi. Next base: position 8,371,011 of record NW_024412451.1, read on the forward strand.
AGTGACTTCCAGACACCATCATATTTAATTTTTTTTTAATGTTTATATATTTTTGAGAGAGACAGAGACAGAATGTGAGTGGGCGAGGGGCAGAGAGAGAGGAAGACACAGAACCTGAAGCAGGCTCCAGGCCCCGAACCATCAGCACAGAGCCCAATGTGGGGCTCGAACTCACAGAGTTGTGAGATCATGACCTGAGCTGAAGTCAGAGGCTCAACCGAGTGAGCCCCCAGGTGCCCCAAGACACCATCACATTTAAAATGGAAACTTTCTTTTAGTTTCTCTTTCCTTGTTTTTTTGTTTTTTGTTTTTTTTTTTTTTAAGTTTATATATTTTGAGAGACCCAGAGAGAGCAGGAGGATTGGAGTTGCAGAGAAACCATGAATCCCAAGCAGGCTCCACAGGGTCTGTGCAGAGCATGACTCAGGGCTCAAACTCACAAAACCATGAGACCTTGACCTGAGCTGAAGAGTCAAATGCTTAACTGACTTAGGACCCAGGCACCCCTCCCTTGCAGTTTCTGTGAGGAAAACAAAGACAAAAGAAATGTAGGTAAAATGAAATTGTCTTACAACTTACAACCCACTGAGAAATACTTAAGACTGGAAGAGGAAGATATTCCTCAAGGAATTTACAACTGCTTTAATGTTAGTGCTTTTCTAGAGGGGAAAAGCAAGCTTAGCTTGACAATAGCCAGACTTCCAGGATCCTGTGAGTCCTCTTTAACCTATGAAATCCCTTCAGAATCTTTATTCCAACCCCCCCAACTTAAAGTATATAATGAATGTCTCCTCACAATCACACTGCAGCTCATTCTTCCCACATGTCCCATCCCTGTGCTTTAATAAGATCAGCTTCGTTCACCAAAAAGGTCTCAAGAATAGTTTCTTGAGCATTTATTTACTCCTGGCCCACCTCACATCAGTTTCTACTGAGCAATGAAGTCCCTCGACTTGTGTAGTAGATGTAATGACTTATGGGAGTAGAGGTTCTAAATCAATCAGACCTTCATCCCGTAGGTTTTTATTTCACTGCATAGTCATGACACAGACATACTCTTCTATTTACTTGTTTGTGTTTTCAGAAAGAAAAGTGACATAATTAATATGTTTGAGTGTCTTAAAATCCTGAAATACCATAGAGCACAAGTGATGATTGAAACAAAAGCTTTCAATGAGGGGCGCCTGGGTGGCTCAGTCGATGAAGTCTCCACTCTTGATTTCGGTGCGGATCATGATCTCCAGGTTCATGAGATAGAGCCCCATGTTAGGCCACATGCTGACAGCAGGAGCCCTCTTGGGATTCTCTGTGTCTGTCACTCCCCTGCGCCTGCACTCTTTCTTTCTCAAAATAAATAGACATTAAATTGAAAAAAGCCTTTCGAGGTGCCTGGGTGGCTCACTTGATTAAGTATCTGATTCAACTCACAGTTCATGAGTTTGAGTCCCACAACTCTCTTTCTCTCTCCCCCTCTCTCTTCTCACCCTCCCTTACTTGTGCCCTCTCTCTCTTTCAATAAAGCATAAATAAATTAAAAATCTAAAACAAAATAAAATATAAAAAAAGGTTTCCAAGGACGATTATATTACGAGATCATTGAGTACTATGGTCAAGATACTATTTTTGAGGTACTGTATGGTACAAGATGGGATTTACTGAAATAGGACAGGGGCAGGACCCATGGGCAGAAAAAAATGTACTTTGGCTGCGTGAAGCTTGTATGTTCGTGGGGGAGGGTAAGTGCACAGTGTTCAATCACAAAACTTTCTTTAAATTTCTACTTGTAAAACTACTTCTGCACGATTTCTCTGATGCTTATCATTCAGTTCAATATTAACAATTGATGAGACACACTAGCACTCATGTGACCCTTTAAAAAATCCAGCACCCAGAGGCACCTGCGTGGCTCAGTCACAGCCAGGAGCAGGCTTAGAGTCTCTCCCTGTCTCTGACTCTCCCCTTTTTACACCATGCTTGCCCATGCTCTCTCTCACAATATAAACAAACATGGAAAAAGAAAAATTGAATGCAGGAACCAGTCTGTATTTGATGCTCATCCAAACTATGCAGGCTCTAGGTCAGCCTTCTATGGTGAAGGGGAACATGTTTCTGTTTGTATCCGTCATAGTAGACTCAGAAAGAAAAACTGTTATGTTCATATCGTTCTATGTGTTTGTGTTGATAGTGTGAGTAAAAGATTTAAGCATTATCACCTACGACTAGATTGAGGAGTTTCAGGTCATCGAAGTGTTTTTTGTTTGGCCTTTTTTTTTTTTTTTTTTAAGTTTTGAGAGAGACAAGGAGGGGCAGAGAAAGAGAGGGAGAGACAGAATTGCAGGCAAGCCACACTGTCAGCACAGAGCCTGAGGTGAGGCTTGAACTCAGGAACCCTGAGATCCTGACATGAACTGAAATCAAGAGTTGGAAACCTAAGGTACTAAGCCATCCAGGTACTTCTCTTGAAAACTTTTTCAGTCACTCTGATAATATTCTATTCTACCATGTTTAATGTTATAACTACTTTCAAAACGTATGGATGTGTGCATGGAATGTATAAATATAGATGAATTTTGTGTGCATATCTTCTCTCCATCAGTTTTCTCAGCGTTTAACACCTGTTATGAACATTGATTTAGGGTCCTTGTGTATATTGACCTGTGTGTCATTTTAGATCAACTCTAGGTCAGTTAACCTAGATTAAAATCTGATCCATACCATGTACTGGGTGCTTAACAAATATTCACCAAAAATAGAAGAATAAGGTGTTTCTTATCTTAGATTATTATTATTTATTTTCCATGAATTTATGAGAAACTGTTTAATGCTCTCTACTAACTAGGAAATGCTTGGAAAGCCTTGTCACCTTTCTTGCTATTCTAGTAGAACTTGTAATTGCTGTAAAACCCACTCAATTCCAAGTCCTCCAAGAGTTCTTGAATTTGAGTTCTATTTCATTATTGGAATATGTATCCCTTGGCCCATAGACTAATGCCTTGTTAGGAATGCAGACACCTACCCCATGCTATAACTCCTGAACAGTACCCTCATTTTAACAAGATCTCAAATGCACTGTTGTGAAACTATAATTCACATTAGAAGATGCTAAGTACATTTGTAACTCACCAAAACTTCCCATTAGGAAATAGACACCACACGTACTGTATGATGGAAATACAGGATTCCAAAATGTGTATGCCTGTGTTGATGCCTTCGTTTTACAAATTCTCTTGAATAAACACAATATTTATAATGGTTCATACCTCAAAGTTAAAGAATATATTAGAGCATAATACTGTGTTCCAAATTCTCTTACTGCAGAAAGCAAGAAACTCATCTAAGCAGGAACCAGTTCTCCTAATATAACTGAACAAACAGGAATACAGTCCTTGGTGAATCCCAAAAAAACTATACCAAGTGGGGATGTCAGACAAAGGAAAATTGATTTACAGGAAATAAGGAGATCACAGGGAATAATTTCCAAAGCAGAGACACAGAGGAAAGGAGAGTAATTTCCTTTTTTAAAAAAAAAATTTGTTGGGGTGCCTGGGTGGCTTGGTCGGTTAAGTGTCTGACTTCGGCTCAGGTCATGATCTCATGGTCTGTGAGTTTGAGCCCCGCGTCGGACTCTGCTGACGGCTCAGAGCCTGGATCCTGTTTCAGATTCTGTGTCTCCCTCTCTCTCTGCCCCTCCCCTGTTCATGCTCTGTCTCTCTCTGTCTCAAAAAAAATAAATAAACGTTAAAAAAAAATTAAAAAAATTTTTGTTTAAATTTATTTATTTTCAGAGACAGACTGAGTGGAGGAGGGGCAGAGAGAGAGGGAGAGAGAGAGAGAATTCCAAGCAGGCTCCGTGCTGTCAACGCAGAGTCTGATGCAGGGTTTGAACTCAGAAACTGTTGAGATCATGACCTGAGCTGAAACCAATAGTCGGATGCTTCAGCAACAGAGCCACCCATGCACCCTGGAATGCTTTCCTTTTATTTAGGGTTAGGGTGGATATTTATCAAAGGAGACTGGGGATAAGGTTGCACATGAGCCTTAAGAAAAGAGTTCTATACATTCACTGTATGCTACATAGTAAATGAGGTTTATACTCCTCCTTGGGTGGAGATTTTAGTATTATAATGAGGTAAAAGGGAGCTCTTGGATGTCCCAGTCCCTTGAGCTTCCGACTTTTGATTTAGGCTCAAGTCATGATCTCATAGTCTTTTTTTTTATTTTTATTTTTTATTTTTATTTTTGTTTTTGGGACAGAGAGAGACAGAGCATGAATGGGGGAGGGGCAGAGAGAGAGGGAGACACAGAATCGGAAACAGGCTCCAGGCTCTGAGCCATCAATCAGCCCAGAGCCTGACGCGGGGCTCGAACTCACGGACCGCGAGATGGTGACCTGGCTGAAGTCGGACGCTTAACCGACTGCGCCACCCAGGCGCCCCTTTGATCTCATAGTCTTAAGATCAAGCCCCAAGTCAAGCTCCATGCTGAGCATGGAGCCTGGTGGGATTTCTTCTCTCTGCCCCACCCATACTTGTGCTCTCTCTCTCTCAGGGAATAAACTTAATAATATATATAATGAGATATAGGTAACTGTTCTCACTTCATGCTTACTCTAATGTTCATCTGCATAGATGTGAGCCAGGGGTTAAGGTCAAATTGAGACAATGGAAGCTCTTCCTCAGGGCAGTCATTACCTTTGTTGGATACTTTCTGTTTCCACCACAGGACAGTATGCCCATGGGGTGTTTTGCCTGAAGTAAAAGGTAAGGTGGAAAGAAGAGGTTAAGTAAACTGAGGGATAAGGTCAGTAAGCAAATGCAGGTAAGCAGTGGAATGTCAGATCGTGGGTTGTGGCTTGTGACATGAACTCCCTCTTGCGTCTTAGGGACCATTTGAACTCCTCATGTGTCCACTTGGTAACTGTGGTATTTATTGCAGGGACTGCTGACCTTCAGGGATGTGGCCGTAGAATTCTCTCAGGAGGAGTGGGGATGCCTGAAGCACAGTCAGCAGGAACTATACTGGGATGTGATGTTAGAGACCTATGGACACCTCCTCTTCTTGGGTGAGGATAACTCCCTCCAGATTTCCCAAACCACACTCAGGTTTTGTTCCTTCCTTTGAAGACTGTCTCTTGGAATCTTCCTCTTTGCATGACTGGGATTCAAATCCCTACATAAGGGAAATAATTATGAGTTTGTAGATGTAAAGAAATATCTTCATGATGTTTCTTTCAAAGTTAGTTTTCCCTTCCTTAGACTAACATCATCATTTTTTAGATTAATGACAATTCTAAATATTGAGTGCCATAAAATGGTATTTCCATCTTCAAGACCAATCTCTACTCGTTATGGTAGTGGAATACTGGGAAGTAGAGATCAAGATGTGAACCTTGGAAACCATCCTGGGTGTTCTAAAGGGGCTATTGGGCATTTTCCAGAATTGCACAATGTCCTCTCTACTGAGTCCAATACTGGATTGAAAGGTAGAATCTCCAGCAATACTCCTATTCCTTTTTTCTAGCATCCAGGTCTTGTGACAAAGCCGGACCTGGTCCTCTTTTTAGAACTTAAAAAGGAGTTCTGGGAACGGAAGAGAAAGGAGACAGTAGCTACACACCCAGGTAGGTGGGAATGAATGAAGCAGATGACACAGGTGAGGTCCAAATGTGAAGGATGAAGACTGACCTTAAAACGTGGTTTGAGGAGCCCTCCTTGAATTGAAATTAGTTTTTTTTTTTTATTTTTTTTTATTTTTTTTTTTTTATTATTTATTTTTGGGACAGAGAGAGACAGAGCATGAACGGGGGAGGGTCAGAGAGAGAGGGAGACACAGAATCAGAAACAGGCTCCAGGCTCTGAGCCATCGGCCCAGAGCCCGACGCGGGGCTCGAACTCACGGACCGCGAGATCGTGACCTGGCTGAAGTCGGACGCTTAACCGACTGCACCACCCAGGCGCCCCTGAAATTAGTTTTAAAAGGCCGGTTTCATGTCTCTTCCTCTCACAGTGGACTTTTGCTTTCCAGCACATCATGCTCTTACATTCTCTAAGGATTGTCCTTTAGTTCCACTGTAGGTCCTTCACGTCCACAGTGAGGGCCTCCGTAATCTGATTGATTGGTTGTCCAATGCTTTGAGGGGGGGTGGTGGGAATCTCTGTGTTTCTGAGGAAGTCTATGTTAATACATTTCTGAGTATTTGCCTTGTGTGAGAAGTGTGTCAGGGTACTGATGGACATATTGGGGGTTGGTGCCGAAATCCCGGAAACAATGGGGACAGATATCACATGCTATCTGTTTTCTGATATTATGGATGCTTTAATCTTAATCGTACTAAATTGACACCCACTCATTTCATCAGATAATAAAGCACCTCCCTAAAATGAGAAAATCTAACCCTTTATTTTACTTCAAAAGTTCAGTTTTGAGGGCGCATGGTTGGATCAATTGGTTAAGCATCTGACTTCAGCTGAAGTCATGATCTCACAGACAGTGAGTTTGGGGCCAGCATAGGCCTCTGTGATGACAGCACAGAGCAAGCTTGGAATTCAGTCTCCCTCTCTCTCTCTGCTCTTCCCCTACTTGGTCTTTATCTCTCTCTAAAAAAAAAAAAAACAAAAAAAAACAAAAAAAAAAAACTTAAAAAAAGTTCAGTTGTTTGGTATTAACTAAAATAAGAGATTTCTATTCTACGTGTTCCATTCCTTAATGGTGAAATCATTTCAAGCACCTATTATTTTCCTAGAAATCCTACATGAATTAATGCCATAGGGGAGATAGGACATTTAGAATTTAAAACTCACAACCTATAATAAATCTCAATTGTTACATTATTTCTTAATAATTGAATCATTTCATAATTTTGTCTTGTATAATATGAAGTTCCTGTGACTTTGTCATATATGTTTTCACTTTCTGAGTAGTTATATTTGAGATTACTTTATGATTTATTGGATCAAAAAATTGTTTAATTTTTTTTAATGTTTATTTAAAAAAAATTTTTTTTAACGTTTATTTATTTTTGAGACAGAGAGAGACAGAGCATGAATAGGGGACGGTCAGAGAGAGAGAGGGAGACACAGAATCCGAAACAGGCTCCAGGCTCTGAGTGGTCAGCACAGAGCCCTACGCGGGGCTCGAACTCTCGGACTTGAGATCATGACCTGAGCTGAAGTTGGCCGCTTAACTGACTGAGCCACCCAGGCGTCCCTTTATTGTTTATTTTTGAAAGAGAGAGTGAGTAGGGGAGGGCAGAGAGAGAGGGAGACACAGAATCTGAAGCAGGCTCCAGGCTCTGAGCTGTCCACAGAGCCTGACATGGGGCTTGAACCCACAAATTGTGAGATCATGACCTAAGCTGAAGTCTTATGCTTAACTGACTGAGCCACCTAGGTACTCCTAGATTAAAAGTTCTGGTATGACATGGACGTATGCTCCATAAGAAATGAGGTAGATGATTAGTGAATTTCTTATATTTAGAAAAAAAGTTTTGATTATAAATGTAATTTTGCTTCAGGAAACATGAATCAGTCTTTTCCACTTTCCTCAGAATGTATCTGAATTCAATATAAAAAGGTTGTTTTTTGTTTGTTTGTTTTTATTATTTATTTATTTATTTTTTTTATTAAAAAAAATTTTTTTTAACGTTTAATTATTTTTGAGACAGAGCATGAACGGGGGAAGGGTCAGAGAGAGGGAGACACAGAATCTGAAACAGGCTCCAGGCTCTGAGCTGTCAGCACAGAGCCCGACGCGGGGCTCGAACTCACGGACGGCGAGATCATGACCTGAGCCGAAGTCGGCCACTTAACCGACTGAGCCACCCAGGCGCCCCTGTTTGTTTGTTTTTAAATAAAGTGCTTGTTGGCCTATTTACAATGCTGATGGTGTTTGCTTATTTAGAAATGAAAGTTTTTGGGACACCTGTGTGGCTCAGAGGGTTGAGCATCTGACTCTTGATTTCAGTTCAGTTCATGACCACTTCATAGTTTGTGAGTTCTAGCCCTGTATCCAGCTCTGCCCTGACAGCATGGAGCCTGCTTGGGATTTTCTCCCTCTCTCTCTGTCCCTCCTACTCTCTCTCTCTCTCTCTCTCTCTCTCTCTCTCAACATACTTAATAAAACTTAAAGGAAAGGTTTTTGTATGCTTGATTCTATGGATGGATTATACCCTTAAATTCTGTGTAAATGGAGATATCTATTAACATAATACACTTTTTCATGCCTTTTAACTGCTTCATTCATAAGAATTTTCATTAGAGCTTTTGATTTTAGTGAATATACATTACAATTTTACTGTCCATGAAGACATGCCAATAATTCAAAATGTTCCTTTTCTTTTATGAGTACACAGTCACAGTTTAATATTATAGCTACATAGGTGCATCAGGGTGGCTCAGTTGGTTACGTGTCTGGCCCTTGATTTTGGCTTATGTCATGGTCTCACAGTTTGTGAGTTCAAGCCCTGTGTCAAGCTCTCTGCCAGCAGCACATATAATGGTTTGTTATACCTTTAAGATATTTTAAGTAATCCCTAAGGAAACCACAATGAAAATATGTACACAATAAATATGTACACCAATAAATAGATAATGAAATTAATTCTATTATTATGACAACTCATGTAGACATGAAACAACATTCACTGACCACTAACCCAGGAAAGAAATACACAGGATGATTCACAAAGTAAGCATGTGTAATATTTCTACATGCAAATACTTAGATAATTTTGTTGGCAGAGGGCATAAAGCTGATTCATATTTGAGTTACACTGATATTTTCTGAAAATGTAATGAGTTGAAAATTGTCACCCCATAACAAAATACACAGGTAAAAAACAAAACCACACCTAAAGCTGAGGTTGAAAAATAAAGCTGTGGAAAGTCCCATACAAAAGGAAGCACATTAGTATGGAATTGCAAAACCAGAATAAGACAAAATATAAGCCAAAAACTTCTACATAAAAAAAGGTGAATTATTTAAAGGAAATCTATAATTTTATTTTTTATTTGAAGAGAGAGCACAAGGAGGGGAGGAACAGAGAAACAGAGAGAGAGAGAGAGAGAGAGAGAGAGAGAAAGAGAGAGAGAGAATCCCAAGCATGCTCTCCCCTGTCACTGCAGAGCCCAATGCAGGATTTGACTCCTAAAATGTGAGATCATGACCTGAGCCGAAATCAATAGTTGGACTCTTAACCAATTAAGCCACCACCCAGGATCCCCTTTGTCACTATGATTATAAATTGTTTCCTTTCTTTAAAATTTTAATGTTTATTTATTTATTTTTGAGAGAGAGAGAGAGAGAGAGAGAGACAGAGTGCAAACATGGGAGGGGCAGAAAGAGAGGGAGACACTGAATCTGAAGCAGGCTCCAGGCTGTGAGCTCTCAGCACAGAGCCCAACAGAGGACTCCCACTCATGGACCATGAAACCATGGCCTGAGCTGAAGTTGGACACTGGACCTACTGAGCCACCTAGATGCCCCTGTAGCTATAATACTAAACTCTGATTGTGTACCCATGAAAAAAGCAAACATTTGGAATTATTGGCATGTCATCATGGACAGTAAAACTGTAAAGTATATTAATATCAACCATGGAAAGTTCTAATGAAAACCCTTATGAATTAAGCACTTAAAAGACATTATTACACAGAATTTAAGGGTGTAATCATTTCTTTAGAATCAAGCAAGCAGAAAACTTTCATTTTCTTAAGTTTTTTTTTCATGTATTTTGAGAAACAGAGAGAGAGAGAGTGGAGGAAGGGAAAAGATAGACAAGAGAATTCCAAGCAGGCTCCACACGGTCAGTGCAGAGCGGGATGTGGGGCTGGAACTCATAAACGGTGAGACAATGACCTCAGCTGAAACCAAGAGTCAGATGTGCAACACTCTGAGCCACCCAGGCATGCCAAAACTTTTCATTTCTAAATAAACAAACACCATCAATGTTGTAAAATATGCCAACAGTAAGTTTATAAAAACATATTTGGGATTAAATTCAAATACAATCTGAGTATGGTAGAAAGACTAATGATTCATTTTTCTTGAAGTGAAAGTTCTCTGATTTCAGTTTTGTGTATAAGAAATATTAATTGTATTTATCTGACAGCAGAAAGTGAGATGATTTTACTTTTATCCATTACCTATCAGCTGTATCTTCAAATGATACCCAGAGCCCCCTTCCAAAAATGTGCAGACAAACTTCTTTCCAAAGAGTGTTAGTGGATAGATGTAAACATTGTGCCCGTGAGAATGGATGCTTAGTGATAGACTGGAACAGTGTTGGGGAGAGACAAAGGCAACAAAGATCTCATGGAGCACATACGCAAAGAGACAACTGCCCATTATACAAGTCTCACCGCCCAAAACGGTGAAGGATATAAAACATTTTGGAAAACCACCCTTTCTAAGATGGCTACTTCTGCAAGGCAGTTTGCTTCTATAGTCAAAGGCTCAAATCAAGTGGTCAAACAGACATATTTGCAGAACAAAAATTTGGAGAATCTGGAAAGTGACCTAGCCCATGCTGAAAATACTTCTTTGCACCATTTTGACAATAGGATTGCATTAACCTTTCAGTCAAATATTTCTGAAAGTCAGAGATTGAAAAAGGAAGAAAAAAATGGTAAGTGGTATCCATTTGAGGGGTCCTTCCCTGAGCAGTCGACCTTACAACAAACCACAGCATTTTCAATGAAAACAATTGCTCATTGCGGTGAATATGAGAAAATATTGAACCAGGATTCAAATGTTAATAAATATCTACGGACTCCTTTGCCAGGGAACCATTGTGACTGTACTAAATGTAGGGAAGTCTTTTATCAAAGCTCAAACCTTATTAGACAGAAGAGAATACATTTGGGAGAGAATCCTTCTGAATATACTGAGTGTGGGAAAATTCTTAACCAGTCCTCCAATGTTGGTGATCATCCGAGGAGTCCTGTGGGAAAAAACCCGTACACATGCAATGAACCTGGGAACATGTTTAGTCAGTCATCAAGACTTAATATCAATAGGACAATCCATGCTGGACAGAAAGGTTACATTTGTAAGGAATGTGGCAAAGCCTTCAACTGGCACTCAACACTAATTCAAAATCACCTAGTGCATACTGGAGAGAGACCTTACAAATGTGAAGAATGTGGTAAAACTTTTAAGTATGGGTCATTGCTAAATGGACACAGGAAAATCCATACTGGAGAGAAACATTACAAACTTAAAAAAGGTGGGATGGCCTTTACCCAAGACTCACCTCTTACTAAACACCACAGAATTCATGCTGGAGACAAATCTTTGGAATGTCAACAATGTGGCAAATCCTTTAACTGGCCCTCAAGCCTTATTCAACATCACAGAATTCATACTAGAGGGAGACCTTACCAATGTAAAGAATGTGGCAAGACCTTTTTTTGGCCCTCAGGCTTTAATCGACATTCCAGAATCCATACCAGAGAGAAACCTTACCAATGTAAAGAGTGTGGCAAGGCCTTTAAATGGCACTCATACCTTAAGGAACATCACAGAATCCATACCAGAGAGAAACCTTACCAATGTAAAGAATGTGGCAAAGCCTTTAAGTGGCACTCATACCTTAACATCACAGAATTCATACTGGAGAAAATCCTTACCAATGTAAAGAGTGTGGCAAGGCCTTTACCTGCACCTCAGATCTTACTGGACATCACAGAATCCATACTGGAGAGAAACCTTACAAATGTCAAGAATGTGGCAAGGCCTTTAGCCAGCAATCATCCCTTATTCAACATCACAGAATGCACACTGGAGAGAAGCCTTACAAATGTCAAGAATGTGGCAAGGCCTTTATCCATCACTCAAAGCTTACTGAACATCACAGAATCCATACTGGAGAGAAACTTCACCAATGTAAAGAATGTGGCAAGGCCTTTAACCAGCCCTCAGTCCTTATTAGACATCACAGGATCCATACTGGAGAGCAACCTTACCAATGTAAAGAATATGGCAAGGCCTTGAAACAGCTCTCACACCTTAACCAACATCACAGAATCCATACTGGAGAGAAACTTCACCAATGTAAAGAATGTGGCAAGGCCTCTAAATGGTCCTCATACCTTACTCAACATATCAGAATTCATACTGGAGAGAAACCTTACCAATGTAAAGAATGTGGCAAGGCCTTTAGCCAACAGTCACACCTTATTAAACATCACAGAATTCATACTGATTGAAACTTTACAAATGTAAAGAATGTGACCAGGTCTTTACCCGACCCTTACAACTTAACATCACAGAATTCATACTTGACAGAAATATTAACAATGTAAAGAATGTAATAAGGTCTTTAATCACTCTTCAAACTTTAGTCATTATCACAGAATTCATACTGGAGTACATCTTCCAAATTTAAGGAATTTGAAAAATGTTTTGTGGACTGCTCACCCCCTACTTTACATTGGAAAATTTACACTAGAATATAACCATTGAATACTAAAGCATGTGGCCAGGTGTTTAAGCAATGCTAAACCCTGACTCCTGACCAGAGAAGGTATACTGGGGAGGATTTTGCAAATATAAGAATTTGGTAAGCTTACAAATAAGAGGTGAAGCTTTATTCTGTATCACAGAATTCATACTGGAGAAAAACTTTAAATGTGAAGAATGTGGTAAAACTTTTGTGACTACTGAACCCTTCTCAATATCTCAGACTTTATACTGAGGAGAAACATTACAGAGGTAAAGAATGTGTCCAACCAAAGCTGGAACTCACAACTTGCTCAAGATCATAGCTATCTTTCAGGAGAGAAACTAACATGTAGAGAAAGTTGCCATGCTTTTAAGTGGAATTGAATCCTTAATCAATATCCCAAAAAACACATGAGATTAAATCCTACAGACCTAATGAATGAGGAAAGGCCTTCATAGTAAAGAACACTTTAGCCAACACCAGACAGTGCATAAAAGAAGGTAACTTGAAAGTTATAAATATTTAGAGAAATATTTAATTGAGCATCCAATGTCAATAAATGTCACAGAATTCACAGGAGAAACTACTACATGGGTCTCTCTATTTAGACATACATCAAAATACTGATGATAAGGAATAATACAAAGTTAAACATAATGTATAGGCTGTTATGCCTCAAAAGATTAAATGGATCAATTATTTTTTTCAATATATGAAATTTATTGTCAAATTGGTTTCCATACAACACCCAGTGTTCAACCTAAAAGATGCCCTCTTCAATACCCATCACCCACCCTCCCCTCCCTCCCACCCCCCATCAACCCTCAGTTTGTTCTCAGTTTTTAAGAGTTTCTTATGCTTTGGCTCTCTCCCACTCTAATCTCTCTCTTTTTTTTTTTTCTTCCCCTCCCCCATGGGTTTCTGTTAAGTTTCTCAGGATCCACATAAGAGTGAAAACATATGGTATCTGTCTTTCTCTGTGTGGCTTATTTCACTTAGCATCACACTCTCCAGTTCCATCCATGTTGCTACAAAGGGCCATATTTTATTCTTTCTCATTGCCACGTAGTACTCCATTGTGTATATAAACCACAATTTCTTTATCCATTCATCAGTTGATGGACATTTAGGCTATTTCCAGAATTTGGCTATTGTTGAGAGTACCACTATAAACATTAGGGTACAAGTGCCCCTATGCATCAGTACTCCTGTATCCCTTGGGTAAATTCCTAGCAGTGCTATTACTGGGTCATAGGGTAGGTCTATTTTTAATTTTTTGAGGAACCTCCACACTGTTTTCCAGAGTGGCTGCACCAATTTGCATTCCCACCAACAGTGCAAGAGGGTTCCCGTTTCTCCACATCCTCTCCAGCATCTATAGTCTCCTGTTTTGTTCATTTTGGCCACTCTGACTGGCGTGAGGTGATATCTGAGTGTGGTTTTGATTTGTATTTCCCTGATGAGGAACGACTTTGAGCATCTTTTCATGTGCCTGTTGGCCATCCGGATGTCTTCTTTAGAGAAGTGTCTATTCATGTTTTCTGCCCATTTCTTCACTGGGTTATTTGTTTTTTGGGTGTGGAGTTTGGTGAGCTCTTTATAGATTTTGGATACTAGCCCTTTGTCCGATATGTCATTTGCAAATATCTTTTTCCATTCCGTTGGTTGCCTTTTACTTTTGTTGATTGTTTCCTTTGCTTTTTTTCTTCATGAGGTCCCAATAGTTCATTTTTGCTTTTAATTCCTTTGCCTTTGGGGATGTGTCAAGTAAGAAATTGCTACAGCTGAGGTCAGAGAGGTCTTTTCCTGCTTTCTCCTCTAGGGTTTTGATGGTTTCCTGTCTCACATTCAGATCCTTTATCCATTTTGAGTTTATTTTTGTGAATGATGTGAGAAAGTGGTCTAGTTTCAATCTTCTGCATGTTGCTGTCCAGTTCTTCCAGCACCATTTGTTAAAGAGACTGTCTTTTTTCCATTGGATATTCTTTCCTGCTTTGTCAAAGATTAGTTGGCCCTACCTTTGTGGGTCTAGTTCTGGAGTTTCTATTCTATTCCATTGATCTTTGTGTCTGTTTTTGTGCCAATACCATGCTGTCTTGATGAATACAGCTTTGTAGTAGAGGCTAAAGTCTGGGATTGGGATGCCTCCTGCTTTGGTCTTCTTCTTCAAAATTACTTTGGCTATTTGGGGCCTTTTGTGGTTCCATATCAATTTTAGGATTGCTTGTTCTAGTTTCGAGAAGAATGCTGGTGCAATTTTGATTGGGATTGCATTGAATGTGTAGATAGCTTTGGGTAGTATTGACATTTTGACAATATTTATTCTTCCAATCCATGAGCAGGGAATGTTTTCCCATTTCTTTATATCTTCTTCAATTTCCTTCATAAGCTTTCTATAGTTTTCAGCATACAGATCTTTTACATCTTTGGTTAGATTTATTCCTAGGGATTTTATGCTTCTTGGTGCAATAGTGAATGGGATCAGTTTCTTTATTTGTCTTTCTGTTGCTTCATTATTGGTGTATAAGAATGCAACTGATTTCTGTACAATGATTTTGGATCCTGCGACTTTGTTGAATTCATGTATCAGTTATAGCAGACTTCTGGTGGAGTCTATCGGATTTTCTATGTATAATATGTCATCTGCAAAAAGTGAAAGCTTAACTTCATCTTTGCCAATTTTGATGCCTTTGATTTCCTTTTGTTGTCTGATTGCTGATGCTAGCACTTCCAACCCTATGTTAAATAACAGCAGTGAGAGTGGACATCCCTGTCGTGTTCCTGATCTCAGGGAAAAAGCTCTCAGTTTTTCCCCATTGAGGATGATGTTAGCTGTGGGCTTTTCATAAATGGCTTTTATGATGTTTAAGTATGTTCCTTCTATCTCGACTTTCTCAAGGGTTTTTATTAAGAAAGTTGCTGAATTTTGTCAAATGCTTTTTCTGCATCGATTGACAAAATCATTTGGTTCTTATCTTTTCTTTTATTAATGTGATGTATCACATTGATTGATTTGCAAATGCTGAACCAGCCCTGCTGCCCAGGAATGAATCCCACTTGATCATGGTGAATAATTCTTTTTATATGCTGTTGAATTCGATTTGCTAGTATCTTATTGAGAGTTTTTGCACCCGTATTCATCAGGGATATTGGCCTATAGTTGTCTTTTTTTACTGGGTCTCTGGTTTAGGAATCAAAGTAATACTGGCTTCATAGAATGAGTCTGGAAGTTTTGCTTCCCTTTCTAATTTTGGAATAGCTTGAGAAGGATAGGTACTATCTCTGCTTTAAACGTCTGGTAGAACTCCCCTGGGAAGCCATCTGGTCCTGGACTCTTATTTGTTGGGAGATTTTTGATGACTGATTCAATTTCTTCACTGGTTATGGGTCTGTTTAAGCTTTCTGTTTCCTCCTGATTGAGTTCTGGAAATGTGTGGGTGTTTAGGAATTTGTCCATTTCTTCCAGGTTGTCCAGTTTGTTGCATATAATTTTTCATAGTATTCCCTGATAATTGCTTGTATTTCTGAGGGATTAGTTGTAATAATTCCATTTTCTTTGGTGATTTTATCCATTTGGGTCCTTTCTCTTTTCTTTTTGAGAAGCCTGGTTAGAGATTTATCAATTTTATTTATTTTTCAAAACACCAACTCTTGGTTTCATTGATCTGCTCTACTGTTTTTTTTTAGATTCTATATTGTTTATATCTGCTCTGGTCTTTATTATTTCTCTTCTTCTGCTGGGTTTGGGGTGTCTTTGCTGTTCTGCTTCTAGTTCCTTTAGGTGTGCTGTTAGATTTTGTATTTGGGATTTTTCTTGTTTCTTGAGATAGGCCTGGATTGCAATGTATTTCCTCTCAGGACTGCCTTCACTGCATCCCAAAGCGTTTGGATTGTTGTATTTTCATTTTTGTTTGTTTCCATATATTTTTAAATTTCTTCTCTAATTGCCTGGTTGGCCCATTCATTCTTTAGTAGGGTGTTCTTTAACCTCCATGCTTTTGGAGGTTTTCCAGACTTTTTCCTGTGGTTGATTTCAAGCTTCATAGCATTGTGGTCTGAAAGTATGCACGGTATGATCTCAATTCTTGTATCCTTATGAAGGGCTGTTTTGTGACCTAGTATGTGATCTATCTTGGAGAATATTCCATGTGCATTCGAGAAGAAAGTATATTCTGTTGCATTGGGATGCAGAGTTCTAAATATATCTGTCAAATCCATCTGATCCAATGTATCATTCAGGGCCCTTGTTTCTTTATTGATCCTGTGTCTAGATGATCTATCCATTGTTGTAAGTGGAGTATTAAAGTCCCCTGAAATTACCACATTCTTATCAATAAGGTTGCTTATGTTTGTGAGTAATTGTTTTATATATTTGGGGGCTCCCATATTTGGCGCATAGACATTTATGCCTGTTAGCTCTTCCTGATGGACAGACCCTATAATTATTATATAATGCCCTTCTTCATCTCTTGTTACAGCCTTTAATTTAAAGTCTAGTTTGTCTGATATAAGTATGGCTACTCCAGCTTTCTTTTGACTTCCAGTGGCATGATAAATAGTTCTCCATCCCTTCACTTTCAATCTGAAGGTGTCCTCAGGTCTAAAATGAGTCTCTTGTAGACAGGAAATAGATGGGTCTTTTTTTTTTTTTTTTATCCATTCTGATACCCTATGTCTTTTGGTTGGCACATTTAGTCCATTTACATTCAGTGTTATAGAAAGATATGGGTTTAGAGTCACTGTGATGTCTGTAGGTTTCATGCTTGTAGCGATGTCTCTGGTACTTTGTCTCACAGGATTCCCCTTAGGATCTCTTGTAGGGCTGGTTTAGTGGTGATGAATTCATTCATTTTTGTTTATTTGGGAAGACCTTTATCTCTCCTTCTATTCTAAATGACAGACTTGCTGGATAAAGGATTCTCAGCTGCATATTTTTTCTGTTCATCACATTAAAGATTTCCTGCCATTCCTTTCTGGCCTGCCAAGTTTCAGTAGAGAGATCCGTCACGAGTCTTCTTGGTTTCCCTTTATATGTTAGAGCACGTTTATCCCTTGCTGCTTTCAGAATTTTCTCTTTATCCTTGTATTTTGCCAGTTTCACTATGATATGTCTTGCAGAAGGTTGATTCAAGTTATGTCTGAAGGGAGTTCTTTGTGCCTCTTGGATTTCAATGCCTTTTTCCTTCCCCAGATCAGGGAGGTTCTCAGCTATTATTTCTTCAAGTACACCTTCAGCACTTTCCCTCTCTCTTCCTCCATTGGAATACGAATTATGCATAGATTATTTCTCTTTAGTGCATCACTTAGTTCTCTAATTTTCCCCTCATAGTCCTGGATTTTTTTTATCTCTCTTTTTCTCAGCTTCTTTTTCCATAATTTTATCTTCTACTTCACCTATTCTCTCCTCTGCCTCTCCAATCTGAGCTGTGGTCATCTCCATTTTATTTTGCAGCTCATTGATAGCATTTTTTAGCTCCTCCTGGCTGTTCCTTAGTCCCTTGATCTCTGTAGCAATAGATTTTCTGCTGTCCTCTATACTGTTTTCAAGCCCAGCGATTAATTTTATGACTATTATTCTAAATTCACTTTCTGTTATATTGTTGAAATCCTTTTTGATCAGTTCATTAGTTGTCACTATTTCCTGGAGATTCTTTTGAAGGGAATTCTTCGTTTTATCATTTTGGATAGTCCCTGGAGTGGTGCAGAACTGCAGGGCACTTCCCCTGTGCTGTCTTGAATAACTTGTTTTGGTGCATGGGGCCGCAGTCAGACCTGATGTCTGCTCCCAGCCCACCGCTGGGGCCACAGTCAGACTAGCATGTACTTTCTCTTCCCCTCTCCTAAAGTGGGATTCACTGTGGGGTGGTGTGGCCCATCTTGGCTACTTGCACACTGCCAGGCTTGTGGTGCTGGGGATCTGGTGTATTAGCTGGGGTGGATCAGCAAGGTGCACAGGGGCAGGAGGGGTAGGCTCAGCTCGCTTTTCCTTAGGTGACCCGCTTTGGGAGGGGCCCTACGGCACCGGGAGGGAGTCAGACCTGTTGCTGGAGGGATAGATCCGCAGAAGCACAGTGTTGGGTGTTTGCTCGGTGCAAGAAAGTTCCCTGAAAGGAACTGGTTCCCTTTGGGATTTTGGCTGGGGAATGGGAGAGGGAGATGGCACTGGTGAGCACCTTTCTTCCCCGCCAAGCTGAGCTCTGTCTGTCATCTGGGGCTCAACAACTCTCCTTCCTGTTGTCCTCCAGCCCTCCTGCTCTCCGAGCAGAGCTGTTAACTTATAACCTTCCAGATGTTAAGTCCCGCTTGCTGTCAATACACACTCCATCTTGCCCCTCCGCTTTTGCCAGCCAGACTCGGGGGCTCTGCTTTGCCGGTGGGCTGCCCCTCTGGCCTGGCTCCCTCCTGCCAGTCCGTGTAGCACACACCGCCTCTCTGCCCTTCCTACCCTCTTCTGTGGGCCTCTCATCTACGCTTGGCTCCATAGAATCCGTTCTGCTAGTCTTCTGGCGGTTTTCTGGGTTATTTGGGCGGGTGTGGGTGGAATCTAAGTGATCAGCAGGACGCGGTGAGCCCAGCGTCCTCCTATGCTGCCATCTTCCTCCAGCTAACTCTAAATGGATCAATTTTTGCACGGCATCATTAATATCAGTGTGTGCTTTGTTTTTTTCCCACCTCAACCCTACCTGACCCTTGTGACTAGCAAATACTAATATATTTCTACTCTCAAATTACTTCCAAAATTCATTTATTGTGAGTGGTTTCAGAAAATTATGTGGCTGATGTTGATGCATCAAAGATACAACATGCCCTTCTTCATTTGGTGTGACTCGTGTGTCATTTCCCGTGGAAGATGAAGGACAACACAATCCACAATATATAAAGAAAATCTCCATGGAGATGCTGTTTTTGGTGAAGACATTGATGTCAGTTCTCATGACACAGGTGTTGAGAACATCATTCTTTTCCCCATATTAAAACTAAAAATCTTTAAATAAATTTTTTTTATTGTTTATTTATTTTTTTTGAAAGAGAGAGAGACAGCAAGCAAGGAAGGGGCAGAGAGATAGGGAGACACAGAATCGGAAGTAGGTTCCAGGCTCTGAGCTCCCAGGAGAGCCTGACATGGGGGTCGAACTCGCCACGAGATTATGACCTGAGCTGTAATCAGTCGCCCAACTGACCGAGGCACCCAGGCGCCCCAAACTAAAAATCTTCTTGAATATTATGGAGAAAATAATTTCCCAACTGGTCTTTAAGTAAACAAGAGGTGGCAGTGCAGTGAAGCACTGGTATATCTTCATCACAGCAATAGTTAGAGAATGTCAGTTGGTGTGGTTGAAATGATGAAATCTCCTGAGATATTAGAGCATAACCAACTCTACCACAATGCATACAATTACACATACACATGTTTAAAGAATGACCTCAGGCTGGGAAATTATGGAAGTGTCTATTCCCAGTCATTTTATCAACAAATACTTTCTGAAGGCTTGTATTCTAGACTTTGAACAATGGTTATAGAGTGGATTTGAAATGCATAACTTAGTCTATGTGTGAACTTAATACATTTTCATTACTAAAACATAATTGTCTTTAATGATGTGTACCAAGTGTTATCCCAATACCAATGTTAACCTATCTTATATTATTTAATGTTGTAGGAAAGGGATAGAAAGTAAGAAAATGTAAAGATCTCTTTCCAGTGTAAGGTGGGAACTCGAAGTGGCTCCCTTTTGAAACTCCGAAGTCACAGGCAGCTCTTGGTGGCATCATCTGATGAATAAATGTCATGGAAATAAGGAATTGGCAAATGTGGTGAGTTTCTGAGGATTCACGAAATGCTATTTAATCTTTATGACTTAATTGAATTTCCATGTGTTACTGAGAAGCATGATAATGATTAGCGTGACTCCCCACCCCTTGATCAGTGACAGTTATGGAGGCAGGCATATTGGATGATGTAATCATTGTGGGCATAACTTTAAAATGTCACATGTTACAGTAGATATTGGAGATGATCCTCGAAGGGCCTAGACGCACCAGAATACGTTCAGAGATGGGGACCTGATGAGATTTATTAGAAAGCCGTAATATTTGAACTGTTTTAGTTCTTGGAAGCAGGAGTTGTAGAAAATCTAAAGTCTCATAGCAAGCAGGGAGTTTTAAGGGGGGAGTCACAGAACTACCCAGCATTGATAGGTAGGGGAAACAGTGCTACAGTCCTGAATGATTCTCGATATGATCCTAAGACTTGCTGGCATCAGAAAAGGCCACTGTCTACCACAGTCAAGCATGATCTTCTAGTAACATCAGGTTCCTTCTTTCCCCAGCATCAGTGGTCTGTTGAAATCTCAAGGAAGCCACTATTAGTCAAGTCATAAGCTAGAGAACAAAGATCAGTGAGTTAGATGTATGTACCCATTACAGTATTTGGAACAGTTCTAGTCTGAGAAAGCCTGTATTTGGAACGTAACATAGATACATCATTAAGGCAGTGTTTGCTGAGCTTTTACTCTGTGCACATACACAGGTCACATGGTGTTGTGGTGGGTACCTCAGGAACATGTATGTGAGTTAATCATCATACTTTAGTACTTGAAAATAGGTGTCCCGTATTTCCCCCAGAATATAGATGCTGTGTCCTGCCTTTCTGTTTACTTTTCTTTCAAAACATGGATTGCATAAAAGAGCTAAATATGGTTTGGAAGAGTATATATACAAAAGCATGAATTGGAACCTCATGGGAAGTTCTCACTGTTGACCAAGGGTCAAGTAGCATGAGGTAAACAGGAGAAAATCACATTTAATAGTATATGTATGGAGACTCCACAAACACAAGAAAATTGCAAAGAAAGGAAAAGGAAGGTATATATGTCTTGGAAGAGGAGACAAGGAGGAGAAGACAGGGGAGGAGGAGAAGAAGGAAGAGAAGGAGGGAAGAATCAGAAGTCTAGGGCCTCCAAGGGAAAGAATGTAATTCACAGGAAGATGAAAAAGTAAATATTTGGTAAGCAATTATTTTCTGGGCCACGCTGAGACAATAGGACAGAAACCTTTGTTCACATAGTCCTTAGTGGGTTCCTCCCTGTCGACCATACCTAGCTTCTATCCTAATGTGGTCATGTATGGTGATTGCTCTCATCCTGGGCAGCTTTTCTATGTATATTATTTTTAGAGAGTGGGGAAAAGTAAACATTTTTCATGAAATCGCTTAATTTTGATTGCTTATTAACTCTAATCTTCCTGCCAAAGTGGTCCATCATAGAGAAGCCTGGGTGTAGCTCATAGAAACTGGAGGATATTTTGTTGAATTAAATAAGAATTGCACAGAAAAAAAAAATACTGTATGGAATCACATGGAGTCTGAACTAAGTCAAAATCAGGGCACCTGGGTGTCTCAACTGGCTAATTGCCAACTTTGGTTCAGGTCATGACCTTGTGGTTCATGAGTTCCAGCCCCGTTGGGCTCCCGGGCTTACATTGTGGACCTTGCTTGGTATTTTTCCTCTCTCCTCTCTCTCTGCTATTCCCCACTCATGCTTTCTCTAGTTAACTTTCCTTCAACTTGAAGCACAACTGATACATTCTTGAGACTTGCAGAGAATGACATTCCTCTAGGAATTCCCAAGTGCCTTAATTTAATGCTTTTTTTAGAGGTAAAGAGACCCTTTGCCTTGACAATAGCCAGACTTGCAAGATCCTATTCATTTTCTTTAATGTATGAAAATTTCTTTAGAAACTTTGTCTTTACTCCCTAGATTAAAAGTATATAATCAATGTCCTCTCAAAATAACTGCGTAGGTCTTCCTGCCCAGGAGACTACATGCTTTATTAAAAACTGCTTTTTGCACCCAGACATCTCAAGAATACTCCTTGGCCCCTCCAAGCCCATATCACATCTGTTTCCACCGGTTAAGGAAGGGCTCACCTTTCTGTTGTTAGGATATTGACTGGTGGGAGTGGAGATTCTATATCATCCTTCCACCCAGCATGTTTTAAATTTATTTCACATCAGGATTTCTATAGATCATGTCTTCTGTGAACAGAGATCATTTTGTTTTATCTTTTCCACTTACGATGCCTTTAATCTATTTTTTTCTTGCCCAGTTGTTCTGAACAGACTATGCATTGCTGTGTTGAATTGAAATGGTGACGTGACTTCATTACCTTGTTTCTGTTCATATGGGAGAAGCTTTTAGTCTTTTATTATGGAATATGTGAGATTTATTTTATTATGGAATATGTGAGATTTCAGCTTTCCGTACATAAATGGCTTTTATCAGGTCGTGGTTGTTTCCTTCCATTCCTGCTTTATTGAGTATTTCTAACCATAAAATTATGCCCAATAAGCTCACGTCCTGTTTTGCATCACTTAATATCATGTCATTTTGATCTTCATTGTTTAATGTGCAGTTTTAAACAGATGGTTATCCATGTGCTGAAACACCCGTGAATTTCAGGAAGAATTCCCACTTGCTTATGGTTTAAAATACTATTTTTTAAATTATTTTCTTCATCTCTACTTACAATGTCTTCCTATGTTTTGATAACTTATTAATGCTGGTGTCACAGAGAGTGTGTTCTTAATCTCCCTTCTCTTACTCCTTGGAAATGTTTGAGGAGATTTGAATAATTTTCTCATTCAATGTTTGTATGGATTATCCAGTTCATTCATCTGGATAAATACTTTTCCTTTTGGGGAAGTTTTTTGTTTTTGTTTTTGATTTTAATTAATTTTTTATCATCTACCTAGTATATGTAGATCAGTGGAGTTTTTTTTTTTTTTTAATTTTTAATGTTTGTTTATTTTTGGGACAGAGAGAGACAGCATGAACGGGGGAGGGGCAGAGAGAGAGGGAGACACAGGATCGGAAGCAGGCTCCAGGCTCTGAGCCATCAGCCCAGAGCCCGACGCGGGGCTCGAACTCCCGGACCGCGAGATCGTGACCTGAGCTGAAGTCGGACGCTTAACCGACTGAGCCACCCAGGCGCCCCCAGTGGAGATTTTTAAAAATATTTCTTCACAAGGGGGTCCAGATAGGTTCTATATTTCTGAAATTTATTCTCATTTTTCAATATCTATCTTGGCCTGTAATTCTCTACGGTCACCTCTTGCAATATATTTATCTCAATGGTATCAGTTATACTGTGCCTGCCTTCAATTCTTCACTTTGATTGTAGTTGTCTTCTTTCTCCCTTTCCTTCCTGATTTAGTTAAAGGTTTGTCAGTTTTATTCATTTGTTCTGAAAACCAAGTGTTTCTATTCTTTATATTTTCCTAGTTTTGCTGTATCCTACTTTGTTCATTTCTGTTTTATGTTTGAATTTCCTTCTTGCACATTCTGTGAGAGTAATAAGTGGAATTTTACCTCTCTGTTATTTGATATCTTTCAGCTGTAACTTCCCATGGCACCCTGAGCTTTTTGACAATATCGTGCATAGAAGCTTCTTGTCAACACATGTCAATGAGTAGATACAAACCTAGTGCCCTTGAGAATTTACACTGAATGATAAACCAGGACAATGATGGGAAGAGTGAAGTTTATCAACAGTATCAGGAAGGCCATACCCAAATTGAGACAACTGTGTGTAATGAGAATCTCGCTGCCCAAACTGGTGAAGGATATAAACCATTTTGGAAAACCTTCCTTTTAAGTCCGGTACTTTACTAAAGCAGTATGTTTCTGTCAACAAAAGCTCAAATCAAATGGTGGAACATGCATACCTGTAGAACAACTATTTGGAAATCTGAAAGTGACCTAGTGCAATGTAAAATGTTGTTCTGAAGGATGGTGATGGTGGTCTTTGCTGGGAACCAATAGTAAACTCACAAAAGAAGAAAGTAAGTGGTAACCTCTTCCCTGGAAACTAAGCGAGAGTTGTTTGTGTTGAGTCAGATGGTGGCTATGGGGGGCTCAAGTGTGCTGTGTCTGCATTCGCTCTTGAGGTGCTACTAATTATGGGTCTCGGGGAACATCATCTGCACTAACAAGGAACTGGTGAAAGATTCCAGCTCATTCATGGACCCCATTCCAAACTTACAAAATCACGGTTTCTTTTATGGGCCCTGGAGACCACATGATTTATATGCACATGAAAACTTCAAAGCACAGAACTGCTTATCAGCCTAGGTTTACAATAAACATCCCTTGGTGAGTTTTAGGAACCAGCATCACCTCTGCCCTCTGCCAGAGTCTGTCTGTTGATCAGGGTGAGAGCATTGGTGCTGCTTTAACTATGAGCTCCAGGTGATTCTCAGGTGAGACCAGGGTAAGGCATGAGGATTCGCAAACTACTTGGGAGGGTTGCATTCGCCTTTCAGTAGAAGAGATGATGATAAACTGTTTGGCGTGGCCTTGGAAGGGGCAGGTCAGTGCAGCCCATGTTCCCTGAGCTATGGCATGCTGTGTGGCTGTCTGTGAGAGGGGAGGACATCTGAAACCCGTTAGGAGAAACTCCCAGGTGAATGTCCACACAGGAGCTCAGTTTTCCTGAATCTTTCCTGTGACAAAGTCAAGAAGAAGGCGGCGTTTTCTGAATTTCAAGATTCTTATGCTTTTGAGGTGATAAGAACAGGTGAAGAGGCTGTCTGAGGCCTTTAAAGTCCTACAGATGTGATTTCTTCATATAACATCACACCAGAAAGCACTCAAGAGGAGAAAGGAGAGGAAGAAATGGCTGTTTCTGAGGTAAATTTGGTCAGGACTTAGCTTAGAAGCTGTGTCCTCATTACTTAATGAAATGCCATGTTTTTAGAGTTTGCAAACGTTTACTTCTCTACCTGGGTCTGCCTAATAAATATGTTTGGACTAGTGTTTATCCCTTTCATGATAGTAAAATTCAGCTCCTTAGGACATTCCTGTGTTAGATCCTAGAGTCTTCTCTCCATTCTCTACAACCAGGCTTTCTATATAATACGAGGAATTCCTGCCATGAATTCATGACCTGCAGATTATTGAAAATAACATTTAGGTGACAGATCATTATCGGAATGTGTTGCTACCCAAGTTTCTCATGGGAGATATGTCAGGTTTGAGGACCCCAGTAAAGGACGAGATTATATATTCATGTTCTGTGTGTGGCACGAGTTCTATGTAAACTGATTAAGAACCTGAACAACCAGGGTGTCCAGGTGGCTCAGTCAAGCAATGCAATCTTGATATCAGCTCAGGTCATTATCCCACGGTTTGAGTGAGCCCTGTGTCAGGCTGCTCACTGTCAGAAGAGCCTGTCTGGCATATTCTCTACCTTTCTCCCCTGCCCCCATTCACTCTTGCTCAAAATAAATAAACTTAAAAACACACACACACACACACACACACAAAGCATGAAAGGCAAATCAACTAGCTTTGGGGCCCAAATAAATCGATGTTCTGAAAAAGAGCTTTGCTGTCTAGATTGTTTCAAAGACTTACTATTTAGAAGGCATTAAAAACTAGAGGACATGGGAAGAACCTGTGACTTGAAATTTGCAAAAATCTTCTATATTTTCATGATTCATATCCTCGTATGATTTCGTTGCTGTTTTTTCTTCCTTTGCAAACTCTATCAAATCAATGATGAGTCCGTCTACATGCATGAAGCCCCTGATATCAATTTGTCTCACTACAGCTGATGTTAACATTGTTCACATGGATCAGCGTCTCTGACAGGTTCCCCCAGAAAATGAAGTCTCTTTCTTTTGTTTACTAGAGATCCTGGTCTTTGCAAATAAAGGTTTTATATTGGTCCTTGTTCCAGAATTCATGATCCCCAAAGACCACCAGGGAGCCGAGTCCAATGCAAAAGCACATAACCTTTATTCAAGCTAGCTCCAGCTCAATCTCCTACCTGCACTGACACAGTGGTGAGGGGAGAGGTGGAGGGAGGGAGAGGGGGAGGGAGGGAGAGGGGGAGGGAGGGAGAGGGGGAGAGGGAGAGGGAGATTCAAAAAGCACAAAGGTTTTATAGGGACCATGGCCTTAGCCGATTGGCTGGGGAAGGGTCATGGACTCAGCCGATTGGCTGCCAAAGTGTGGTCCCAGATCAGCAATTCTCAGCGTCACCTGGAACTTGTTAAAAATGCAAATGTTGGGCCTGGTGGTCACAGACCTACTAAATCAGAAACTCTGGGGGTGGGGCTCAGCAATCTGTGTTTGAACAAGTCTTCCAGGAGATTCTGATGCACCTGAAGTTTAAGAACCACTGTGTCTGAGGATCTCTAACATGTTTAGCCTCAGTGTATACAGAACATTTCTCACTGGTCACCTATTAACCATTGGCTGTCAGCCTTGCTGTGCTATATAAATACCTACCATCAAACACCATCCCCAGAGACTCTGATTAATTGGTTTGGGGAGGGGTAAAATGCTCCCAGGTCATTCTAAGCCTGGACAGGGTTGAGGGCTCCTGCCTCTGGCCCCTACCTGAGAGAAGCCCTCCCTCTTCTCCTCACACTTTCCACACCTCTCACACTCCCCTTCCTCGCACCTCAGACTTTGGAAGAATGCATCAATTGGTAGCCTGCTTTCTTAGAAAACATAAGTTACTAAAGGGGAGGAGTAGGCGTGATCTGAGGTTTGAGCAGGAACTTCTTTCTGCAGCCATGTCGGGGACATAGTCACTAGTCAACCGGCCTAGGTCTGCTCTTTCAGTCCTTAATCTATTAAGTTTCAATTTTATTTTGCATAGTGTAGCACATGTTTTCTTCATTATTAACTTTTGCTGAAAAAAAAAAAGTAACAAGTATCTTATAACTAGTATATGTTCATAGGTCTTAAAATTCTATAATACAACTTGGCACAAATGCCAAATGATATCATTTCAGGGAAATAATTAGGCATTCGTTTGTGTAAGGAATGAACTATTCATGATGTTGTATCTTAAACTTTCCCCTTCTTTGAGGTTCTCTGTTACCCTCACTGTGAATTAGTGATAATTCTAGAAACTAAATGGCATAGGATATTGTCACCATCTTAAAATCTGATATACATTCTTTATTCTTTGGTTAAATCTTATTTTTTTAAGTTTATTCATTTACTTTTGGACAGAGAGCATGTGTGTATGTGGGGGTGGAGGTGAGAGAGACAGACTGGGAGGGAGAGAAGGCCATGCAGTCTCCACGCAGTCAGTGCAGAGCCTCATGTGGGGTTTGAACTCAGGAACAGCGAGATCATGACCTGAGCTGAAATCAGACGCTTAACCAACTGAGATACCCAGTTGCCCTAATATTTATTATTCTTGATTCAGTACTACTTGGAAGTGGAGTTAGGGAACTGAGTATTGAAAAACCTTCCTAAGTGTTCTAAAGAGGCCATCAGGAAACAGCATTGGGAGAATTCGTTTTCTATTAGCTTCTGAAATGTGCTCTCTTCTCTATAGAACACAGTGCTGGATTTGAAATTGTAGGTTCTCCAGCAAGGGTCACGTATCTTTTTTCCTATCTATAGATCTTGCTGTCTCTAGAGTTGATTCGGGCATGATCTTTGGAAAAGGGAAGAGACCTTGTGCAAAAAAGGACAGGAGAGAGTAACCACACGCCCAAGTAAGTGGGAATGAATGAAGCAGATGACACAAGTGAGGGTCAAAGGTCAAAGGAGAAAACTCAATCTTAAAATGTGGTCTGGGAAGCTCTGCTTGAAGGGAATGGTTCTGAAAGCCTAGGTGTATTTTTCTAGTGGTCATGGATGGACATTCCTGTTATGGTCTTCCCATGCTGCTGCATCCCCTGAGGCTTACCTTCTGTGCCAGTGTCTACCATGGCATTCACCAAAGAAATCCAAAAGCATCCCCATGTCCCCTGAGGCTCTATGGGATCTGACTTGCTTTTGGGGACATGTGAAAACCTGTACACATTGGGGCCTCCACTGAGATTCTCCCTATGTAATTTACTCCTGTCCCAGTTTTGGTGCCCTTATCTCCTGGAGACACACACAAAGTGTGGCACAACATCAGGAATGTGAGGCAAACTGACCATCCTCTATGAAAACTTACACAGTATGGCCTTCCTCATAGAGCCTTCGAGATTGCCTGGCACTCTGTATTCTTAAATGTACTGGGAGCCTCAGCAATTACATTGACCTCATAGTGGAATAATCGGGCCACTAATTTAAGACCTAATTGATGGTGGGCCCCATCAAGAACTAAGTGCCAGAATCTTTGGGGATGGGACCCTAGAGAAGGTAGTTCAAATAACTACACAGGAGTTCGCAATATGATGTCAAAGCTAAGAATGACATTTTGAACATTGCTTGTGAAAATTTCATGTGTACACAAATCCCTTGAGGTTCCCATTAAAAACAGATTCTGGGCCCCACACTCAGATATCATGTCTGCCTAGGTCTAGATGAAGATCATTAATTTGTTCTTATAACAAACATTGAGGTTGCTGTCCTCAGACTTCATCTCCACTTGCCCAAAGCTAGAGAGTGCAGAAGAGCACACCTGAGTCCCATCTATCCAGCCATCCTATCTCAACACAAACCCTGTTGTTCCCAGTGAAGACTACTACTCTCAACAAGATGGCATTGTATGCACATCCCCTGCAAGTTGGGAAAGGAAAAGCTAAGGCAGCAGTGGTTGAGCACAGCTCTTTGGTGTACATGTGTACTCATCCATGAAAGGGATGTTTCTTGAGTATCTTATGTATGCTGCAAGTGTATGAGGATGCACTGTGTTCAAGATGTTGGGCTGGGAAACTTACGTATATTGTGTGAACTAATCTTTGTAAAACCCTGGGGATTGTGTACACTATGTTCATTTTTCTAGGAAGTTTGGATCCAGGGTGAGCCTTCTTGGGAGTAGAGATTGTTTGTATTCTCTTTCAACATCAGTACTCTCGAAGGCCATGTTGGAGGTGGAGGCACAAACAGAGAGAGCAGATAGGAGACAGAAAGGGTGGAGTAGAACCTCTGAGGGAAATCTGATGCATCTATCATTTGCATTTGCATATTTGATCTATTTTAATGTGTTGAAAATCAATGGAGATTCCAGGAATGGAAGGTGGGATGCTATGTGTCCTCTTGGAAGCACTGTTGGTACCAGAAAGGTGAAACGGACTCCCCAAATTCTAGGTCCTTTGCTTTCCCTTATCTGAGTCTGAGCCTCATGAAAGTGTGGATATCAATGGGCTATCCAGGAGGTGTAGCTGCTAGGAACTCTGTTCTCTGAGCTGTCCTGAGAAGGGAGGATCAGGGACTGGCACCCGGGCCAGAGAGGTCAATTTTATGGTGGAACAGGTCCTTTTCGAGAGAACCTGAAGGGACAATTGTCTATCTGGCTCCCCAAGCACCATGTAGACAAGGACTATTCCAGATGCAAATCCTGGGACAGCTGAGCTCTTTGCCCAGAATTTTAGCCCCAAGGTATGAAACAGAAATCTGCCCATCACTCATTTAACCCATCCCCCCACCTACCTCCCTTCCAGAAACCCTCACTCTGTTTTATGTGTTAAAGAGTCTCTTGTAGTTTGCCTCCCTTCTGTTTTTATCTCCTTTTACCTTCCCTTCCCCTATTTTGATCTGTTGGGTTTCTCAAATTCCAAATGAGGGAAATCATAGGATCTCTCTTACTCTGACTGACTTCTTTCACTTAGCATAATTCTCTCTAGCTCCATCCATATTGTTGCATATAGCAAGATTTCATTCTTTTTGATCACTGAGTAGTATTGCAGTGTGTGTGTGTGTGTGTGTGTGTGTGTGTGTGTGTGTGTGTACCATGGCTTCTTGATTCATCACTTGATGGACATTTGGGCTTTTTCCATAAGTTGGCTATTGTTAATAGCACTGCTAGAAACATTGGGGTACATGTGCCCCTATGAATCAGTACTCCTGTATCTTTTGGATACATTCCTAGTAGTGCTATTGCTGGGCTGCAGGTAATTCCATTTTTCATTTTTTGAGTAACCTCCACAGTGTTTTCCAGAATGGCTGCACCAATTTGCATTCCCACCAACACTGGAAAAGTGTCCTCCTTTCTCTGTATGCTGTTGTTAATTTTAGCCATTCTGACAAGTGTGAGGTGGCACCTTATTGTGAATTTGATTTGTATTTCCCTGATGATGAGGGACGTTGAGCCTTTTTTCATGTGTCTGTTACCCATCTGGATGTCTTCCTTGGCAAAATGTCTATTCATGTCTTCTGCCCATTTCTTCAGTGGGTAATTTGTTTGGTGTTCAGTTTGGTAAATTCTTCACAGATTTTGGATACTAACCCTTATCCCATATCATTTGCAAATATCTTCTCCTATTCCCTCGGTTGCCTTTTAGTTTTGTTGATTGTTTCCTTTACTGTGCAGAAGCTTTTTATGTTGATGAGGTCCCAATAATTCATTTTTGTTTTTATTTGTTTTGTTTTTCTCCCTTGCCTCTGGAGAAATCTTCACTAGAAGTGGCTGTAGTCTAAGTCAGAGAAGTTGCTGCCTATTTTCTCCTGTAGGATTTTGAGTTTCCTATCTCACATTTAGGTCTTTCTTTTTTTTTTTTTTTTTTAATTTTTTTTTTCAACGTTTTTTATTTATTTTTGGGACGGAGAGAGACAGAGCATGAATGGGGTAGGGGCAGAGAGAGAGGAAGACACAGAATCGGAAACAGGCTCCAGGCTCCGGGCCATCAGCCCAGAGCCCGACGCGGGGCTCGAACTCCGGACCGCGAGATCGTGACCTGGCTGAAGTCGGACGCTTAACCGACTGCGCCACCCAGGTGCCCCACATTTAGGTCTTTCTATAGCGGTGTACTTCGATCCTTTCCTCTTTCACATATCTAGAACACGAGTTTGATATGTGGTTACCATGAGGCTTATGACCTCATGACCTACTTATGACGCTGTATTTTAAGTTGTTAGTTCTTTAATTCTCCATACTAACACACTTTCAGGCCTCCGGTAATTCTTAAAAAAACGTGAATGTACAATCCCATGCCATTTTAGGGAAGACTTAGCTAGTATTTTATATCTATGAAGATTTCTTCATTTCTACCACATTAATTCATATTATCTACTTCTCTTTTTTTAATTTTTAAAGGATGTCATGACTTTTATTTTTAATTTTTTTAATGTTTTTATTTATTTTTGAGGGAGAGAAAGAAACAGAGTGTGAGTGGGGGAGGAGCAGAGAAAGAGAGGAAGACACAGAAACAGAGCAGGCTCTAGGCTCCAAGCTGTCAGCACAGAGCCCAACGCAGGACTCAAACTCCCTAACCATGAGATCATGACCTGAGTCAAAGTCAGACACTTAACCGACTGAGCCACCTAGGCACCCCAAGAATCCTTAGTTTTTTATCTTTGTTGTTACTGGTTTGTTTTGGTCATCACTTGTATTGCTTACTTCTGCTAATCTGATCTAGTAGACAGTCTATTTTTGAATTTTTATACTACCAATGCTTGAATCAATTTGTTTGTTCCACCATTTTTTCTTTTGTTTCAGTGTTTCTTTTTGAGAGAGCAAGAGGTGGTGAGAAAGAGCAGTGGAGGGGCAGAGGGAGAGAGGGAGACAGAGAATCCCAGGAAGGCTCTGTACTGACAGCACAGAGACTGAGTCAGGGCTCGAACTCATGAAGGATGAGATCATAACCTGAGCTGAAATCAACAGTTGGACAGTAAACTGACTGAGCCACCTGGGTGCCCTAACTTTATGTTCTTGACATTAAGCCACAAGGAACTGGGGGGAAAAAGGAATACAGGTGAAACTTAGTAGAGGTAGTAAATTACAAGGAATAATCAGAAATAAATAAAATACAGACCAAATAATAAAATAACATTGAAAATGGTGCTTTGGTTTTTTTTTAAATAAGCATTATAGATGCTGAGTTAACTACATGAATAAAAACAGGAGAGAAGACTCAAAATCCAAATGAGTTGGTTTTTGGAAGAGAAAATGGTTGGAAGAGAAAATGATAAAACAATACCCCAAATAGTATATAGTGTGATAACAGATTATTATGAATAAGTATAAGCTAAGAAATCCCATAACGTAGGGAAAAAGGTAATTCCTAAAAATGCATAAGTTACCTAATTGAAATAAGAATCTTGAACCCAAGAAATAGGAAATCTTCTTAGACCACAAGAATGAAAGTTGAATTTGGAACAAAAAACCTCCCACACATGAAAGCCCAAGACCACATGCCTTCATTGGTCAATGCTAAGAAACCTTTTATTTTTTATTATTTTTTATTTTTTTAGTATTTTTTTAACGTTTATTTTTGAGAGAGACAGAGACAGAATGTGAGTGGGTTAGGGGCAGAGAGAGAGGAAGACACAGAATCCAAAGCATGCTCCAGGCTCTGAGCTGTCAGCACCTGAATCTGACGCGGGGCTCAAACTCACATGCTGTGAGATCATGATCTGAGCCGAAGTCGGACACTCAAACAAATGAGCCACCCAGGTGCTCCAATGCTAAGAAACCTTTTTAAAAAATGATAAATGACAGTGTTCATCACAATCTAACATGGTGGAATAGAGGGAAAACATTGAAAATCCTTCTATGAGGTCAGCATTACCCTGATAGCAAAGGATGATAAGCTAATACAGGAACAAGATATCTAGTTTGTCCAATGTAAGTATGGGTACTCTTTCTTTTGGCCTTCATTTGCATGAAACATGTCTCTCCACCCATTCACTTTTAGTCTGCTGGTATCTTCAGGTCTAATTTGAGTCTCTTGTAGGCAACATGTAAATGCGTCTGGGCTTTTTAATCCATTCAGACAGGCTATGTGTTTTGACGGGAGTGTAGAGCACCTTTTCTTCAAAGTATTATTGATATATAGGCATTTATTGCCATTTTATTACTTGTTTTGTCTATGTCTGGAGATTTTTTATGATCCTCTCAAGTCTTTGTCACTTTTGGTGTGTTCTTCGCATTCAAAGATTCCCTTTGAACGTTTCTCGTGGGGCTGTGTCAGCGGTGAGGAATTCCTTTAGTTTTTGCTTCTCTGGGAACCTCTTTATCTCTCCTGTTCTGAAGAATAGCTTTGCAGGATAGAGTTCTTGGCTGCAGATTTTTTTCATTCAGTACATGGGATATATCATGCCACGCCCTTCTTGCTTCCCAAGTTTCTGTTGAGAAATCTCTAGGTTTATGTGTGTTCCTTTGCAAGTGAGGACTGCTTTTCTTTTGCCGCATTTAAGGTTTTTTGTCTTTATCACCGTAGTTGGCAAATTTAATTCAAACATGTCTCATTGTGGGCCTGCTTTTGCTTATTTTGATGCAAATACCATGTGCCTTCTGAATGTGGATGTCTGTTTCCTTCCCCAGAGTAGGAATGTTTTCTAGTATTTCTTGAAATAACTTTTCTTTCCCTTTTCCTCCTAGAGTTCCTAAAATTAAAATGTCATTCTTTTTGATGAAGTCAGAGTTCCCTAAGTCTCTTCTCATGTTGGAACACTTTTCTCTCTTTAGTTCAGGTTCACTAGTTTCTATTATTTTGTCTTGTAGGTCACTAATGCATCGCTCTGCTTCCTCCAGACTGCTGTTCATGGCAGGAAGCTGATTTCTAATCTTGTTTATTGCATTTTTCATCTCTGTTGGGCTGTTTTTTCACTCTTTTACCCCCGCGGAAAGGGTCTCCTTATGTTTCCTATTATTTTCTCAACCCAGTGAGTAGTTCTTAGGATTATTGTCTTCCATTCTCTATCTGGCATGTAACTGACAACTGTTTTTGCATAAATCTCTGGCCGAGGCCATATGTTGTTTTTTCGTTATGGAAGCATTCTTCTATCGTGGCATTTTTTCTAAGTCTCTGCTTTCTTCTGTATGTTCAGAAAGCCAGTTCTGTCTCCTCACTGCAGGCCAGTGCTCTGCAGATGCTGTCCTTGCCTGCTGTAGACAGTGTTTCATACCTGGACTGAATGTGGTGAGTGTTCGCGGGGTGTGCTGAGGTCAGTTTGCAAAATCATACCTCACACCGACTCCACTAGAACTATGGCCCTGCAGGACTGTCTAGTCCAGAGACATGGTGTGGCCAGGGGCTTGTGCAGGTCTCTGGAGAGGGGCTGACCTTGCTGGGCTTAAGGGAAGCTTGATTAAGAAGGATACTCCCACCACAACATGGGGGTGGTGGTGGGGGAGTGGGGCTCTGTGTAACCAACTTAGACAACCAGGGACCATGTTGAGATGCTTTGCTCAGGGGCCCTGTGTTTATGCTGGGGGTGGGGGTGGAGGGGGAGGAAATGGTGCCACCCAACTCCTTACTTTTCAGACAGGTATGTCTGTGAATGTTGCCTCTGAGGTAAGTCTCCTAGAATAGTGGATAATCTCACCCCAATGTGCCCTCCAGTGATCTTCAGATCTCTGTTTCTAACCTGGCTGCCCCACCCCGCAGTTGTATGCCTGCCTTCTCCCCAGGAACACTGCAATGCCCTCCTGTCTACAGCTGACCTTTAAAACTCTAGGCATTAAGCCATGCTGGTTGAAAGAACTCACAAAGTTCAACTCTCTTGTTTTCCAAGCCACTAGCTATGGGGAAACATTCTCCTTGGGCATACCTGTGTGGTCCTCTTTCTCTGCCCTTCTCCACAACCACAGCTTGCTGCCTTCTAAGTAATTAACTTTGTATTCTTCCCTACAATGAATATTTTGATGTAATGTCTGAATAGAATGACTGACATAGTGCTTTCTACTCTGAATTCTGTGACAGTTACTGATATATGATGTTAAATTAAATACTTTTCCGGGTATTTATGGCTTTCAAGTTACTTTTATGCATCTCTGGTGTTTGTTAAAGTGTACTTTTAATGCAAAGGCCTTTTCTCATTCAATATGTTTGCACGGTTTAAATCTAGTGTGCATGCTGGGATATTAAGGATCGAGTTCCAGTGAAAGGCACTGAAATTTTCTCTACATGTTTTGGTTTCTATCCTCTAAGAAAGCTATGATGTTGAGCGAGTTACGAATTCCAGTTACAGGCTGGACACATTCATGACCGTTATAATGTTGCTCCTCGGTGTAAACTATCTGATGCTGAGTAAGGGTTCAGCAGTCCTAGAAATTGTACCACACCTTGACATTTTTAAGTTTTTTCTCCAGTATGGATTCTTTGTTGTAGAGTGAATCTTGACCTTTGATTAACAGGATCACCAAATTCTTTATATTTGCAAAATCCTCTCTCACTATACATTCTATGATCAGTAGTCGGGGTTTAGCACTGCTTACAGTCCTTGCCACACTCTTTTGTATTCAATTGTTATTCTCCAGTATAAATTCTCCAGTGTGAAGTAAGGGGTGAGCAGTGCACAAAGATTTTCTCACATTCCTTAAATTTGTAAGGTTTGTTCAAGTATGAATTCTGTGGTCAATGTGGTAAATGTCAAACAGTGATCAAACACTTTAGAAATTGCATTGGTAAGCTTTTTGTCAAGGATGAATTCTGTGATGTTGAATAAGGTGTGAAGGGTAGTTAAAGACCTTGCCACATTCTTTACATTTGTGAGATGTCTCTCCAGTGTGAATTGTCTGATGTTCAGGAAGGGTCTGAGTTCTGGTTCAAGGCCTGACCGCATTCTTTACATTGGTAAGTGTTCTCTCCAGTATGAGTTCTGTGATGTTGAATAACGTTTGAGTGGTGGGTAAAGGCCTTGTCAAATTCTTTTTTCTTTTTTTTTTTAATTTACCTCCAAATTAGTTAGCATAGAGTGCAACAATAATTTCAGGAGTAGATTTCTTAGTGCCCCTTACCCATTTAGCCCATTGCCCCTCCCACGACCCCTCTAGTAACCCTCAGTTTGTTCTCCATATTTATGAGTCTCTTCTGTTTTGTCCCCCTCCCTGTTTTTATAGTATTTTTGTTTCCGTTCCCTTATGTTCATCTGTTTTGTCTCTTAAAGTCCTCATATGACTGAAGTCATATGATATTTGTCTTTCTCTCTCACTAATTTCACTTAGCATAATACCCTCCAGTTCCATCCATGTAGTTGCAAATGGTATGATTTCATTCTTTTTGATTGCCAAGTAATACTCCATCGTATATGTAGGCCACATCTTCTTTATCCATTCATCTGTCAATGGACATTTGGGCTCTTTCCATACTTGGGCTATTGTTGATAGTGCTGCTATAAACATGGGGGTACATATGTCCTTCCGAAACAGCACAACAGTATCCTGTGGATAAGTGCCTAGAAGTGCAATTGCTGGGTCGTAGGGTAGTTCTATTTTTAGTTTTTTGAGGAAACTCCATACTGTTTTCTTTTTTTTTCTTTTTTTATTAAAATTTTTTTTATTAACGTTTATTTATTTTTGAGACAGAGAGACAGAGCATGAACGGGGGAGGGTCAGAGAGAGAGGGAGACGCAGAATCCGAAACAGGCTTCAGGCTCTGAGCTGTCAGCATGGAGCCCGATGCGGGGATCAAACTCACAGACTATGAGATCATGACCTGAGCCGAAGTTGGACGCTTAACTGACTGAGCCACCCAGGCGCCCCGTCCATACTGTTTTCCAGAGTGGCTGCACCAGCTTGCATTCCCAGCCACATTTTTTACATTGGTAAAGATTCTCTCCAGTATGAATTCAGTGGTGATGAAAAAGAGTTGAGTGATGGACAAAGAGACATATGTGGGGGTGATAAAATGCCCCCCTTCAGTAGGGAATTGTTTACTTCCTTTTTTTTTTATTTCTATTTTTTTTATTTTTTATTTGTTTATTTTTTATTATTATTTACAAAAAATTTTTAACGTTTACTTATTTTTGAGACAGAGAGATACAGAGCATGAACGGGGGAGAGGCAGAGAGAGAGGGAGACACAGAATCAGAAGCAGGCTCCAGGCTCTGAGCCATCAGCCCAGAGCCTGACGTGGGGCTCGAACCCATGGACCGCGAGATCGTGACCTGAGCTGAAGTCGGACGCTTAACCCGACTGAGCCACCTAGGCGCCCCTCCTTTTTTTTTTTTTTTATTTAACGTTTTTATTTTTGAGAGAGAGAGACAGCACACGCAAGGGAGGTCACAGAGACAGGGTGACACAGAATCTGAAGCAGGCTCCAGGCTTTGAACTACCAGCACAGAGTCCCCAATGTGGGTTTTTTAACCAACACAGTGTGAGATTATGACCTGAGCCCAAATCAGATGCTTAAGTGACTGAACTGCCCAGGCACCCCGGAAATTTGTATTTTCAAAAGTAATTGCCACACGACTTTGCAAAGTAAAGGTACTTTTTACATTCCTCTCAGCAACATAGACGATTTCTAATTCCTTAACATTTTTTTTGATATTTGGTGTTACCTTTTTTTATTTTAGTCATTCCAGAAAATATTGAGTGGCTTCTCATTGTAAAATAGGAAATGGTGTTACTCCAGTTATCCTGGTGACTCAAAATGAAACTACTTAAATGTGTAAAGTTGAACAAAAGTCAAAATGGATGCATTCAAACATCAGTTGGCTTGATATTGAAATAACCTTTTTCCTCTCTTCTGCAAAATTTCCCTCCTCCTTCTTAGCCTTTTTTTCAGGAAGCCAGCACCACCTTGAAAACATGATGAACAAGACCAGCAGTGATGTGGGGGAACAAAGGCAAAAGAAAAATTAAATTTTCCTACTAGTTCCAGCCCATTGACAAGTCCATGAAACAGGCAGAAGGACCTTCCTCTGGGAGCTCAGCTGCCTAGATGATGAGTCTTTGGTAGGAAGAATGGGCCACCTTAGGTTAACAGTATCCCAATCTCAAGGATCCTGTAAGTCTACATTAACATACAAAAATTCCTTTGGAAACTTCCTTTCTCTACCTCCCAAGATATATTTTGGCAGTCATACTCCAAACATCTGGCCCATGGATATACATTTGAAGGGTCTCATGACTGAGTTTTTTCTAAAAAGTAATGAATGACCTTCTCCTAGCAGTAGCTAGCCCCCTTAAGTTCCTGGAAACCTTGCTTCCAAAAATTCCTTAGAGACCTATGATGGGAGAAACAAAGGCAGATGGAAATGGTAGATAACATTAAACCTCCTTATAACTGGCAGCTCATTAGCAAGTAGTTGAGGCAGGCAGAGTCTACCATTTCTCCAGGAACTCCCTACTGTCTTCATGCTTTGCTAGAAGGAAAAACCATTTTAGTTTACAATAGCTAGGCCTCTAGTATCCTATGAATCTTTAGCATAGGACAGTCCATTTGGGAACTTGCCCTTGACTTTACTTCCCTCAACTCCTAAGCATATAATCTGTCTCTCCTCAGGATCTGGGGAAACCCTTCTGCCCAGGGGTCCTGTCCTAGGGCTTTAGTAAAACTACCCTTTTGCACCAAAGATTTCTCAGGAATTCTGTCTTGGCCTTTGGCTCTGGACCCCCCACCTCCACTCCAGAACCCCATCAACTTACACTATCCCCCACTTGAAGTCCTATAATGAGTCATCTGTCACAACCACAGTGCAGCTCTTTCTGCCCAAAGGACCTGTCCCCATGTTTTAATAAAACCATCTTTTGGCACTGAAGTTGTGTCAAGAATTCTTTTTTGGCCATTGGCTCTGAAGGCCAAAGCTGCAAACTACTGCAGTAGCACAAACACAATTCCTCTTGAAACCAGCTAGACCCTGTATTTCCCTACATAACCCCCCAGCCCTTCCTTCTGGGTGGCTTGCAGTCCTGAAGGCCCTAATGTGCTCCAGTCTCCTTTGTCTGACAAAGCAAGAAAGCTGTTGTTCCTCTTTACTCCCCACTATTTTTCTAATTATGTTTTGGCTCTGAAGCACAGAGGTCAGTTTCCACAACAGAATGTGTAGGAGAGGAAAACTTTTTTCTTGCTCCCTTCTCTGTTCTTTGGCTGGTCTAGTAATTAAACTGACTTAAGACAGATTCACAAGACAAAAAAATTATTTCTTAATTATGGGAACCTTAAAGATAGGAGTCTCAAAGATGATTGATGCTTATAACATGGGGACATTGAAGAAGGCAGTAGGAATTTAGAATTTCAGAGCAGGAGAAATATATTCAATACAGAAGAAAGCAAAGATCAACTGATTGTCACATACTGGTTTGCCACACCAGGCACCAACGTCTTATGATATACAGTTAATCTCTGGAATTAGCTCTCTTTCCGGTACAGTTGTCCCTCCTAATTTATTCTTGGTAACCATATCAGCCTCACAAAAGAAGGAACTGCTGGAGCACCTGGGTGGCTTCATAGGTTAAGCATCAGACTCTTGATTTTGGCTCAAGTCATGATCTCCTGGTTGTCTGTGAGTATGAGCCCCACATCATGCTCTGCACAGGTTGTCTGGAGCCTGTTTGAGATTCTTTCTCTCTGCTTTTCTCTCTGCGTCTCCCTGATTGAGCAGTCTCTGTCTCTCTCAAAATAAACACATAAATTTAAAACAGAAAAGGAAGTCCTTCATTTGCAGCAAAAATAAACTTAGAGGTCCTTTTGTTTTTGTTTGTTTGTTTGTTTTTACGTTACATTGAAGCCATAATGCAGCCCCTCTAGCCAAGTAAGCAGTCTTTACGGTTTTTTTGTTTGTTTGTTTGTTTGTTTGTTTGTTTTTAAATTTAATACTGTTTTCATCTTGAGAGAGAAAGAGATTGCAAGTTGGGGAGGGATAGAGGGAGAGAGACAGAATCCTGAGCAGGCTGTTTTCTGCCAGCATAGAGTGAGTCCAAGGTGAGGCTTAAGCTCTGGGAACTGTGCGATCATGACCTAAACCAAAACCATGAATCAGATGTATAACGGACTGTGCCACCCAGGTGCCCCAGGGATCATTAAGTTTTAGCATGCACCTGTGGCCTGCGTAATTGATTAACCAAATCTTTCTTTGTAGATGTGTATATCATGCATTGTTTCTTAGACTTTGGTCCCAAACCCTCTTGCCCAGCCTCCCCCTGTGGCACCAATACACAACATTCCAGCACCCAGTAATGTTTGTAGCTGCCTGAATTGGGTCTACACACAGTCAAGAGGTGTTACACATTACTGTCCTTCCCTTTTACTGCCTAACTGCCCTAAAGTGCCTTTAAAAAAATTTTGATCAGGCAGAAACCTTGAAGTTGGATTTTGGACAAGAGTCTGCTTGCTTCCCAAGTGGCCAGCTTCGTAAAAGGAGCTCCAATTCCTTTTCAATGAAGCTCCTGTTGAGTATTGGCTTTTCAAGTGACTGGCTACCAAATGGGTGGTTAGGTCACAAAATTGTTGTGGAATCATTGGTCAGGAAAGAATTCTTGAGATGTTTTATGGTGCAACTTAGTAAGTTCACTCAAGTAGCACAGGGGCAGGATCTGTGGGCAGAAAGAGCTGCACTTTGGCTGTATGAAGATGATGGTTATATACTTAGTGCTCAAGGGGGTGGGTCATGCAGGGAGTATTAGATCATAAATGTTGTTTTCAAATTTCCACTCCTGAAACTACTATTACAGGATTTCTCTGGTGCTTATCATTCAGTCCAATATTGATAATCAATCAGGTATAGATGCAGTCATGAGACACTTTAAGAATACAGCACCCAGGGGCAACTGGATGCCTCAGTCAGTTAAGCATACAACTTTGGATCAGGTCATCATGTTGCATTTCCTGAGTTTGAGCCTTGCTTTGGCCTCTGTGCTGACACCTCAGAGCCTAGAGCCTGTGTTGTATTCTGTGTCTCCCTCTCTGTCTACCCCATCCCACTCATGCTCTCTCTCTCTCAAATTAAAAACAAAAAACATTAAAAGAATTTCTTAATCCTCGGGCTCCTGGGTAGCTCAGTCGGTTAAGCTTAAGACTTTGGCCCAGGGCATGATCTCATGGCCCAATGGTTTGAGCCCTGCTTAATGTTCTGTGCTGACAGCTCACGGCTTGGAGCTGGCTTTGAATTCTGTGTCTCCCTCTGTCTCTATCCCTCCCCCACTTGTGCATGCGCTCTCTCTCTGTCTCTCTCTCAAAAATAAATAATAATCATTAAAAGATTATTTTTTTTTAATGTCACATGGCAGACTCTATGTTGAAGGTGAAGAAGCCTCTTGGACAATGTTACAGGCAGGATCAGCAAGGTGTGTGCTGTGATTCCACAAAGCACAAGTATCCCAGGTACATAACCCCACCATAGGTTGGGTCCACTATAGGTGGATGGGTCACTCCAGGGATTCTGATTCTAGCTGACAGGTACCTCCTTCCTGCCACTTAGCCCATGATTAGGGTAGTCACGTGCTCTGGGCTCTGTACCTGTTAGAAATTAGTGGGGTCACAATTCAGTAGTCAGAAACAGCAAATACAACTGCTTCAAACAGTCTACCCAATATTTAGCCAGAAAGCCCATGGTTTTCACAACCGTTGCTCTTCTGGAACTGATGCTGCCTGGGATCTGAGAATCATTCTCAATACGATGAGAATTATATTAATCACGTTGATTAAGCACTGTAGCACCGCTTCTCCTACATATCAGTGCTCACTGGTTCTGTGTGCCTCCCCCTTCAATACTCCCTGCTGGGTAGGTGACTTTGTAGATAGTCTTTGGGCATAAGTCTACCTTATTCCTGTAATGCCAGCCTCCTTAACAAAGCAAATTTTTCCTTTCCAATGGTAAAAATTGGTAATAGGATACCTCACTAAAATGGAGTCAGGGGATATGGCAGGAGATCTTTCTGCATACCACTGGTAGTCATCTGCAGACCCAAAAGCAAGGGTTGGACTTGATCTTGCTCATGGATCCTACTTACCTATTCCAGCTGAAGGAACAGATGGCTTCCTGATGTTTAAAAAATACTTTGCTTCTGGGACACCTGCATGGTTCAGTCCGTTGAGTGTCTGACTTATGCTCAGGTCATGATCTCTTGATTCGTCAGTTCAAGCCACCTGTCAGTCTCTGCCCTGACACTGTGGAGCCTGCTTGGGATTCTCTTTCTCCCTTGCTCTCTGTCCCTCCCCTACAGGTGGCTGGTGTCTGTCTGTCTGTCTGTCTTTCTCAAAATAAATAATTTAAAATATATATATTAAAAAAAATACTTTTCTTCTGCCTGGATGTTTGTTCATAAATGAACTGACTTAGCTAGAAGTAATTTAGATCTTCTGTGGCCATTACTGGTTTCTTTGATCTTTCCCAAGTTATTGTTGTCAAAGATGACTTGCACGACGACCAAGGTACAAAGTTGACAAAACTGAATGGGATTCCTATCTTAATTGATGTTTTCCGGCTTCAAGCACTATCAGAAATGGAACATTGCCTCCTTCCTACATACAGTTTTCAAACAAAAAAGATAAGCAAACTCTAATGACCAAAAAGAGCTTCTGGGACCTGTTCTTCCCCTTCCCCATCTACTTTGTCAACAGACACTCCAAAGCCACCTTGTGCTCAGGCCCCACCTCCAGTGCCATCTTCCTCTGTTCTCCCCTCACCTCCACTTTTTTTTTTCTTTTCCTCCACTTTCATTCTACCTTTTGCTGCACCTTCCTGTTCCCTTAAGTTCCATCTGCTTTCTTCTCTCCTGAACCTATTAAAACCTGCTCCTTTAAAGGTAAGTCCTTTGGGGCGCCTGGGTGGCGCAGTCGGTTGAGCGTCCGACTTCGGCTCAGGTCACGATCTCGCGGTCCGTGAGTTCGAGCCCCGTGTCGGGCTCTGGGCTGATGGCTCAGAGCCTGGAGCCTGTTTCCGATTCTGTGTCTCCCTCTCTCTCTGCCCCTCCCCCGTTCATGCTCTGTCTCTCTCTGTCCCAAAAATAAGTAAACGTTGAAAAAAAAAAATATAAAAAAAAAAAAAAAAAAAAGAAAAAAAAATAAAGGTAAGTCCTTTGAGGAATTAGGTGGACCCATAGTTTCTTTTTTTATTATTTAATGTTAAAAAATTTTTTTTCTGGGTTTATTGTGGAGTTTATTATTTTTTTTCTTACAGAAAGAATTTAATTTACATTTTTAATTTACATCCAAGTTCACCTATACTGCAATAATGACATCGGGAGTAGATTCCTTAATGCCCCTTACCCATTTATCCCATCTAACCACACAAAACCCCTCCAGTAACCCTCTGTTTGTTCTCCATATTTATGAGTCTCTTCTGTTTTGTCCCCCTCCCTGTTTTTATATTATTTTTGCATCCTTTCCCTTATGTTCATCTGTTTTGTATATTAAATTCCTCATATGAGTGAATTCATATGGTACTTGTCTTTCTGTGACTGGCTCATCTCACTTAGCATAATACCCTCTAGTTCCATCCACATAGTTGCAAATGGCAAGATTTAATTCTTTTGATTGCCAACTAATATTCAATTGTATAGATATGCCACATCTTCTTTATCCATTCATCCATCGATGGACATTTGGGCTCTTTCCATACTTTGGCTATTGTTGATAGTGCTGCTATAAATATTGAGGTGCATGTGTCCCTTCGAAACAGCATACCTCAAAACAGCATACCTTGGCTAAATACCTACTAGTGCAATTGCTGGGTGGTAGGGTAATTCTATTTTTAATCTTTTGAGGAACCTCCATACTGTTTTCCAGAGTGGCTACACCAGCTTCCATTCCTACCAACAGTGCAAAAGAGATCCTTTTTCTTGGTATCCTTGCCAATATCTCTTATGTACTGAGTTGTTAATGTTAGCCATTCTGACAAGTGTAAGGTGGTATGTTATTGTGGCTTTGATTTGTATTTCCCTGATGATGAGTGATGTTGAGCATTTTTTCATGTGTCGGTTGGCCATCTGGATGTCTTCTTTGGAGAAGTGTCTATTTATGTCTTTTGCCCCTTTCTATACTGGGTTATATGTTTTTTGGGTGTTGAATTGATAAGTTCTTGATAGATGTTAGATATTAACCCTTTTCTGATATGTCATTTGCAAATATCTTCTCCAAGTCCATTGGTTGCCTTTTAGCTTTGTTCATTGTTTCCTTCACTGTGCAGAAGCTTTTTATTTTGATGAGGTCGCGGGGCTCCTGGGTGGCTCAGTTGGTTAAGCGTCCGACTTCAGCTCGGAGGGTCACGATCTCACCATCCGTGAATTCGAGCCCTGCGTTGGGCTCTGTGCTGATGGCTCAGAGCCTGGAGCCTGCTTCCAATTCTGCATCTCCCTCTGTCTCTCTGCCCCTCTCTCATTCATGCTTTG
Source organism: Herpailurus yagouaroundi (assembly GCF_014898765.1). Lineage (NCBI taxonomy): Eukaryota > Metazoa > Chordata > Mammalia > Carnivora > Felidae > Herpailurus > Herpailurus yagouaroundi. The sequence goes on from NW_024412451.1 coordinate 8,415,409, forward strand.
TCTCTCTTTGTCTCAAAAATAAATAAACGTTAAAAAAATAAAAAAAAAGTATTTTGATGAGGTCCCAATAGTTCATTTTTGCTTTTGTTTCCCTTGCCTCCAGAAACATGTTGAATAAGAAGTTGCAGCCAAGGTCAAAGGGGTTTTTGCCTGCTTTCTCCTCAAGGATGTTGATGGCTTCCCATGTTACATTTAGGTCTTTCATCCATTTTGAGTTTGTGTGTGTGGTGTAAAAAGTGATCCAGGTTCATTTTTCTGCATGTCACTGTCCAGTTCCCCCAGCACCATTTGCTGAAGAGACTGTCTTTATTCCATTAGATATTCTATACTGGTTTGTCAAAGATTAGTTGGTAATACGTTTGTGGGTCCTTTTCTGGGTTCTCAGTATTGGCTACTTCTTAGATTTTAATTTCCACTCCTTGTTATTGTATCAATAATAGTTGGAAGTGGAGGTTTTTTTTCTTCTTTCTTTTTAGTGGATGCTTTTTAAATAAATATCGATGATTTATTCAGGATTGTGTTGGTTAACATTTCTTTTATTCTTGTTAGACAATTCTGTAACCATTCTTCATTTTGATCGGTTCCACAACATTAATTAATTTTGTTTTTGTTTTTTATCTACGTTTTCTGCTTGTGGATAACAATTTTAAACTCAGTACATTTTACAACAGTTTAAGGGTTTTTTTTTTAAATTTTTTTTTTTAACGTTTATTTATTTTTGAGCCAGAGAGAGACACAGCATGAACGGGGGAGGGGCAGAGAGAGAGGGAGACACAGAATCGGAAGAAGGCTCCAGGCTCTGAACCATCAGCCCAGAGCCCGATGCGGGGCTCGAACTCGCGGACCGCGAGATCGTGACCTGAGCTGAAGTCGGACGCTCAACCGACTGAGCCACCAAGGCGCCCCACAACAGTTTAAGGTTTAATTCAAATAGGAATCAGCCATATGTCAATTGCCAATAAATTACTTGTATATTTGTCTATATTAATATTACCCATACATTTTTTGCTTATGATTTACCTTGTTTCTTTTCTTGGTTAGTGATCAGTGGTTGTTTTATCCTGTTTTGGTGAATAGTTATAGTAGAATTAAGGTCATAATCTATTTCTGTATGGAAGTATATTCCCATTATATGAGAAATGCCGTCTTAAGTAGAAGGTAATATTTTAAAACTCATAACTGTGTATCAACTTTAAGTTTTATATTGTACTCTTAATTGTGGTTGAAACATATGCTATAAAATTTACCATTCTGACTATTTTAAACTGTAGCGTTAAGTATACTTATGTTGCTGCAAAACCAATCTCTGGAATTTTCTCATCTTGCAAAACTGCAACTCAGTGCCTCTTAAACAACCACTTCCACGTTTGTATCTATTCTCAGCCCCAACTACATTTTCTGTCTCCCTCCTTCTGTCTCTTTTTTCCTTCCTTTATTCATAAGGTTCACTACATTGCATTAGTCGGGTAAGTGAAATCAGTGTATCTGTCTCTGTGACTCCTTGATTTCACTGAGCATAATGTCATCCCATTTTAGCCACGTTGGATAATGTGATGAGATAAGTTCTTTCAAAGCTGAATATTCTTCCATTGTGTGTATATGGTGGTTTTTCTTTACCCATTCACGCACCTGTGAACATTCCTATTGCTTTCCTTATTATTGGGTTTTCTGAATAATGCTGCTAGCAATCTACTTGTGCACATGTCTTTGCAGAACCTACTTTGAATTCTTCTGATTTTATACCCACAAGTGGGATGCTGGATTTTATAATATTATTTAATTTTTTTTGACAAACCTTCATCTTGTTTTCCAGTGTAGTTGCACCATTTGTGTTTACTCTAGCAGTGTATAAGTGTTCCAGTCTGTCCACATCCTTTGCAACATATGTTTGTTTAATAGTCCAAAGTAAACTGGTGGAATGTGATAACTCACTATGGTCAGATTTATATTTTCCTAAGGAATAATGGTTTTGAGCATCTTTCATATGGTTGGCCACTTGTATATCTTCACTGGATGATGCTCATTCTATCCTTTCTCCAAATTTAAATCGTGTTATTTGCTTTCTGGTTGTTGATGCATGAGTTCTTTCTCTATTGTGGATATTACTTCCTTCTGCTCTAAGTGCTCTGCAAAAAATCTCCTTTCATTTCACAGGTTGTCTATTCATTCCTCTGTTTCCTTAGAATTACTTTGTCTGAATTCCGTATGTTTGAGTATATTGTGTGTCATTTCACTTGGCTCAAGAAATTTCCTGGTCGTTTTGTTCAATATCTGACTTTTCAAGAGCATATTGTTAAGCTTCCAAATGTTTGTGGAATTTACAATTCTCCATCTGCTCTTAAAACAGTTTCATTCCATGGTGGACAAGAAACATACTTGTATGATGTCAATCTTCCCAAATGTCTTAAGACTTGGTTTGTAGACTACCACAGTATCTATACAGGATGATGATCAGTGTGTAATTGACAAGATTGCGTATTCTGCTCTTCCTTGGTGGAACTGTCTCTTATGTTTATTATGTGTAATTGGTATGTAACGTTGCTTAAGTGTGCTTTTTACTGGAATGGTATGCGGTCTTTCTATCCAGTTAAACTGGAGTGTTGACCTCTGCTACTCTTATGATGCTGTTTACTTCTTGCTTCAATTCCGTCATGTGTGCTTCACATGTATGGGATCCTTGACGCCAGGTGCACACATAAATATAATTGTTATAGTGCCCTGGTAATTTCATGACTTTAAATTTTTTTTTCAACGTTTATTTATTTTTGGGACAGGGAGAGACAGAGCATGAATGGGGGAGGGTCAGAGAGAGAGGGAGACACAGGATCGGAAACAGGCTCCAGGCTCTGAGCCATCAGCCCAGAGCCCGATGCGGGGCTCGAACTCCCGGACCGCGAGATCGTGACCTGGCTGAAGTCGGACGCTTAACCGACTGCGCCACCCAGGCGCCCCTTTCATGACTTTAAATAATGTCCCTTTTCTATGGTTGACACTTTTTGACACTTAATGTGTATTTGTTTGATAACAGTATGGCCACGTATGCCTTCTTTTGGCTCCCATTTGCATGGAATGTCTGTTGACACACTTTTACTTGCATCCTATGTGTGTTCTTAAGTCTACTGTGAGTCTCTTATATACAGGAGACTGTAGCATTTTGTTGTTAACTCACTGAACCAGTCTATGCTTTTTGACTGGAGGACTTGAATCCCTTTACAATCAATGTATTACTGAAAGGGAACCACTACTGCTACCAATTTTTTATAGTTTTCTGTATTTGTTGTGGCTATTTTATGCCACTTCCTCACTGTTCCTGTGTCCCACTATGTTTTTGTGGTGTTTATAATGACATGCTTTGATACCATTCTCCTATCCTTTCTATGTCTTCTATAGGCATTTTCTATGTGGTTTCCATGAGAATGACTGAAAACCTATCACACATGCCATGTCCACCACTGCACCCCTTTTGTCTTACCGATATCCCAAATTCTGTCTTTTATTTTGCATACACTATGATATGGATTCGTGATTTTTATACTTTTAAATTTTTTAATATTCTGTCACAGAAATAAAAGTGATTTGTGGTACCTTATTACAAACGACGGATTTCTCTCTTTGTTTAAGTATTTCCATCAAGCAGAGAGTTTTATATGTTCCTTTTGGGTCAGTTACTTCTACACTCTTTGTACTTTAACCAGAATTTCCCTGTAATTTTTCCTGTAGACTTTCCTGGTAAACTTGTAAGGGTTTGTCTTCATTTCTGGGAAATGAAAGGGAGTGTGTTCATTTCTCCATTTTTGAAGGACGGTGTTACCAGTTACAATATTGTTGGTTGATATTTTTTGGTATTTTAGTACTTGAGTGTATCATCCTATGCCTACTTCCTATAGGATGTGTTGCGAAACCACTACTAACTTGCAGTGGATCTGCTGCACAAGATGAGTTGTTTTTCTCCTAGTGTTTCAAAGTTTTGTGTTCACCTGTGATTTATGATAGGTTAATTACAGTGTGTCACTGTGTTTATGTCTCGGCACTTATCCTGTGTAGTAATTCACTGAGCTTCTTGCATGTTTGTTTCTTTCCACCAATGTGGGAATTAATGAGCCATTAGTTTTTCATGTAAGCTTTCTGTCCCCTTTGACTCTCCTCTCATATGGGGTGCCCTTAATGTGTATGTTGGTTCACTTCTTGGTGTCCCCTAAGTCCCTTGGACTCTGTCCTATTCCAGTGTTAATTTGTTCCCTCAGTGGGTAATTGAAAACAAGGGGCCTTTAAGTTGTCCGATTCCTTTTTCTGAGTGATCAAGTCTTTTCTTAACCTATTACTACTTTTTTCTTCTTTAAAAAATTAAATATATGTATGTACGTAATCTCTACACCCAACATGGGGCTCAAACCAAGAACCCTGAGATGAAGAGTTGCATGCTTTACCAACCAAGCCAGCCAAGCAATGCCACCCCTTCTACCGGTTTTCAAAATACATTTACTGGACTGTTTAACTCCTAAATTTTGTTGCAATTTTTTGATGCTTGCTGTCAGTTTGAATTTTTATTTTGGCCATACGGTGTTTTCCTGATATCATTTACTTCCCCATGTGTTCTCTCTTCTTCCTCCATGAGCCTGGTTATGATGATTCATATATGTGATTTTATATATGTGATTTCCTACAGTGTGTATTTTGCTGTGTGGGGCTCATTTAACTTAAAATGTCCTCTAGGATTATTCTGTTGCTGCAAAGAGAAAGACTTACCTCTTTCTGAGGCTTTTAGACAAACCACAAATTAGATGAGGGACCTCTACCTGGAAAAGAGCTAACACCAGAGGGGAACTTTTTATAAAGCATTACCTGCCTGGCATAGCAAACATTGGTTTGGCAAACATTTACTCTTTACTTTTTCCTCTGAATGCACTTCCCCCTTTTTGAAATTCTAAAGCCTATCCCCTCTCCTTAAGACCCAATGGAATGTAAGCATCACCTGCCTGACCTTGATCATCATACCATTGATGTTCCTCTAATTAAATAGTTTTCTCTTGTGGAACTGTCTCCTGTCAGTTTAATTATTGGAACCACCAAAGAATTGAGAAAAGATGAAGAAAAATGTTTTCCTCTCCTACACATTCATTCTCTTGTTGAAAACTGACGTGTGTACTTCAGAGCCAAAATATACTGTGAAGACAGAGTTTGGGATAAAGAGGAACAATAGCTTTCTTGCTCTGACCGGTGAAGGAGGCTGTAGCAGGTTAGGGTCTTGAGAACTACAAGCCCACCCAGAGGAAGGGGCTGGGGGGTTGTAGGGAAATAAAGGATTCATCCGGGTTCAACAGTTATTGTGTTTGCCCTGCCATCCTTGTTCATGTTTTCAGTGTGGTCCTTGGTGTGTCATTAAAAAAAAAAAAAAAAAGGGTAAGAGGGGCGCCTGGGTGGCTCAGTCTTTTAGGCATCCCACTTTGGCTCAGGTCACGATCTCACAACTTGTGAGTTCAAGCCCCACTTTGGGCTCTCTGCTGTGAGTGTGGAGCCTGTGTCAGATCCTCAGTCTCCCTCTACTCTTCCCCCACTCCTGTGCCTCTCTGTCTGTCTGTGTCTCTCTCTCTCTCTCTCTCTCTCTCTCTCTCTCTGTCCCTCCCTCTCCCTCCCTCTCTCTGTCTCTCAAAAATTAGAAAAAAAATTAAGGCTAAGAAGAGATGAGTGGAGGTTTACCCAAGGGAAGAAAAAGGTTACTTGGTTAAAAATCAAGCCTCCCTGATGGTTTAATGCCGCCAGTTTTATTTTTGTTCAACTTTGTACTTTTAAGCGATTTCTGTTTCAGCCACCAGGGCAACAGTTTTAAGACCACTTGATATTTACTGTGAGAAACCACTCAATATTTTCTAGAATAGCTTAAAAAGAAAATAGTGTAACACCAAATGTCAATGAAAATAATGAACAATTCGAATTATCGCATGTGGCCAATGGGAGTTTGAAAAGTATGTCCTATTTGGATAATTATTTGGGGGTTGATGTGGCAAACAAAGGCTGAAGGAAATGGCAGATAAAATTAAATTTCCTTATAACCTGCAGCCCATTGACAACTACTTGAGGCAAGCTGAGTTAAAGTTTCTCCAGGAATTCCTTACTGTCTTAATGCTAATGCTTTGCTAGAGGGAAAACAACTTTAGCTTGACAATAGCTAGGTCTCCATATCCTGTGAGTTTTCTTTTGCACATGGAAGTCTCTTTGGAAACTTCACCTTGACTTTGCCTCCCCTGATTCCCAAGTATATACTCAGGGTCTCTTCAGGGTCCTGGGACAGCTCTTCTTAACCTTGGGTCTTGTCCCCATATTAAACAAATCCTCTGGGTGCACCATAGATGTCTTCAAGAATTCTTTCTTGGCCATCAGCTCTGGACCACCCCCCTATCACCCCAAACTTCCTCATTCACATATATCAGGGAAAGCTCCATTTGTAAAGGTGTCTCCTTCTGTGAAGCAGAAAGAAAGAGAATGTGTAAATTTACAGAAACTGATCAGTGGAGAAGGCATGGATTGAAATCTGGACACTAACCATACATATTGTTACTGTGTTTTGCTTGCTCACTTCCCAAATGCTTCCCAATAGGATCCTGTGTGGAGTTTGCATTAATAATCATTGCTGCTACCCTCCCCCTCAGATTCCCTCAACTGGTGTGGGTGGAAACAAGTGTTGTTTTAGTGAAGTGCTCCAGGGGATTCTGTTAGGGGATTTTTTACATCAATACCCAGGATTCAGGGACTTGTTTTCTCAGCGATTCAAAGAATAAAGAGGTGGACACAAAATGAGCAACAGGCAAAAGTTTATTAGACTATAAGAGAAGAAGACTGGTAGGAAAGCTCTGTTTGGGGGGGGGGGGCATTGGAATGTGAATACCAGTGACAATAAGCAAGGGCCTTTGTGGTATAAGGTTCTAGTCTCTCCCCCCTTCCCTTCCCCCTTGTTCCTTCTCAAGTCCTACACTTAACTGGATTAACAACTCCAGGTGCTGGGCTGTCCCTTCCTGATTGGCTCATTTCCGTTGCAGGAGGGGTGGTCTGTGGCCATATTGCTCCTTGTGGGTTTTAAGTTTTATCATCTACTACTAGTTTTTAGTTAGGTCTTTAGTCAAATTCCTGAGGGAGTAGGTGGTGTCTGTCACATTCTTAAGAGGAACTTTACAGCCGAGGGGGTTTGCTGTAGTCAGACATTCCCAGCATTGTTCCAAAATGTGTTTTCCCCACCCAGGGGCCTCAGGTCCTAATGGTTCCCTTTGTCCCTACTGAATCCTATCTTTTCCTATCAAAATGTGAAGAGAAGCCAGAGTTAAGCAGAAAGGGTTCCTATTAATTTATCAGAGTTGAGTGCAGGCTTTAGCTCAAGGGTCTCCTGTACAGGAGGTGGGGAGGGTCAGGTCCATGTAACACACTGTTCCTATGCTCAAGCAGAATTTGTGGGCTTCTGTGGGAGGGGAGGCCCCCTGAAAGCAGAGACAGGAAACTCAGGCTGGTCTCCACGTGGGACACCATAATTTCTGAATAACTCCTGACACAAAGGATGAGGAACTTGGGTCTTTTTTGCATTTCAAAGCCCTGCCTGCAGGTGACCAGGTTACTGGTGAAGAGGTTGCATTGGTGGCTTTAAAGGCATTTGCTCCCACTTCAGCTGGGATTTCTCCACAAAAATCTTCTGAGAAAAATCTTGAAGAGGAGAGGAAAGGAGAAATGGCCAATTCGCAGGTAAGCCTTGAGTCCATTGCAAGAGGACCTGTCACCTTGTTCTCAGGATAATCCATGCATGTAGAAATTGCAGGGCACTTGGGTGGTTCATTCAGTTGAGAATATGACTCTTGATTTAGGCTCAGGTCTTGATCCCAGGGACCTGCTATCCAGCCCTGCATCAGGGTTCCTTCTGAGCTTGGAGCCTACTTAAGATTTTCTCTCTCTCTACCTGAGTCCCTGTCCTCCATTTGCATGCATTCTCTCTCTCTCTGTCTCTAAATGAAAAAATTGTAAATACCAATGGTTTTATTTGTTTAGTTCTTATGGTTCTGCTTTAGGTTTTCACCTCATTTTAAAAATTTTTTTTCAACGTTTACTTTGTTGAGACAGAGACAGAGAGCATGAACGGGGTAGGGTCAGAGAGAGAGGGAGACACAGAATCCCGAACAGGTTCCAGGCTCTGAGCACAGAGCCTGATGCGGGGCTCGAACTCACAGACCGCGAGACCATGACCTGAGCCGCAGTCGGATGCTCAACCGACTGAACCACCCAGGTGCCCCAGGTTTTCACCTAATTTTGAACATTTCAGAAATGATATTCTAGGTTATGTCTTCAGAACACTCCTCCCCTATATCCCAGAGACCTCTCTCCCTTTTCTCTAACCTGGCTTCTAGTAGGGCAACAGCAGTTGTCACTTTGAATTAAATTCCTACAAGTATTGAAAATATTCCCTTTGTGACAGATCCAGAGAGGAAGGTGTTGAGGCCAAGTGTCCTGTTGCTGATGGGGTCTGGTCCTGGGATAGCAATCAAGGAAAACCATTCCCATTTAGGTCTTATCTGAATGCTTTCTCTGCCCCCGGGTAGAGGAGGATTATGAAAATGCACAAATACACAAGATGGATATGAGTCACAGAATAACTTAGAATGTTCCTGCTCTTGAGGATGTGGAAAAGCTACTTTAAGGTATCCTAGATATTCAAGGACATGGCAAGTATATGTGATAAAGTCTGTATAAATCCACTGTGTCCTTAACTTGTTTATGTTGTGATTTACTGTTGGGGGTCACAAGAGCACACCGGCGATCCCGTGTCCTGAGGTGTGTCTTGGGCACTGATATCCATTTGTTTCCTTACAGCTGATGTTACCTTCTATCACTTGGGTTTGTGCTCTCTGCCAGATTCCTCCCTGTAATGTTCATATTTTTCTTATCAGTTGTGATGATTTCAGCCAGATTCCCTGAGCAATTTCCAGACACCATCACATTTAAACTGGAAATATCTTTCTCCTAGTTTCACATTTCTTGTATTTTTTTCACCTTGTAGCTTTTTTCTCTTTTAAGTTTTTAAGTTTATTTTGAGAGAGAGAGAGAGTGAGAGCAGGGGAGTGGCCAAGAGAGAGCCAAGTCCCAAGTAGGCGACACAGGGCCAGCACTGAGTGGGACAGGGGGCTCAAACTGACAAATCAAGAGGTGTTGACCTCAGTCTAATTCAAAAGTCAAAAGCCTGACTGAGCCATCCAGGCACCCCTTCCTTGTCATTTCTGAGGAGGAGGACAAATGTAAAACAAATGTGGATAAAATTAAAATTTCTCACAACTTACAACCACCGGAGAAATACTCGAGACTGGCAGAGGAAGATACTCCTCAAGGAATTCACAACTGCCTTAATGTTGATGCTTTTCTAGAGGCAAAAAGCAAGCTTAGCTTTACCATAGTCAGACTTCTGGGATCCTGGAAGTCTTCTTTAACATATGAAATCCCTGTAGACACTTATATTTCTCCCCCCCCCCGGGGTGAGGGTGTAGAGTCAACGGCTCCTCTCAATCACCCTCAGCTCATTCTTCCCACAGATCCTGTCCCTGTGCTTTTACACAAACAGCCTCGTTTACCAAAAAGGCTCAAGACTATTTCCTTGAACATTGACCCCTGGCCCACCTCACATTAGTTCCCACCTGACAATGAAGTCCCTCAGAGTTGTGTAGTAGATGTAATGACCTCTGGGGGTCGAGGTTCTCAATGAGTCAGACCTTCATCCTTTGTGTTTTTATTTTGCTGCATAGTCATGACACAGGCATACTCTATTTACTTCTATGTGTTTCAGATAAAGAAAGAAGAATCACATAATTACCATCTTTGAGTGTCTTAAAATCCTGAAATAAAACAGCACAAATGACGAATGAAACAAAATCTTTCAATGACGGGCACGTGCATGGCTCAGTTCATTAAGCGTGGGACTTCCACTCAGGTCATGATCTCACCAGTCCTGAGCTGGAGCCCAGCATCAGGTGAACAGGAACCATGCGCCTCTCTCTTTCTCTCTCCCTCTCTCTCTGCCTCTCCTGGTGTTCTCTCTGTCCCTGTTTCTGCCCTCTCTCCCTTCCACCCTGTCTCTCTCTGTCTCTCTGTCTCTCTTTCTCAATAGTAATAATTAAAAAATAAAATGTAAAAAAGCTTTCAAATAAAAACTATATTAGCAGATCATGGAGTACTACGGTCAAGACAACTCTTGAGATACTCTGTGGTGCCAGATAGTTTATTGAAGTAGCACAGGGCAGGACCCGTGGGCAGAAAGAACTGTCCTTTGGCTGCATGAAGCTTCTATGTTCAAGGGGAGGGTAGGTGCACAGAGTGTTCAATCACAAATGTTTCTGTAAATTTCTACGTGTAAAACTGCTTCTGCAAGTTTTCTCTGGTGCTTACCATTCAGTTCAATATGAAGCAGTGGTGACATGTACCTGTGGTCATGAGACCCTGTAAAAATGTAATAACCAGGGATTTCTAGGTGGCTCAGTCACAGCCTGGAGCCTGGAGTCACAGCTTGGGGTTCTCTCCCTGTCTCTGCCTCTCCACCTTTCATACTGTGCTTACCCATGCTCTCTTTCACAATATAAATAAACCTAAAGAAAAATGTAGGAACCAGCCTTTATTTGATGAATGTCCAAATAATACAACTGTATGTTAGCTTTCTGTGCTAAAGGTGAAAATTTTTGATTGTATCCCTCATCATACTAGAATCAGAAATAACTGTTTTATTTGTATCTTAATGTGTGTTTGTGTTGATAGTGTGAGTAAAAGACCTAAGCACCATTATCTACAATTAGTTTTATGAGTTTCATGTCACTGAAAATATTTTGTTTGTTTTTGAGGAAGAGAGAGGCAGGGGCAGAGAGAGAGAATCCCTAGCCGGCTCCACACTGTCAGCACAGAGCCTGAGGTGGGGTTTGTACTGGTGAACTGTGAAATCATGACCTGAGCCAAAGTCACGAAGTGGACACTTAACCACCTGAGCCACCCAGGTGTCCTTCATTGAAAATGTTTCCTAGTCACCAGCATACTTTTCTACGTTTAATATCTATACAACTTCTTTGAATATTTATGGATGTGAGCATGGAATGTATAAAGGTGATCAATTTTGTGTGCATACCTTCTTTCCATCATTCTTCAGGTTTGACACCTGCTATGATCATTTGGTTAGGGGCCCCTCCGTATATTTTAGGTGTCATTTTAGGTCAACTCCAGGTCAGATGACCTGAGTTAAAACTTGATCCCTACCACGTACTGGATGCTTGAAAAAATATTCACATGGAAATAGAAGAATAATGTGTCTGTTGTCTTAGATTATCATATATTTTTCAATAAGTTATGAAAAACTGTGAATGCTCTCTACTAACCAGGAAATGCTTGGAAAGGTTTATTGCCTTTCTTGCCATTCTAGTAGAACCTGTAATTGCTATGAATCCCATTCAGTTCCAAGTTCCCCAAAAGTTCTTGTCTTTGAGTTCTACTTCTTCGTTATTGAAATATGTATCTCATGGCCCACAGACTAATGCCTTGTTAGAAATGCAGACATCGACCCCATCCTAGAACTCCTGAACAGTATCTGCATTTTAACAAGATCCCCAAGGTCCTGCTGTGAAATTCTAATTCATATTAGAATATGCTAAGTACATTTGTCACTCCCCAGAACTTTCCATTGAAGAAATAGATAGCACATGTACTGTATGATGTGAATACAATATTCAAAATGTATATGCCTGTGTTGATGCCTTCATTTTACAAATTCTCTTGAATAAACACAGTATTTATAAAGGTTCCTACCTCCAAGGTAAAGAATATACTAGAGCATAATACTGGGTGACAAATAATCTTACCTCATCAAGCAGGAACCTCCTCACCTAAGCCAGAACCAGTTCTCCTGATCTAACTGAACTAACAGAAGTTCAGTCGTTGGTGGATCACAAAAAAAACTATACCAGATGAGGATGTGAGCAAAGCAAAAATGATTTACAAGAAACAAGGAAATCACAGGGAGGAACTTGCAAATCAGATACTCACGGAGGAAGGGGGAATGGTGTCCTTTCATTTAGGGTTAGCGTGGATATTCAGAAAGGGGAGGCCATCATCTTATGCCAAGTGGAGTATAAGGTTGCACATAAGCCTTAAGAGAACAGTTGTGTACATACTCTGCATATTTCATAGGAAATGAGGTTTGTGCTCCTCCTTGGGTGAGATTTTAGTATTATAATGAGGTAAAAGGGAGCTCCTGGGTGGCTGAGTCCACTGAGCGTCCTACTCTTAATTTAGGCTCAGGTCAGGATGAAAGTCCTGAGATCAGGCTCCACTCTGAGCATGGACCCTGGTTGGGATTCTGTCTCTCTCTGCCCCCCCTGCACTTGTGCACGCTCTATCTATCTCCCTCAAAGATATAAGATTTAAAATAAAATGTTTGAATGAGATGAAGGGAACTGTACTCACTCCGTAGTTTAATCTATTATGCATTTGCTTAGGTGTGAGTCAGGGGTTAATCTCCAACTGAGCTCATCCAAGCTCTTCCTCAGGGCAGTCATTACCTTTTGTTAGATGGTTTCTGTTTCCACTACAGGAGACTATACCCATGGGGAGTTTTTTGTGAAGTAAAAGATAAGATAGAAAAAGAGGTTAAGTACAGTGTGGAACTAAGATCGGTGGGTAAAAGCACAAGCATTAAAGTCAGGTCTTGGAGTCCGGCTGGTGACATTAACTGCCTCTTTCATTTGACCTAGCATTATGAACTCTGCCTGTGGCCATGTGATAACTGTGTTTTTTATTGCAGGGATTGCTGACATTCAGGGATGTGGCCATAGAATTTTCTCAGGAAGAGTTGGGGTGCCTGAACCACAGTCAGTGGGAACTGTACAGGGATGTGATGTTAGAGAACTACGGACACCTCCTTTTCTTGGGTGAGGAATACTCCTTCCACATTGCCCAAACCATACTCAGGGATTTGTTCCTTCCCTTGAAGACTGTCTCTTGGAATCTTCCTCTTTGCATGACTGGCATTCAGATCCCTGCAGTCAGGGAAAGAAGTAGGGGTTTGTGGATGTACAGAAAAATCTTCATGGTGTTTCCTTTTCAGCTTTACCTTCCCTTCCTTAGGGTAACATCATCATTCCTGTACATTAATGACAATTCTAAAGGCTAAGTGGCATAAAATGGTATCTCTTTTGTCTTAAATACTGATTTCTACTCATTATTGTCATGGTAGTACTCGGAAGTGGAGGTCAAGATCTGAACATGGAAAATTCATCCTGCGTGTTCTAAAAGGGATGTTGGCCCACAGCATTTGGGAAATCATTTTCAAGCTTCTACTCTGTCCTCTCTGCTCTACTAAGCACAATAGTGGATCAGAAGTTAGAATCCCCAACCACACTCATATTCTTTTTTTCTAATAAACAGGTCTTGTTGTGTCAAAGCCAGACCTGGTCATCTTTTTGGAACAAAAGAAGGGTGTCTGGGCCGTGAAGAGAAAGGAGACAGTAGCTACACACCCAGGTAGGTGAAACTGAAGCAGATGACAGAGGTGAGGTCCAGTCGTGAAGGAGGAATTGGACCTCAGAATGTGGTTGAGCAGCTCTCCTTCAATGGAAATGAGGTTGGAAAGGCCAGTATTAGGTCTCTCCTTTCACATCAGGCATCTGCTTTCCAACACATCATGCTGTTAACATTCTCAAAGGATTGTTCTTCAGTTTCACTGAGGGTCCTTCACATCCATAGTGAGGTCTTCCAGAACCTTATTGGTTCTCCATTGCTTGGAGGTCTTGCGGAAATCTCTGCATTTCTTAGGAAGTCTAGGTGAATCCATTTCTGACTTCTGTTTTGCTTCTTGTGTGAAGTGTGTGAGGGTAGTGGTGTGCATCTTGGGGTTAGGTGCAGGGATCCCAGGAATGCTAGAGGGCGACATCACAAGTTTTCTTGTTGATCCTTTCCAGGATTAAGGAGGTTTTCATTTTAATCATACAAAATCGAGGCCCAGTAATTTCATCAGGTAATAAAGCAGTTCCCTAAAATGAGAAAATCTCGTCCTTTTTTTCACCTCAAAAGTTTATTTCCTGGCTTGCCTGGTTGGCTCAGTTGGTTAAAGGTCTGGGTTGAGCTCAAGCCATGACCTTAGTTTGTGATTTTGAGCCTTGCATCAGGCTCTCTGCTGTCAGTGAAGAGCCCATTTGGGATCCTTTGCTTCTGTGTCCATCTGGCACATGTTCTCTGTTTCTCAAAAATAAAATATTAAAAAAAAAAAGAAAGTTCAGGATGCCTGGGTGACTCGGTTAAGAGTCCATTGCATTTGGCTCAGGTCATGATCTCAGGGTTTCTGAGTTGAAGCCCCACTTAGGACTCTTGGCTGACAGCCCAGATCATGCTTGGTTTCTCTCTCTCTCTCTCTCTCTCTCTCTCTCTCTCTCTCTCTGTCTCTGCCCTTCACACACTTGGTCTTTATCCCTCTCTCAAAATAAATAAACTGAAAGTGTACGTTCATTTGCTTTGTATTAAGTAAAATAGGAAATTTTCACTCAATGTTTTGCATTCCTCAATGGTGAAATAATTTAAAGCACCCATTATATTCATATAATTCTACATAAATTAATGCCATTATTAGTTAAAACTCATGGCCTATAATAAAATCTCAATTGTTACTTTATTTCTTAATAATTGAATCCTGTTATGATTTTTGTGTTGTATAATATGAAGTTCCTGTGACTGTCATGTTTTCATTTTGAGTAGTTGTATATGAGATTCCTTTATGATTTATTATATCAATAGTCCTGATATGACATGGGCATGTGCTTTATGAGAAGTGAGGGAGACAATTAGTAAACTTCCTATATTTAGAAAAAGAGTTTTAATTATAAATGTAATTTCACTTCAGGAAAAATTAAGTATTGTTTGTTTTTTTACTTTTCTCAGAATGTATATGTATTTAATACCAAAGATTTTTTTGATAAAGTGATTGCTGGCCTATTTTACAATTTTTTTGAAACTTGTTTATTTAGAAATGAAAGGTTTTGGGGCACTTGGTTGACTCAGAGGGTTGAGCATCTAAGTCTTGATTTCAGCTCAGGTCATGACTTCATGGTTTGAGTTTAAGCCCTAAGTCCATTTCTGCATCCAGTGTGGAGCCTGCTTGGAATT
The DNA here is from genome assembly GCF_014898765.1 of Herpailurus yagouaroundi. Taxonomy (NCBI): domain Eukaryota; kingdom Metazoa; phylum Chordata; class Mammalia; order Carnivora; family Felidae; genus Herpailurus; species Herpailurus yagouaroundi. Next base: position 8,430,562 of record NW_024412451.1, read on the forward strand.
CCCTTCTCTCTCTCCCTCTCTCTACCCCCACTCCCTTTCTCTCTCAAACTTATTAAAAAATTACAAAAAAGAAATGAAAGGTGTTTATTTGTTTGATTCTAAAGATTGGATTATAGGGGAGCCTGGGTAGCTCAGTTGGTTAAGCCTTCAACTTCAGCATAGGTAATGATCTTGTGGTTTGTGACTTTGAGCCCCTTGTCTGGCTCTGTGCTGAGAGCTCACAGCCTGGAGCCTGCTTTGGATTCTATGTCCCCCTCCATCTCTCTGAGAGTCTCCCTGGCTTGTTCTCTCTCTCTCTCTCTCTCTCTCTCTCTCTCTCTCTCTCTCTCTCTCTCATACATAAACATTAAAAAATAAACAATTGATTATACCCTTAAATCTGAGTGATAGGAGGGATCCATTAACATAACACGTTGTTTAATGTCTTAAGTGCTTAATTCACAGAAGTTTTCATTAGAGGTTTCCATGGTTGATTTTAAGGAACATTCTTTACAATTTTAATGCCCATGAAGATAAGTCAGTAATTCAAAATGTTCCTTTTTCATGGGTGCTTACCTTTTTCTCTCTCAAAGTAAATAAGGTTAAAAAAAATATATATGTATATATAGTGGGCCTGTTTTACTTATTTATTTATTTTTTTCAACGTTTATTTATTTTTGGGACAGAGAGAGACAGAGCATGAACGGGGGAGGGGCAGAGAGAGAGGGAGACACAGAATCGGAAGCCAGCTCCAGGCTCTGAGCCATCAGCCCAGAGCCCGACGCGGGGCTCGAACTCACGGACCGCGAGATCGTGACCTGGCTGAAGTCGGACGCTTAACCGACTGCGCCACCCAGGCGCCCCAGTGGGCCTGTTTTAAATACTTCATCATTTTTATGTAGAATTTTTTGGTTTACATTTTGTCTGGTTTTGAAATTCCATAGTAATGTGCTTCCTTTTGTATGGAACTTTCCACAGCATTATTTAGGTGGGATTTTGCTTTTACCTGTGTATTTTGTTTTAGGGTGACAATTTTCAACTCATTATGTTTTTGGACAATGTGAGTGAGTCTAAGTCAGATAAGATCAGCTTTATGCCCTTTGCTAATAAAAGTATCTATGTATTTGTAGCAGTATTACCTATGCATAGTTGTGACTCATCTTGTGTATTTCTTTCCTTGATTAGTGGTAAATGAATGTTGTATCCTGTTTAGGTGAGTTATGCTAATAGAATTAATTTCATCATGTATTTATTGGTGAATGTATTGGCTGCATGTATTTTCATTCTGGTTACCTTAGAGAGTACTTAAAACATCTTAAAGGTATAGCAAACCTTTATGCATGCTGCTAGTGTAGAGCTCAACACAGGGCTTGCTTTTTTTTTTTTTTTAACGTTTATTTATTCTTGAGAGAGAGACAGAAAGAGAGAGAGAGAGACAGAGAGAAAGAGAGACCGACCGACCAAGCCCACGCAGGGGAGGGGCAGAGAGGGAGGGAGACACAGAATCTGGATCTCCAGGCTTCTTGCTGTCAGCACAGAGCCCAATGCGGGGCTCAAACTCATGAACCCCGAGATCATGACACCTGAGCTGAAGTTGAGCACGTAACCAAATGAGCCCCTGAAGCAACCCTCAACACAGGATTTGAATTCCCAAACTGGGAGAACGTGTCCTAAGCTGAAATCAGGAGTTGGACACTTAACCGAATGAGCCACCCTCATGCCCCTAACACAGTTTTAAGCCGATAGTGTCAATTTTATACAAAACTCTTCTACTTATCATCTCTGCACCAGTACCCACTTTATATTGATGACATCATAAATTCTTTTTTTATATTGCATATATTATTACCTAGATTTGATTTTTATGCTTTTATTTAAGAAAAAGTCTGTAGCAGAAATAAATGTGACTTGTCCTACCTTGTTACAACACTACAGGTTTCTATAATTGTGTAAATATTTATACTTCTCAGAGAGCTTTATGTTATGTCTTTTCAGTTACTGTTTAGAATCTTTTTAGTTCAACAAGGACTTTTTAAAAAAAATTAATGTTTATTTATATTTTGAGAGAGAGACAGAGACAGAATCTGAAGTAGCCTCCAGGCACTAAGTCTTCAGCAAGATCACAACACAGGGCACGGACTCACCAACCGTGAGAACATAACTCGAACCAAAGTTGGATACGTGACCAACCGAGGCACCCAGGTGCCCCTAGAAGGACATTCTTTAAAATTTTTGTAGGACAGATCTGCTGATAAACTTAGAGGGGTTTTGCCTTGGCAAAGTCTTCATTTCTACATGCATGGAAAACAGCTGTGCCAGGTAGGGTATTCTTGGTGGATATTTTTTGATCCTTCAGTATTTGAATACATCGTTCAATGCTTTTCTTTCTATAAGGTCTACTGAGAACCCCACTCACAATCTGATAGGAGCTCTCTTGTACAAGATGAGTTGCCTTTGTCATGCTTTTCAAAATTCTCTTTTCACTGGTCATTTTTGGTAGGTTAATTATAACGTGTCACTGTGTTCATGTCTTGTCTTTTTTCTTCTATTTTTACTTAAATTCTAATTAGATAACATACCGTGCAAAATTGATTTCAGTATAATTCAGTGGCTCATCACTTACGTACAGTGCTCATCATAACAATTGCTTTCCTTAATTGCCATCACCAAGCAACCTGTCCCTCACCCATCTCCCACCATTGATACTTATCCTACTGTGAATTTACCGTGCTTGTGAATTTGTCTCTTCTTTCCACATACAAGAGAGCTACAAGCCTTTAGTTCTTCATGGAAACTCTCTGCCCCCTTTCACTCTGCTCTCCTTATGGGGTCCCATTAATGTACACATTGTTCCACTTGTTGGTGTCCCGTGTGTCCCTAGACTTTGTCCTTTTCCACATTTTTCTTTAGTCCTCTTAGGTAATTTAAAACAAGAGGTCTTTAGATTGTCCACTTCTTTTTTCTGCTTGATCAAGTCTGTCGCTGACTCCTTTGGATATTTTTAAATTCAGAGATTCTCCACTTAAGCTCCCAATTGTTTCTTATACTTTGCCTCTTTGGGCTTACGTTTTGGTCATGCATAGCTTTTCTGCTCTCATTTAGTTACCTGTTTTCTCTTCTTCCTCCATGAGCATCTTTATGATGATTTCTTCTTGACTTCTTTGTCATTGATACTTCCTAATTAATTTAAGGTCAGTTTTGGAGATTTATTTCATTCCTGTGAGTGAAACAAGTTCTTCTATTTCTTTATGGCCTTGTGGCCTTTTGTTGAGATTAGTGAATTTAAGAAAACAGCTTCTGGGCTTAGGCTTATGAACTTGTTTTTACAGGAGAACACAAGTAATTGGTAATGTCTGAATTTTTGTAGTTTCCCAGTTTACAAAAGTATAGGTACTTCTTTAGAGCCCATACCTTCCTCGTTTGTCCTCAGCTCTGTAGTCTCTCCAGTGTGTAAACAAAAGCTCACCTGTTGTCTCAGCATCCATCATAGTGCATCCAGCGGGTGCCCTCATTCCCTCTGCTTCCATGTTCTGCATGACAGAAACAAGTCCCTCAGGCACCTGCAAAAAAGCCACATCACTGAACATAGAGGTCACTCCTGTGTTCATCTCCTGATGAGAGGTAACAGTTTTCATACAGTGTTGTCATGGAGCATCAGGAAGGGTGAGTAGCTTTGTGGGCCAGCGTCACAAACTTTGTCTCTTTGATGTTTCTCTTCTTTTCTACTTGCCTGCTTGGGCTGGTTTCTCCTAATTGCCTTCTGGAGCACTCACAAAGTAATTTAGTCCATTTTTGTCTCCATGGGGGAGCCACCGTCCTGATGCTCCCTATTTCTTCACTGCTGATATCCTGTGATGGGTATTAATTTTGGATATTAGCATTTAACATATATGCATGTGAGGATAGTAAGTGAGAGAACTGATCGTGTATCTTTTACTTGTGTCTTTTCATAACACCATAGGCTTGTTGGCAAAGTCAGGTAAAGAATATTCTTTTTAAAGAGTGATGTAGGAACAAATGCAAGTTGTGGTTCTTAGTATTTACACTCAGTGATGACTTGGATGAAGATGGAGGGTAGAAATGAGGTTACGATGGATATCACCAAACCAGGACAATTGCCCTTAATGGAACCCATACTGCCAGAAGAGATCAAGCGTATAAAATACTTGGGGGAAAACCCCCACCTGAAGTCAGTTCCATTTGAATCCCAGGACCAAAATCCATTTTCGTAAAGTTTTATTTTTTAAAATATTTATTTATTTATTTTTGGTTGCTTCTCATTTTTTTAAATATGAAATTTATTGTCAGATTGGTTTCCATACAACAACCAGTGCTCATTCCAACAGGTGCCCTCCTCAATGCTCATCACCCACCCTCCCCTCCCTCCCAGCCCCCACAAACCCTCAGTTTATTCTCAGTTTTTAACAGTCTCTTATGGTTTGTCTCCCTCCCTCCCTTTTTCTTTTTCCTTCCCCTCCCCCATGGTCTTGTATTAAGTTTCTCAGGATCCACATAAGAGTGAAAATATATGGTACCTCTCTTTCTCTGTATGACTTAGCATAACACTCTTCAGTTCCATCCACGTTACTACCAAAGGCCATATTTCATTCTTTCTCGTTTCCAAGTAGTATTCCATTGTGTCTATAAACCACAATTTCTTTATCCATTTGTCAGTTGATGGACATTTAAGCTCTTTCCATAATTTAGCTATTGTTGAAAGTGCTGCTATAAACATTGGGGTACAAGTGCCCCTATGCATCAGTACCCCTGTATCCCTTGGGTAAATTCCTAGCAGTGCTATTGCTGGGTCATAGGGTAGATCTATTTTTAATTTTTTGAGGAACCTCCCCACTGTTTTCCAGAGTGGCTGCACCAGTTTGTATTCCCACCAACAGTGCAAGAGGGTTCTCGTTTCTCCACATCCTCTCCAGCCTCTATAGTCTCCTGATTTGTTCATTTTAGCCACTCTGACTGGCATGAGATGATATCTCGGTGTGGTTTTGATTTGTGTTTCCCTGATGAGGAGTGACGTTGAGCATCTTATCATGTGCCTGTTGGCCATTTGGATGTCTTCTTTAGAGAAGTGTCTATTCATGTTTTCTGCCCATTTCTTCACTGGATTACTTGTTTTTGAGGTGTGGAGTTTGGTGAGCTATTTGTAGATTTTGGATACTAGCCCTTTGTCTGATATGTCATTTGCAAATATCTTTTCCCATTCCGTTGGTTGCCTTTTAGTTTTGTTGACTTGTTTCCTTTGCAGTGCAGTAGTTTTTATCTTGATTAAGTCCCAATAGTTCACTTTTGCTTTTAATTCCCTCGTCTTTGGGGATGTGTCAAGTAAGAAATTGCTGCGGCTGAGGTAAGAGAGGTTTTTTCCTGCTTTCTCCTCGCGTTTTGATCATTTCCTGTCTCACATTCATGTCCTTTATCCATTTTGAGTTTATTTTTGTGTATGGTGTAAGAAGGTGGTCTGGTTTCATTCTTCTGCATGTTGCTGTCCAGTTCTCCCAGACCATTTGTTAGACTGTCTTTTTTCCATTGAATATTCTTTCCTGCTTTGTCAAAGATTAGTTGGCCATACTTTTGTGGGTCCAATTCTGGAGTCTCTATTCTATTCCATTGGCCTATGTGTCGGTTTTTGTGCCAATACCATGCTATCTTGATTACAGCTTTGTAGTAGAGGCTAAAGTCTGGGATTGTGATGCCTCCCGCTTTGGTCATCTTATTCAATATTACTTTGGCTATTCGGGGTCTTTTGTGGTTCCGTACAAATTTTAGGATTGCTTGTTCTAGCTTTGAGAAGAATGCTGGTGCAATTTTGATTAGGATTGTATTGAATGTGTAGATTGCTTTGTGTAGTATTGACATTTTAACAGTATTTATTTTTCCAATCCATGAGCATGGAATGTTTTTCCATTTCTTTGTATCTTCTTCAATTTCCTTCATAAACTTTCTATAGTTTTCAGCATACAGATCTTTGGTTCGGTTTATTCCTAGGTATTTTATGCTTGGTGCAATTGTCAATGGGATCATTTTCTTTATTTGTCTTTCTGTTGCTTCGTTATTAGTGTATAAGAATGCAACTGATTTCTGTACATTAATTTTGTACTCTGCGGCTTTGCTGAGTACTGAAAGCTTGGCTTCATCTTTGCCAATTTTGATGCTTTTGATTTCCTTTTGTTGTCTCATTGTTGATGCTAGAACTTCCAACACTATGTTAATATCGGTGAGAGTGGACATCCCTGTCGTGTTCCTGATCTCAGGGGGAAAGCTCTCAGTTTTTCCCCATTGAGGATGATATTATCTGTGGGCTTTTCACAAATGCCTTTGATGATATTTAAGTATGTTCCTACTATCACGACTTCCTCCAGGGTTTTTATTAAGAAAAGATGCTGAATTTTGTCAAATGCTTTTTCTGCATCAGTTGACAGGATCATTTTATTGACAGGATCTTTATTAATGTGATGTATCACATTGATTGATTTGCGAACGTTGAACCAGCCCTGCAGCCCAGGAATGAATCCAACTTGATCATGGTGAAGAATTCTTTTTATATGCTGTTGAATTCTATTTGCTACTATCTTAATGAGAATTGTGGCATCCAAATTCATCAGGGATATTGGCCTGGAGTTCTCTTTTTTTTGCTGGGTCTTGGTCTGGCTTGAGAACCAAAGTAATGCTGGCTTCATAGAATGAGTCTGGAAGTTTTCCTTCCCTTTCTCTTTTTCGGAACAGCTTGAGAAGGATAGGTGTTAACTCTGCTTCAAATGTCTGGTAGCATTCCCCAGGGAAGCCATCCGGTCCTGGATTCTTATTTGTTGGGAGATTTTTGATAACTGATTCAGTTTGTTCACTGGTTATGGGTCTATTCAAGTTTTCTATCTCTTCCTGTTTGAGTTTTGGAAGTATGTGTGTGCTTAGGAATTTGTCCATTTCTTCCAGGTTGTCCAGTTTGTTGGCATATAACTTTTCATAGTGTTCCCTGATAATTGCTTGTATTTCTGAAGGATTGATGTAATAATTCCATTTTCATTCATGATTTTATCCATTTGGGTCCTCTCCCTTTTCTTTTTGAGGAGCCTGGCTAAAGCTTTATCAATTTTTTTTATTTTTCAAAACACCAACTCTTGGTTTCATTGATCTGCTCTACAGTTTTTTTAGATTCTATATTTTTTATTTTTGCTCTGATCTTTACTATTTGTCTTCTTCTGCTGGGTTTGGGGTGTCTTTGCGGTTCTGCTTCTATTTCCATTAGGTGTGCTCTTAGGTTTTGTTTTGTTTTGTTTTGTTTTGTTTTTTAATTTTTTTTTCAACATTTTTTTATTTTTGGGACAGAGAGAGACAGAGCATGAATGGGGGAGGGGCAGAGAGAGAGGGAGACACAGAATCAGAAACAGGCTCCAGGCTCCGAGCCATCAGCCCAGAGCCTGACGCGGGGCTCAAACTCACGGACCGGACCGTGAGATCGTGACCTGGCTGAAGTCGGACGCTTAACCAACTGCGCCACCCAGGCGCCCCTATGGTTTTGATTTGGGATTTTTCTTGTTTCCTGAGGTAGGCCTGGATTGCAATGTATTTTCCTCTCAGGACTGCCTTCGCTGCATCCCAAAGCATTTGGATTCTTGTATTTTCATTTTCATTTGTTTCCGTATATTTTTAAATTTCTCCTCTACTTGCCTGGGTAACCCATTCATTCTTTAGTAGGGTGTTCTTTAACCTCCATGCTTTTGGAGGTTTTCCAGACTTTTTCCTGTGGTTGATTTCAAGTTTCATGGCACTGTGGTCTGAAAGCGTGTATGGTATGATCTCAATTCTTTTATACTTATGAAGGGCTGTTTTGTGACGCAGTATGTGATCTATCTTGGAGAATGTTCCATGTGCACTCGAGAAGAAAGTGTATTCTGTTGCTTTGGGATGCAGAGTTTTAAATATATCTGTCAAGTCCATCTGATCCAGTGTATCACTCAGGGCCCTTGTTTTTTTATTGATCATGTGTCTAGATGATCTCTCCATTGCTGTAAGTGAGGTATCAGAGTCCCCTGCAATTACCATATTCTTATCCATAAGGCTGCTTATGTTTGTGATTAATTGTTTTATATATTTGGGGGCTCCTGTATTCAGCTTGTAGACATTTATAATTGTTAGCTCTTCCTGATGGATAGACCCTATAATAATTATATAATGCCCTTCTTCATCTCTTGTTACAGCCTTTAATTTAAAGTCTAGTTTGTCTGATACAAGTATGGCTACTCCAGCTTTCTTTTGACTTCCAGTAACATGACAGTTCTCCATCCCCTCACTGTCAATCTGAAGGTGTCCTCAGGTCTAAAATGAGTCTCTTGTAGACAGCAAATAGACCTTTTTTTAATCCATTCTGATACCCTACGTCTTTTGGTTGGAGCATTTAGTCCATTTACATTCAGTGTTATTACAGAAAGATATGGGTTTAGAGTCATTGTGATGTCTTTAGGTTTCATGCTTGTAGTGATGTCTCTGGTCCTTTGTGGTCCTTGCAACATTTCACTCACAGAATCCCCCTTAGGGTCTCTTGTAGGGCTGGTTTAGTGGTGGTGAATTCCTTCAGTTTTTGTTTGGGGAAAACTAAAATACATTATTGTAAATCTTTAAAAATATTTTACTCATTTTTGAGAGAAAGAGTGCAAGCAGGGGAGAAGCAGAGAGAGAGATGCATATTCAGAAGCAGGCTAAAGGCTCTGAGTTATCAGCAGAGAGTCTGATGTAGGGCTTGGATTCTCTAACCATGAGATGGTATCTTGGGCTGAGGTCAGATATGCGACCAAGTGAGCTACCCAGCTGCCCCTCCAAAATTCATTTTTATTCTTAAATATTCTCTGAAAGGACTTTGGAAATTCTTGAAAATGAACCAATCCATGCCAAAACTAATCATTGAAATAATTTCAAATATAAAATTGGTTTAATCCTTCATTCACTTATTCACTGAAATGTTTCTAAAAGTTAGAATTTTTATCTTCCTTTTTCAGTGTCTAAATGTGGTTGTTTTGAGAGGTCTTTTCAGAGGATTAATTATTCTTCCACCTTGCCTTAGCCTTCCTTGTCCAAAGTCTCTAATAACCAGACAGTCTGTATGCAAACATCACTGTTCAATGTTATCACATAGAGCCTAATTTGGATTTAGTTTTTTTGTGTGGTGAACTTCAGAAGGCCTTTAGTGAGAACTCTATCTTCCATAATTACCAAGGTGTTTAGTATGGAGATACAACTTTCCAATGCCAAGAATCTGGCAAGAAACGTGAAGCAAGGGTCAAATCCTCAATTTCAGAGAACTCCGTTTACAAACATCCAGTATAAAAGTAATAAATGTGGGAAAGTGTCTTATGAAAGCTCAAATCCAGTTGCACATCATTGCATCCTTACTGGAGACAAGACTTAACAATGCAGCAACTCTGGTAAACTTTTAACCAGTCTTCAAAACTTGCTCAACAGCAGAGATTTCATAATGGGAAGAAAGCTTACAAATGTAACAATATGGCAAAGGCTTTCAGTACCACAAAACTTGTCAACATGAGGTGTGATATATACTGGGGAGAAGGCTGAAAAGTGTTTTTAAAAATGTGGCAAAGGCTTTAGGCAGAACTTCAAACTTTGTGACCATCACAGAGTGCATACTGAAAGAAAGATTACCAATGTAAAAAATTTGACAAAGCATTTAATCCTCATCAAAACCTTTCAACATGAGACAGTCCTGAGGAGATAGCTTACAGATGTGAAGACTGTTGGCAAACTCTACCCACAACTGAACTCTCATAAAACATCAGAAAACCACACTGGATATAAACCCCAGAAATGTAATGAATGATGAAAAACTTTGTGTTTAATGTATATTTAAAAAACAACAAGCTTATTTGAATATAAAAACACTACAGTTGTGAACAATTGGCCAGCTGTGTAATGGAATGTGAAATCTAAATAAACTGAGAGAATTCTCAGCAGAAAGCAGTCAATACTACTTTTGAGATATGATTCTAAATCAGAGTATTCATTATAGATGAAAATCCAAAGTGAAAACATTCAGATCACTTATTTAGCCTTGGACAATGGAGGTGCTATGGGGTGCCAACCCCTCCACAAGTGAACATCTGCTTGTAACTTGCGAGTCCCCAAATTTAAAAACATAGGTACTTTCCCATGGAAATAGCCTATTGTGGACCAGAAGCCTCATCTAGAACAGCCAATACCCCTTTTTTAATACAAGGCCTATATTATATGCAGTATTTTTATAATAAAGCAAGCTTGAGGAAAGAAAATATTAAGGAAATAATAATGAAGAGAAAACACATTTACAGTATATATACAAATTTGTGTATAAGTGGACCCACACGGTTCAATCCCATGTTCTAACATGGTCAACTGTGTTTGTTAACGTGTGTGAAAGGATCAAGAGAAGATGGATGTGTGTCTGGAGAGGAATAATTTTACCGTCTCCTTTTTCTTTTGACCATAATTGCAATTTTGGGGATGAGGGGGTGGAAAATATTATTAGCTCGTGTGCATGCAAAAGGATTTGATTGTTTCTGTCTCTCAGACTGCAGGGCTGTAGTATGATGGGGAATTCTCATACCAACTTTTCCATAGAACATAATGGACACTGTCATGTACAATGTATGAAGAAAGTCTACATTCACATGGTGTTTGTGGCTGATCTATAACAGTGATGTAAGTCACCATGAAGTGATCGTTCAGGGCATCTTTATTTGTATTAAAGTAAGATAGAGGAACATTCTGAATTTTAAATAGATATGCCAGTTTTTTTCCAAGGAGATTATGTTGGCTGTTGATTAAAATTTGCATGCATCTTCATAATAGCAATCGATAGAAGTCAAGAATATTAGGCAGTTGAAATAGAGATTTTCACACATCTTAGGCAAGCATAGCTAACTCTTGCATAAAAGAGTGTAAAATTATTGTAAATCCACATTTATTCAATGATGAGCCTCAGCTTGCATAGCATGGAAAGCACAACTCACAGATTCTTATATCAGAGGAACAGAATAATTCTTAAATTTTTTTTCCAACGTTTATTTATTTTTGCGACAGAGAGAGACAGAGCATGAATGGGGGAGGGGCAGAGAGAGAGGAGACACAGAATCAGAAACAGTCTCCAGGCCCTGAGCCATCAGCCCAGAGCCTGACGCGGGGCTCGAACTCACGGACCGCGAGATCGTGACCTGGCTGAAGTCGGACGCTTAACCGACTGCGCCACCCAGGCGCCCCCAGAATAATTCTTGAATGCTTGAAATGGGTGTTTTGACCAAGGATCACACAGTGGTTTTGCAACGGTATGTTTAGCATGTGTTTGAACTTAATACATTTTGAAAATTTTTTTTCAACGTTTTTTATTTATTTTTGGGACAGAGAGAGACAGA
>NW_024412451.1:8442345-8495121 GCF_014898765.1 Herpailurus yagouaroundi
CCTGGCTGAAGTCGGACGCCCAACCGACTGCGCCACCCAGGCGCCCCAGAACTTAATACATTTTGATTAAAAACACTGAATAGATTTTAATGTGTTAACACTGTGTTAATGAATGAACTGTTCCCCTACACCAACCTTAGCCTGCCCCACCTTCATTAAGGTTATAGGTAAACAGTAACACAAAGTGCACTTGACCATTGAGCAACATGGGTTTGGTCTATGTGGGTACATATATAGTCAGGTTTGTTCATTGTACAGAAATTTATTTTCTCTTCTGAGTTTCTTAACATTTTCCTTTTTTGAAATTCCTTTACTATAGGAATGTCATATATAACACATATAACATAAAATATACATTAATCGATCTCGATCAAGTTCCTTGTCATCAGTAGGCTATTAAAATATAGTGTTGGGGAGTCAAAGTAATACACAGATTTCAATGGCATGAGGGTGGCCACACTGAACCCCTGCATTGTTCAAGGGTCACTCATGCTTGGGAAAGCAGTGGGATGATATCACTAGTAATCTATTCTCCGCAAGTTTATGTATTCTACCTTCCTTATTGTGACTGCTGGAACATTAGGGTGCTGTTAATATGGAGGACACGGAAGTATTCTTGAGAGCATAGCTAGTCAATTTCTTCTTTTTATTTTTTTTTAACATTTTTTCATTCTTGAGAGACCGAGCATGAGTGGGGGATGGGACAGAGAGAGAGGGGGAGGTACAGAATCTGAAGCAGGCTCCAGCCCCTGAGGTGTCAGCACAGAGCCCGATGCGGAGCTCAAACCCATGAACTGTGAGATCATGACCTGAGCTGAAGTTGGAAACTCAACCGATTGAGCCACCCAGCTGCCCCTAGAGCATAGCTACTCAATTTCTTGATACTGTGCCATAGGATCCATTTTGTATAACCACACTGGCTACAGGGGGATTGAAGGTACTCTAGCTAGACCCAGCAGCCAATAGAGTAGATAATGCCCTCAAAGTCTCAAAGTAGTTCCTGCTTGGGCTTCCCCAATAACCTTTGTGAAAGAGCACCCACTCCCAGTGTGTCTACCTTCAGCTTCCCTTAGAGAAGAGCCCCGCAGAGTTCACCATGCCCTTCTCATGTGGGTTTGAATTGTACATTCTAGACTTAGCTTAGGAAGTGCAAAGCACTCCAACTGTAGACCCTACAAAATGCATATGCCCCAGTTCCTGCCACTGTCTCTGCCTTCACTCAGCCTTGACCTCAAGGCATATTGGGTACATCCTCTAGGATCAGTGAGTAGCAAACTTTATTCTTTCACGTTCTTTGTTTTCTTTTATTCAACCATGGCTCACAATCCAACGTCCCCAGGTTCTAGTTAACTCCTAAGGGAACAAAGTTATTACAACTATAATTATAAGCCATATGTACAGAATTATCAATTGTTGTTTTTCACATTTTACACTTTTTTTCTCTGCTTATGTTGTTTTTAGGAGTATACAGAACACAAATTTTTATGGTTTGGGTACACACAGAATACAGTATGTTATATTAAGCTAAAGATACATTTTAGTTTTTTGTTCTTTTGTTTTTAATCTTTTTTGATGTTCATTTAGTTTTGAGAGAGAGAGAGAGAGAGAGAGAGCATGAGCAGGGAAGAGCCGGCAAGAGACAGAGACATAGAATCCAAAGCAGGGTCCAGGTTCAGAGCTGTCAGCAAACAGACCAACATAAGGCTTGAACTTATAAATCACAAGGTCATAACCTGAGCTGAAGTTGGATACTTAGCCAATTAAGCCACCCAGGTGTCCTGCTAAAGATGTAATTTGGAATAAAAGAACTAACTAGAAAGAAGTGCAAGTATAGGGGTGTGTATATTTAAGTGTGTGTACCTATATCTTCAGAAGGAAAGGGAATATTAGATCCAATGAGGTAATTTCCAAATTGATGCTGATGTAGTAAACAAAAATGTTACAGATTGAAAATGGGAATAATTTTCTATAGATCATATTCCATTCATTTCTCCTAAATCTCCTGCATCATGGCTTGAAAATCTCCCCCATGCAAATCCTGTCTTGTCTACCTGCCTATTAGTTATGTAGCATATACTCTTTTCCTCATTCAAATGTTTAGGAACTGCTGCTTATCAGGTATACTCAGGGATTTTAAGAATGGTTTGCATGAAATGACATGGTGTTCCAAAATTAATTTGATTATGGGAGTAGTTCAACAGTGAACATACTAAATTCCGTATAGTTTTATTAATACATTTCACTTCTCTCAATTGGAGAGGAACACGAAGTAAGATTTCTTTAGTTACTGTTCTTTTTCCTTCTTGGAGGTGATATCATCCAAGTTCTCCAATTGGAGAGTGAAAACTTCAGAGTGAAAACTTGCAGGTTTATGTGTCATGGGTTGTTTTAACATTGACTTGATGAGACCAAGCATGCGATGTTGCTTGGTGGTTACTAGATGTTCTACATATAGGGAGAAAACAATCTTGTATTAGGAATAATTCTGCAGCCCAACGAATACTGAAAAACATCTAGGCTGAAGCATTGCCATGAATTCTTCACGTGGGGAGAGGACACCGTCCAAGATGTGTTGCTGACTCTGGATGGAGAAGGATACATTTTGCTTGTTTTCTTTCCAAATCATCTCCAGTTTTTTTAATGTTCTCATCTCCATTACAGTCATGCAGGCATCACAGCTGTCCTTCTACGCTGTGTTGTGGATATCCCATTTTTACCGCTCTCCTACTCCCACATAAGCCGCACAGACTCTGGTAGTTTCTTTGGTGTGATTTGGAACTTTTAATTCAATGGGAAATGGTTGTTAACGGGTATGGAGGCCATACCTGGGATTTAAATACAATGTGGTCACCACTTCCCTGGAGGAAAAGGAAAACATCAATGGGCCACAGGATTTTCTCATTCACTTGGCATAGAGAGAGTTGTGAGGACAGATAGAATATGAGGATGCTATACTTGACCAGGACAATAGGTCCTACTAAAAGCACATATGGAGAACTCTTGAAATGCAGGGAAAGATCTGGTAGGAAGCCTCCTTTATTCACTGTAAAGTCTTAGGAAGATACTTGTGATGAAGAAATGTGACAGACATGGGGACATGGGAAATGTGGTAGGTTCTCAGATTGAGGGAAGTCAGATCCTTTCCTCATATGTTCATGAATTCCCTGGCAGTCCTGAGGACCAGTTGCTTTGGATGCCATAGGTAACCATCCTTTCCCAGGCCCAGATATGTGGCAGTAGCTGGAAAGGGGAAATACGAGGATTTAAGCATTGTGGCCACTGCTTTAAGATGTCATGTGACAGAATGGAAGTTGAAGATGAAGCAGGCTTCTGAACACTAATAGTCAGAACCAGCAAGGTGGGTGTGGTGTGTCCACAAAGCACTGGCATCCCAGGTATACAACCCCAACACCTCTCTGATCCCTAAGGTTGATGACCTCCCAGGTATCTTGACTCCCTACCAGCAGGGACCTCCCTGACTTCCATGCAGCCCCACGGTCAGGGTAGTCCTGTGCTCTGGACTGTGTGCAAGATACAGATTAGTTGGGTACCAGATCACCAGTCACCAGCAGGGAGGATGTCTGCTTCACAGAGCCCACCCGGTTTTTGGGTTAGATGTCCCTGTGTTGTTTTACAGCCCATGGTCTTTGTCACCCATCCTGACTTGAGTGGAAAGAGGATTTTTATCAGTTGTAGAAACTGATAAGATAAAGTTGGGTAGCATGTGATAGTCACATTTCACATTGGTTCAATTGAAAGATAATAATTCATTTTTCGGTACCTGTTATTCTGTGGTAAGCCACACCATGAAATGTTGATATGTACCTACAGAAAAGACAATGTAAATGGAGGGATGCCTGGCTGGCTTAGGCAGTAGAGTACCTAACACTTGAATGCTCGGCTGGAAGTCAAAACCCTATGTTGGGCTTAAAGGTTACTTCACACACAAAAAATTAAAAATAGAGCTGCGTCGCTTAGTCAGTTAAGCCTCTGAATTTGACTAGGTCATGATCTCACAGTCCATGAGTTTGAGCCCCACATCGGGCTGTGTGCTGCTTCAGATTCTGTGTCTCCCTCTCTCTCTCCCCCTCTCCTGCTCATTTTCTGTCTCTCTCGGTCTCAAAAATAAACAAAAACTTAAAAAAAAATTCTTTTTAAATAAAGAATAAAATGCACAGAGAACTCCCATCAAAATCAACACAAACAGGCCCAAGCCAAGATATATTAGAATTAAGTTTACAAAATACCGTGATAAAGAAAAACTCTTCAAAGCAGGAAGACATCTTTCACTTATCAGGGAGAACCATAAGGTTACCTGGTGGTTCTTCAACAGAAACTTGGCAAGCCAGAAGGGAGTGGCATCATCTCTTCCACGTGCTGACTGGGAGAAATAGGCAGCCAGGAATTCTCTCTCCAGCAAGGCTATCATTCAGAAGGGAAGGAGAGACAGAGTTTCCCAGACAAGCAAAATCTCAAGGAATTCCTCACCACTGAACTAGCCCTGCAGGAAATGTCAAAGGGGAATCTTGAAGTGCAAAGAAGACACCAACAGTGACACAGAAAAAGGATCCAGAAAGTTTCTAGAAACAATGACAAAACGAGCAATAAAATGGCAATAAATGTATATCTATCAATAAACACCTGCAATGAAAATGTACTATATATTCCAATCAAAACACATAGAGTCTGTGAATGGAATAAACCAACCAAACAAAAACAACAAAAAAATAAACCCCAGGCCCATCTATATGCTGCCTGCAAGAGACTCCATATAGACCTGAAGACACTTAGAGATAGAAAGTGAGGGTGGTAGAGAAACCTTTCTCACACAGAT
This sequence comes from Herpailurus yagouaroundi, assembly GCF_014898765.1. Lineage (NCBI taxonomy): Eukaryota > Metazoa > Chordata > Mammalia > Carnivora > Felidae > Herpailurus > Herpailurus yagouaroundi. The sequence continues at coordinate 8,447,180 of NW_024412451.1, forward strand.
GAAGGTCCAAAGAAAGCCAGAGTAGCAATACTTAGGATGGACAAACTACATGTTTTGTTCTTGTGTGGCAATTATCCTGCTTTGGTGCCAGGGTAATGCTGGCCTCCTAGGGTTACTTTCAATGGGTTCCCTCTATTCTACTTTTAAGATTTTCATGAAGATTGTCCTAAATTTTGTTTTGTTGTTCATGTTTGTCAGAATTGGCCAATGAAGACAAGAGGTTGTGGGCTTTCCTATACTGGGAGGTTTTTTATTCCAAATTCAACTTATTTTTTTTGTGAGGGTCTAAGAAGATTTCCTATTTCTTGAGCTCAAGATTCATTTTTCAATCTTGGTAACTCGTGCGTTGTTTAAATTTACATTTTTTTCTATTTTGTCTAACTTGTTAGTATATCATTGTTGATGTGATCTGTTATCACACTATATATTTCTGTGGTTATCTCTTGTGGGGTTTCTGTTTCATTTCCCATTTGGTGCTTGAATTCTCTCTCCTTTTTTCTTAGTTAATGGAGTTGAAGAATTTCCAATTTTGTTTGTTTTGAAAAACCTTGGCATTATTTTTCATATTATTGTTCTGGTATCTTATTTCTAATTTTTAAGTTTTTAGTTTTATTTATTCATTTATTTTGAGTGAGAGAGAGAGAGCACATGCAAGTTGAGGCAAGGGGCAGAGTGAGAGAGACAGAATCTTAAGCTGCTCACTGAGACTGAAGCCCTACCTGGGACTTGATCCCACAACTCTGGGGTCATGACCTGAGCTGAAATCAGGAGTTAGACACTTAGCAGAATGAGCTACCCAGGTGCCCCAACTATTTTATGAATTTCTGATTTTTCCTTGGTATTTCCTTCTCCTGCAGAGCTGAATGTGGGGCTTGAACTCACCAATCACGAGTTTGTGAACTGAGCTAAAGTCAAATGCTCAAACGACTGAGCCCCTCAGGCAACCCTGTTGTTTTTAATATTTATTTGTTTTTGGAAAGAGAGAATCCCAGGCAGGCCCTGTATGGACAGCACAGAGCCCGAGAAGGGACTGGATGTCACAAACCATGAGATCATGAAAGGAGCCAAAATCAAGAGTCTGATGCTAACCTACTGAGTCACCCAGGCGCTCCTTAAAGGCAAAGACCGTTTTGTGTGTTTCATTCACATTGCAGAATTTGGGTTCCCAATTCTCCAGTTTACATTTGCGCACACATTCATTGCCAAGTGATTGTGGGAAGGGTGCGCTAGCTGAGGGAAATTTGAGAGAGCCACAACTGCTGGCCTATGAAGCAGACTTAAGCCAGAAATACTGAAATCAGACTATGTGCCTTAAAAGATCAGCAAGAGTCCAGTCATCTATGGGTGATCTTGTGAAGAAACAGGTATTCTTGCTATTGGGGGTGAAATTCTTTTAGTACCTGTGGAAAGATAATTTGGCAATATCTAGCAAAATTATGTATACTTTTTTGTCTCTTCACTAACAGCTTTCCCTCAAATTTACCTACACAGTACTTGCAAACTTGCACAACAGTGACCTTCAAGTATTCACCACCCCTATGTAAAAGCCAAAGATTGGGAACAACCCAAAATACTTTGGTAGAAAACCAATGAAGTAGAATAATGCCCAACTTTAAGCATGCAGGAAAATAATCTACATTTATAATTGCATTAAAAAGAAACACTCTTGGAGAGTACCTAAGGAAAGGAAGCTTTGTATTTTGGTAGAGTATTAATAGGTGGGTATGTAGATAATTATACAGATAATAATTTTATAATCCTTTAAATAATAGGAGGGAGACTTTTCTATCATTTTAAGATTCTCATCCTTAGGATCAATTAAAAACTTGAAAGTCAGTGTAAATATTAGTGTCACCTAAGAAAATAGCTTATTCCAATAGGGCAACAACCAGTATTCTCCCCTTAGACCACAGTTCTCATTATATTGCAATTGTTGGCAGGTGTTCAAAAAATCCTGCCCAATGCCGTTACATTCAAAATGTGCCCCAAGCCATAGAAAACCACCATGCGGTGACCAGGATCTACTGGCTAGCTCTTACATGGAAATGAGATGCTGTTTGCCCACAGTCTACCTCATCTCAAATGAGCCCCTCCTCAGACTATGGAGGCTTCAGCCCCAGTATTGCCTCTGGTCCTGGCAACCAATGATTGTGCCATGACAGGCCTGCAAGGACCAAATGTGCAAGGCAGACCACCCGTTGTAAATAATCAAGCCCTGTTACCCTGTGGAGCTGTGCCAACTTCCCCTCCTGACACTCCAAATACGAGGAAATCTATCTATGTCTAGTTCTTCAAAATCAGAGGCACAGTTGTTGTAACAATCATTTCTTGGGGATGTGGAAAAGAGGAGAATGATCTTTCCCCCAAAATCTTGGGCAGGAGCTGCTTTCTGACCACAAGAGAATCTGTACAATTTTCAAGGGTGTAAGGGAGGGCATCAATTCCATTGTGGTTCCTGCCTGGGCTCTTGCTCTACTCTCCAAATGAACTTGAACAGTGTGCCAAATTGCACCTTTCTTTCCCCAGGTACCCAATATCTCTACAGTGTGTTAAAGACCCTCGATTGATAGGTAGGTAGGTAGCTAGATAGCTAAGTCGGTAGGTAGACAGACAGATTTCTTCATGATGGAGTCCTGGTAGGTTTTATCTTTTTGGAAATTCATAACCATTCTTTGGTATCTACTTGCCATATAATTATCGTGGGCTGGATTTATTTTTATTTCTATGGGATCAGTTATACTGTGTCTGCCTTCACTTCGTCACTTGATTTTAGTTAGTCTTTATCATTCTGGCTTCATTAGACATACACCTGTTGATTTTAGGGGGTTTTCTGAACACCAACTGTTTCTATTGTTGATTTTTCCTATTTTTGCTTTATTCTATAGTTTTCATTTCTGTTTTATGTTTCAATTGCCTTTCTTCTGCTAATTTTGAGCACATAGCACATAGGGTGCTTTTCTTCATTTTCTGAGATACAAAAACATGATTTGTACTACACCAAGAGATGCTACAGAATTCTCTACTAAGCTATGCTGTCAGTTCCTTGTGTGCAAGTTTATGTGTCCATGGAAGAAGCAAGTCCTGATGATTTCTTCTTAGCTGTCTTCCTGATATTCTGATTGATTTTAAAGTTCTATATTAGAAGTTGTCAGTCCTTCATCTGAGAGTAGTACCCTGGAATGATTTTACTTTTCTGTTATTTGATCTCAGTCAGCTATATTTTCACATGGTACCAAGACATTCCTGCTAAAGTCATGCATTGACGCTTCGTTCCAAAAAGGGTCATGAGTAGCTATAAACACAGTTCCCTTGAGAATGTACACTTAATCACAGACTGGAACAAGGTTGGGGAGAGTGAAGGCCAAAGGTATCTGGGGACTCCTTCCCAGAGAATGATGATGAATGTAATAAATATGGGGAAGTCTTTTATCAAAATGTCAACCTTATTACACACAGGAGTATCCCTAAGGGAGAGAATCATTATAAATATATTGAATGTGGGAAAATTCTTAACCAGTCTCCCAATGTTGGTGATCATCAGAGGATTCATGTGGGAAGAAACCATTGCAGATATAATCAACCTGGGAGCATGTTTAGTCATTCATCAAGATTCAGTACAGGTCAGACAACTGTTACAGGAGAGGAAAGTTATATATGTAATGTATGTGGCAAAGCCTTTGACCACCAGCAACTGCATACTGGACAGAAACCTACAAATGTGAAGAATGTGTCAAGGTCTTTAAATTGTCTCAACCCTTATTCAACGTAAATTAACTCGTACTGGGGAGAAACCTTACCAATGTAAGGAATGTGGCCATGTCTTTAACCAGTTCTCCACCCTTACAGGACATCAAAGAATTCATACTGGAGAGAAAATTTACCAAGAAAAAGAAGGTGGCAAGTCCTTTATCTGGCCCTCCTCCCTTTCAGGACATCAAAGAATTCATACTGGAGAGACACCGTACAAACTTCAACGATATGGTAAGACCTTTCGGCATCATTCACAACTTTCTGAACATCACACGGTTCATGCTGAGGAGAAACCTTACCAATGCAAAGAGTGTGGCAAGGCCTTTAACTGGCGCACAGTCCTTAGGAGACATCACAGAATCCATATGGGAGAGAAAACTTACCAATGTAAAAAATGTGGCAAGGCCTTTGTGAACTTCTCAAACTTGACACAACATCGCAGAATTCATACTGGAGTGAAACCTTACCAATGTAAAGAATGTGGCAAGGCTTTTGGGTCCTTCTCAAACTTGAAACAACATTGCAGAATTCATACTGGAGTCAAACCTTACAAACGTAAAGAATGTGCTAAATCTCTTATCTGGCACTCAGGCCTCAGGACACATGACAGAGTTCATACTGGAGAGAAACCTTACCAATGTAAAACATGTGGCAAGGCCTTTAGCTGGCTCTCAGCCCTTACAGTACATCACAGAAGTCACCCCGGAGAGAAACATTACCAATGTAAAGAATGTGGTAAAGCCTTTTACTGGTACTCAGCCATTAAGTTACATCAGAGAATTCACAGTGGAGAGAAACCTTACCAATGTAAAGAATGTGGCAAGGCCTTTAGCCAGAAATCACACTTTAAAGTACATAAAATAATTCATACTGGACAGAAACCTTACCAATGTAAAGAATGTGGCAAGGCCTTTACCTGGTCATCAGTCCTTAAGATACATCTCAGAATTCATAGTGGAGTAAAACCTTACCAATGTAATGAATGTGGCAAGGCCTTTTACTGCCCATCACATCTTGATGTACATCACAGAGTCCATACTGGAGAGAAACCTTACCAATGTAATGAATGTGGCAAGACCTTTAACAAGAAATCATACCTTAAACAACATAAAGTAATTCATACTGGACAGAAACCTTACCAATGTAAAGAATGTGGCAAAACCTTTAACTGGCAATCAGCCCTTAAGGCACATCACAGAATTCATAGTGGAGAGAAACCTTACCAATGTAAAGAATGTGGCATTGCCTTTAGCTGGCTCTCAGCCCTTACAGAACATCACAGAATTCATACTGGGGTGAACCCTCACCAATGCAAAGAATGTGGCAAGGTCTATACACGATATTCAAACCTTAGCAGACATCATAGAATTCATACTGGAGTTAAACCTTACCAATGTAAAGATTGTGGCAAAGCCTTTAACTGGCAATCGGCCCTGAAGGCACATCACAGAATTCACAGTGGAGAGAAACCTTACCAATGCAAAGAATGTGGCAAGGCTTTCATCCGGCCCTCAGCCCTTACAGTACATCACAGAATTCATACTGGAGTGAAACCTTACCAATGTAAAGAATGTGGCAAAGCCTTTAACTGGCAATCGGCCCTGAAGGCACACCACAGAATTCACAGTGGAGAGAAACCTTACCAGTGCAAAGAATGTGGCAAGGCCTTCATCCGGCCCTCAGCCCTTACAGAACATCACAGAATTCATACTGGAGTGAAACCTTACCAATGCAAAGAATGTGGCAAGGCGTATCCGCGACAGTCAAGCCTTACCAAACATCACAGAATTCATACTGAATACTGACTTTACCAATGTAATGAATGTGGAAAGACCTTTTCCCCCGAGGCACATCTTAATGTACATCACAGAATCCATCTTGGAGAGAAAGGTTACCAATGTCAAGACTGTGGGAAGGCCTTCTCCCACCAGGCACATCTTAATGAACATCACAGAATCCATACCAGAGAGAAACCTTACCAATGTAAAGGATGTGGGAAAACCTTTCTTCCCTGTTCATCCTTGACTTATTAACATAGAATTCATACTAGAGCAAATCTTCTAAATGTTAAGACTATGACAGAATTTCTAAGGATTCCTCAACTCTTATTCCACATCAGATAATTCATACTGAAGAGTAATGATACCCAATGATACCCATTGGAAATTGTTAAGATAGTAAAGCAATGCTTTACAAGTAAACCCTGATTCTTCATCAGAGAACATATACTGGAGATGATCTTACCAATACAAAGAATTAAGCAAGCCCTTTAATCAGTACTCAAGCCTCATCCAATATCACAGACCTCATACTGCAGAGAAAACGTACAAAGAATGGTAAAAAACGTTTCAGACTGCTCAAGCCTTACTCATTGCCATAGTTCCTGTTGCACAGAGACATTACCAATGTAATGAATGTGGCAAGCCTCTAGCTGGATCTCACAACTGTCTCAATATCACAGTTATGATACAAGAGCAAAACTGTAAAATGTAAAGGGAGTGGCCATACCTTTAACTGGAATTCAATCATGACTCAGTATCCCCAAATGCCTACTTGGGGATAATGTATGAATAAGGAAAGACCTTTTTAAATATACACTTCAGAAAACAAAACCATACAGAGAGGAAAGTAACCTGAAAGATATAGTTAGTCATCTAATTACCTGAACATCAACTGTCAATAAACGTCACAGAATTCACAGTAGAAAGAAGTACATTGGCCACTCTATTCAGACATTATCTCCATAAAAATACTTAACCATATGGGATAAAACAAAGTTGAACACTTAGATAACGAATAGGCGGGTATGCCCGAAAATAGAGAAGGGGCGGTGTTTTGCATAGGAATAAGTAATTTCAACGTGCTTTTGTTTTACCTTGGCCCTCTTTAAGATGTTGACTAGCAAGTAATACTGTATTTGTGTGCCCTCAAATCACTTCAGACAATTTATTGATTCCCAGTGGGTGTTGAAAGTATGTGGCTGATTTCCTGCATCAAAGATATCAGATGCCCTTCCCTCGTAGGTGGGACTCCTGCATACCTGATCTTCCATGGAAGATGAAGGACAATATGATGTAGAATCTATGAACAAACTTAAATAGAGGTGTCGTTTATGTTTCTAACACTGATGTAAGTTATTATGAAATGGGTTTTCAGAACATCATTCTTGAACATTTATTAAAACTAAAAACGTTTCTGAATGTTACAAATAAAATGTTTTGTTTATTGGTTTTGTGCAGTCCAGGCACATACTGAGACAAGTTCTTAACAGATGTAGTTAGAAGCAGAGAATACCAGTTGATGTGGTTGAAAGGAAGAAACCTTCACAGATATCAGAAAGAGAGTAAGTAACTCTTCCCTAACATGGCATAGGATTGTACACTGACATCTTTTAAGAATTACCTCAGGTCTCAAAGTGTTCTGGTATGCAAAATTAAGGTGTTAACAAAATAGATTTTAAAAAGATGTCTCCTTAAAGACTCTTGGTAACCAAAAAGCAAAACCTGTAGTAGATACACAAAACATAAAGAGAAAGGAATCAAAGTACACCACTTTAGAAAATCAACAAATCACAAAGAAAAAGACCAAAGGGATAAGAAAGGGGCAAGTAATTGTACAACAGCTAAAAACGTGGAAAACAATGACAAGAGTAACTCCATCCATACCTGTGTCAATACTTACTTTAAATATAAAGGGACTAAATTCTCCAACCAAAAGATACATTGGCTGAAAGGGAAGAAGTACACAAACTAAGGATACGTGCTGCCTTCAAGAGACTCACTTCAGCTGTAGGAACACACTCAGGCTGAAAGCACAGGTGTGGAAAAAGATCTTCCATGCCAATGGAAAACAAAAGATTGTGGAGTAGCCATGCTTCCATCAGACAAAACACACTTTAAGCCCAAGACTGTAAGAAGTCACAGTGCATGTCCTTAAAAAATAGAGGGGTCACCTCATGCAGCATTTTTAGTTATGTGGTGTTTGGCAGAATGGCAATAAGGTGTTCACCCATTTTTGTTTGGGAAGGACACCAAGAGTGTGTTCGTGTAACTCATATAGTGTTTAACACTTTGAAAACCAACACATTTTTCCATTAATGTTGGTGGTGTTTGTGCAGGTATCTGAATTGTAGCTTGTGTAATGTTTATGAACATCTGTATCTTAGGAGTCTCCTATAATGGCTAGTTGATATTCAAAGATCTATTCCTGTGATTTGAGGTTTGGGGGTAAAAAAAAGAACCCTGAATGACACTTTGAGAAACACCTATTGCTTCCAGGTTTTGATGAGTGTGGAAAAACAACTGTTGCAATGAAAATGTGGGTACTGTACTGTAACAAGTGACCAATGGTTTCTGAAAACCAACTTGTAGAGGCTAATAAATCTTTTCCACAGTATTCCATTTGCTAACCTCTTGCTGTAATACATTGCATTTTTTTCATCTCACATGTCATTTACTTTACATTGTTATCTCATGTTTTAAGCCCCCAAATAAGCTATTGGTCCTTTCAGGCAGGTTACCAGAATACCTCTCTGTAAAATTCCCAATATTCAATTCTGAGGACTTTTCTTTGTATGAAATTGCCAATCATCACTTTTTATGGATCACCTTTGCAATACTTGTGCTGGTGGATTTATTTTATGTTGGGTTCTTTCTGAAATGATAGATGAAAACCTTACATTCTACTTGGCTCACACTTTGTTGACCTCCATACCTGTTACTAAAGGTTTTATACATTATATGTGTATTCACCAAATAGAAAACATGAATCCTTTCATGTTGGAGAAAGGTAGCTAATGCATGTATTTAGATTTTGTCCGTGTTACCTTAAAGCGATAGATTTGTATATCCATGTAGTGTCTGCATTGACAAGACATTTAATTGTGTTTATTGCTTTTTACTCCTTGAGCTACTTAATCTTTTTGTGCATCCGATTATTGTGTTGATGTGGTCAACGTTTGGTACATTAGAGTTATTTATTTTTAAAATCTTGTTTTGTTTGTTATATATATACATATATATGTATATATATATATATATAATCTTTTATAGTTTTTTAAAGAAATACAACCAGCTTTCCCTAAAAAAAGAACAAATAGAGGGGTGCCTGGTGGCTTAGTGAAGTAAGCTGCTGACTTCGGCTCAGGTCATGATCTCGCGGTCTGAGTTCGAGCCCTACATCGGGTTCTATGCTGACAGATCACAGCCTGAAGCCTGCTGCAGATTCTGTGTCTCCCTCTCAACCCCTCCCCCGGTCAATCTCTGTCTCTCTTGCTCTCAAAAGTAAATAAACATTTTTTTTTTTTAAAAGAACTAATAGAAAATAAAAGAATCAATTCAACACAAAGATAGAACTTCGGTAGATATTTGTCTACCCCACACACAAGCACCTAAATATAAAGCAACTACTAACAGACAAGAATAGAGAAAAAGACAAGATATATTAGCAGGAGACTTCAATTGTGCACCTTCCCATAATGAGTAGAGTATCCAGACAGAAAATCAATAATATCAGACTTCAATGCCATTAAGTAGGTGTATTACAACATTCCATCCAACAGTTGCAGGAAACACATTCTTCTCATGTACATATGGAACATTGTCTAATATATGTTACATGTTGGGTCACAAAATCATAATAAATTTAAGATTGAAATCCTATGAAGCAGGGTGCCTGGGTGGCTCAAACGTGTCCAACTCTTGACTTTGGTCAGGTCACAATCAGAGTTCTTGGGTTTAAGCCCCCATCAGACTCCACAATCACAGGGTGGAGCCTGCTTAGGATTCTCTCTCTCCCTCTTTCTGTCCCTCCCCTGCTTGTATGCTCACTCTGGTGCTCTTTATCTCCAAAGGAACAAACTTAAAAGAAAAAAAAAATCATGAAGTATCTTTTTCAAACACAATGACATAAAACCAGAAGCCGATTAGAAGTACAAAACAAAATAAAAATCTCAAGTGTGTGAAAACTCAAAAAAAAAAAAAACAAAACACAACATTCCTAAAAGCCAAGACTTGAAAAACATTTGTGGCCCCTGTCAGAAAAGTAGATAACGTGGTATGTATATAAGGTGTATGCTGGCTTTAATTCACAATAATGTATTGCCTATTTGAAAGATGCTAAACGGAGTAGCTTTCTTGGGTTTCTTATCACACCCAAGAAATTTCTAATTGTGAGGTGATGGATGTTAACTAGGTTTATTGTAAATACTTTGCAATATATACATGTATCAAATCCTTAAGTGACACATTATATTAGACTAATGTGTACAACTTCTCTCTGAATAAAAGTAGAAAAAAGAAAACGTAAATAAGCAGACTAGTGGTTGTGCATACATAAAGATAAGGGAATGAGTGTGGTGACCCAGAAGATATTTGCCTCACGAAACCTTGATTTTTAACCTCACAAGACCCTCAACAGAAAGTAAAGCCATGTCCACTGAAATTCACACTTAACAACAACACAATTGTATTAACATTCGCTTATAAAATCATGATGACTGGTTATGGTAGTGATAGAAAACAACTACCTTAGGCATATCATGAATTATAATATGAAAATTATAAAGTCTATGCTTATAAAATATTTAAATAAAAAGTAACATTAATTCCTGTCAAAAATAGCTAGACCTTCGGAGATAACTATTTTTCAAGTAGAGGTGGATATTCCGTCTTATGCAAATTCAGAGTGTATGTGAAATTGCCCTTGAAATTGAGTAACACAGGCAATAAAGTATCTTGTGCTTGGTTCAATGTTTCTATAAATATTGTCACATCAAACTTATTCTCAAATTGCCTTTATTAATGCTACACGAGGGTGGTATTTTCACACCAGTAAAAATCGATTTCACAAAAACCAAAACGCATCATATACCACGGTAATTGTAAAGAAAACGTCCTTGTTCCAACAGTTTCTTGTTTATATGCTTACATAGTTGAATGTGTCTGGCTCTTCCTATCACACACATCATGAAATGTGATCTTTGAGGTGAATACATGTGACTTAACTGGGTGGTTCTGGAGATTGTTGCATCATCATGACTGCATTCTTATACTGAATGGACTATTTCTAAATGTCCCCTGCTAATGGATTTAAAATAAACACCACATAATATCCTACCAACCATGTTTCCACAGTTAAATGAAATCGGGAAGCCATAGCCTGCGGTGGTTCTAATGCCCCAAAGCCTCTGTAGGGAAACCTTGATGTAATTCGCAGTCACTGCGCTGGAGAGGACAAAAATTAACTTAAGAACAAGCAATTACAGTCAACTAAGCCTTCCAAAAATCAAGGAAATACCACCACACAGTATCACCTTCCATTTTGCCCACTTGCATTGTGGGTCTAAGAGTCAGTGTGACCTCTTTCCCTGCCCCTCGCTGCTCAGTCTTGCATGTGCTCTTAAGACCTCAATAAAAGTGCCCTCATTTGCCCAGACTTCACTCTTGGTAATGGCTCCCCACCGCGCCTGCGCAGACAGGTTGCCACCAAGTGCGGCACATGCGCACAGGGGACTTGTAGCACAGACCTCTCCTCTTGGGACTAAACCTACAGTCACGGGCTTCTTTCACCTGCCCAGGTCTATCCAGCACGAGCCTTGCTTTCATCTTGGCTCAACCAGACCCATCAATCCCACCTCCAGTGGCCCTTCTCACACACCACCCCCAGCCCCATTCCTGATCCATGCTTCGGGCCTAACACTGGGCACAGAGCTCAGCTACCCCTGAATTTGCACTGGGAAGAGACCCTCTGCCTAAATGCAGCTTGCAAAGCCCAACAGAGAATTCTCCCTTCAGATTCTGTGAAAGAGGACCTGTTGGGCCCGGATATTGCCCTCCATGCCTCCACAGCCAGTCCCTGATCCTCCTTTCAAAGAACAGCTCAGAGGACAGGGTTTCCGGCAGCTCCACCTACTGGGTGGCCCAAGCTGATGCTCAAGATTTCTTGAGGCTCAGACTCAGATAGAGGAGAGTCAAGCACTTACAACTTGGTGAATCCTTTTCACCTATCTGGTTAAAACAGTGCTTCCAAGGTAACCCAAAGCATCCCATCTTCCATTCCCGGGACATCCTTTGAGAGTCCACATTTAGCATTAACCAAACACTGGGCGCCTAGGGGCACCTGGGAGGCTCAGCTCACATGGTTAAGCCGCTGACTTCTGCTTAGGTCTTGATTTCACATTTGGTGGGTTGGAGACCCGCTTTGGGCTCTGTGCTGACAGAACCTGGAGCCTGCTGCAGATTCTGTGTCTCTTCTCACTGCCCCTCCCCCACTCGTTCTCTCTCTCTTTCTGTCACTCTCTCAAAAATAAATAAACATTAAAAAAAATTCTTTAATAAAATCAACCAAATAGGTAAGGAAAATTACTGGCCTATTAAATATCCCTCTAATCCACTCTTCTTTTCTCTTTCCCAATCTTTCCTCTATATTTGTGCCATTATATCCAACATTGTTTCAAGATGACTGATGATGAAAAAGAAGAGAAGCCATCTCTCATCCCAGGAAGGCTCACCCAGCATCCAAAACCCACCTGGAAAAAATGAATGTGCAGTACCCAACTCCCAAGATACTTGGAAAGATTGACTCATGTAATGTGGGTCTGATTCCCTGCACAGTATCTTGGACACACTGCATCCTCCTATACCTAGAGCATGGAAAAGATGCTCAGTAGACATTCAAGAATGAGTACCTATTATTTACCCCAAACAGCCTTGTTCAGACATCCCTGCCTTATCTAGTCCCTTTCCAACTTGCAGGGGATGAGCAGAAAAGGCCATCTTTCCAGAAGCTGTTAATCTTCACACTGGCAACAGCAGTGTTTATGTTGAGATAAGATGGTCGGGTGTAAGGGGCTCGGGTGTGCTCTTCTGCTTTCTCTAGTTTAGTGCTACTGGAAATGTAGTCTTGGGTTACCAGCCTCAATGGCTGTTAAAAGTACAAACTAATGACCTTCGTCTAGTCCTAGGGAGTCATATCTGAGTGTGGGGCCCTAGAATCTTTTTTAATGGTAACCTGAAGTGATTAGTATATACATGAAATTTTGACAAGCAACATTTAGAAAAGTTCTTCTCAGCTTTGCCTTCCCGGTGGGATACCCTGTGTAGTTCTTTGCACTACCATCTCCAGTGTCCCAACCCCAAAGATTTTGGCACTTAGTTCTTGATGGGGCCTAGCATCAATTAGGTATTAATGAAGTGGCCCAACGTATTCCATTGTGAGGCCAATGTGAACACTGAGGCTCCCAGGTACTTTTTTTTTTTTAATGTTTATTTAAGAGAGATAGAGCAAGCAAGTGAGCCAGGGAGGGGCAGAGAGAGAGAGGGAGACAGAATCTGAGGCAGGCTGCAGGCTCTGAGCTGTCAGCAGAGAATCCAAAGCAAGGCTCGAACCCACAAACCATGAGGTCATGACCTGAGCCAAAGTTGGACGCTTAACTGACTGAGCCACCCAAGCACCATGCTCCCAGGTAGATTTCTGAGGATGGGGGACAGGGTCTGGTCAATAAGGAAACCTCTATGGGGAAAGCTGCTCTGTATACTATTTGACATGGGAGATTCAAACTACCCACACATTCCTGATGTACCAGTATTTGTGCATGTCTGCAACAGACAAGGGTACCCAAAAGTGGGAGAGGAATAAATCACATTGGGGCCTCCACTTAGAAACTGCCTGTGTGTAGAGATTTTCACCTGGCACCCAAAAGCAACGGAATAGCCTTCAGATCACACAGACCCTCACTGGCCATGGAGAGGCATTTGGGTTTCACTGTGAATGCCATGGAAGACATTGGCACAGAAGGGAATTCTTTAGAGGATGTAGGAACATGAGAAGAGGGATACAGGATAGTCCCTCTGTGACCACCTCTGTTCACCAGAGAAATAAACACACCACGGAAATAAACCTAGGTTTCCAGAATCAGTCCACTGAAGCAGAGCTTTCAAAACCACAGTTTAAGGTCAAGTTTTCTCCTTTGATCTTTGGCCCTTACCTCTGTCATCTGGTGCATTCATTCCCACTTACCTGTGTGTGTGGGTACTGTCTCCTTTCTCTTCACATGCCAGGGCTTTTTCCTTTTCCAAAAATCTTGACCAGATCCAGAGAGAGCAAGACCTATTTACCAAAAACAAAAGAAAACAAAGCAAAAAACATGAGTCTTGCTGGAGAATCTAGGATTTCAACTCAAGCATTCTGTTTACCAGAGAAGACAGCATATTACAAAAGATATACAAAATTATTTCTCAAATTCCTGATGGGAACCTGAGGGGAAGTCGGTGGTAACTGTTACATCCTTAAGAGGAACCTTACACCTGAGGGGGTTTGCTGCGGTCAGACACTCCCAGCATTGTTCTAAAAAGTGTTTTCCCCACCCAGGGATCTCAGGTCCTAATCCTTCCCTTTCTGCTTACTGAATCCTATCTTTCCCTATCAAAATTCTAAGTTAGGCCTGAGTAAGCAGGAAGGTTTCCCATTAATTTATGAGAGTTGAGTGCAGGCTTTTCCTCAAAGGGAGGTGACAGGGTCTCCTGTACAAGAGTTGGGGAGGGTCAGGTCCATGTAGCACACTGTTCCTATGCTGTAGCAGAATTTGTGGGCTCCTGTGGGAGGGGAGACACCCTGAAAACAGGGGAGGGAAACTCAGAGATTGGTGCTCAAGTGGGAGATGACAGTTTCTGAATAGCTCTTGACACAAAGGACTGGGAACTTGGGCCTTTTTTGCATTTCAAAGCCCTGCCTGCAGGAGATCAGGTTACAGGTGGAGAGGCTGTGTTGGTGTCTTTACAGACATTTTCTCCTACTTCAGCTGGAATTTCTCCACAAATTCTTCTGAGAAAGAAATCTTGAAGAGGAGGTGAAAGAAGAAATGGCCAGTTCTCAGGTAAGCCTTGCGTCCCAGGCCGGAGGACCTGTCATCTTTTTCTCCTGAATTCCGTGCATGTAGAAATTGCAGGGCACCTGGGTGTTTCAGCCATTTGAGCATCAGACACTTGATTTGGGCTCAGGTCGTGATCTCAGCCTTGCATCAGGCTTCCTTCTGAGTTTGGAGCCTACTTAAGATTTCCTCTCTGTCCCTGTTTCCCTGTCCTCCATTTATATGCATCCTCTCTCTCTAAGAGAAATTAAAAAAAAAAAAAAAAAAAGGCAATTATTTTTTTTTTTTTTTTTTTAGTTCTGATGGTTCTGCTTTATGTTTTCACCTAAGTTTTAACCTTCTCAGAAATGATATTCTAGGTTATGTCTTTAGAACACTTCTCCCCTATATCCCAGACACTTTGCTCCATTCTCTCCAACCTGGCTTCCAGTAGGGCAACAACAGTTGTCACTTAGAATTAAATTCCTGCAAGTATTGAAAATATTCCCTTTGTGACAGAGCCAGAGGGGAAGGTGTTGAGGCCAAGTGTCCTGTTGCTGGTTCTGGGATAGCACTCAAGGAAAACAGTTCCCATTTAGGTCTGATCTGGATGGTTTCTCTGCTCTGGGTAGAGAAGGTTTATGAAAATGCACAGATGCACCAGAGGGATATGAGGCACAGAATAACCTGGAATATTCCTGCTCATTAGGATGTGGAAAATATACTTTAAAATAGTCTAGACATTACAGGACATGGAAACTATATGTGACTGAAGGCTGTATAAATGCACTGTATCCTCAAAGTTGTTTTTTTTTTTTTTAATATTTTGTTTTTTCAACGTTTTATTTATTTTTGGGACAGAGAGAGACAGAGCATGAACGGGGGAGGGGCAGAGAGAGAGGGAGACACAGAATCGGAAGCAGGCACCAGGCTCTGAGCCATCAGCCCAGAGCCCGACGCGGGGCTCGAACTCACGGACCGCCAGATCGTGACCTGGCCAAAGTCGGACGCCTAACCGACTGCGCCACCCAGGCGCCCCCTCACAGTTGTTTATATTCTGATTTACTGTTTGGGGGTCACAAGAACACACTGGTGACCGTGTGTCCTGAGGTGTGCCTTAGGCACTGACATGGATGGTGTACTTGCAGCTGATGTTACCTTCTATTCCTTGGCCTTGGCTCTCTACCAGATTTCCCCCCAGTAACGTTCATATTTTCCTTCTTATCAGTTGTAATGATTTTAGGTAGAGTTCCCGAGCGATTTCCAGACACCGTCGCATTTAAACTGGTACCTTCTTTCTCCTGGTTTCTCTTTCTCTGTAGTTTATTTCTTTTTTTAAGTTTATGTATTTTGAGAGACCCAGAGAGAGCAGGAGCAGTGGAGTTGCAGAGAAAGCATGAATCCCAAGCAGGCTCCACAGGGTCTGTGCAGAGCATGACTCAGGGCTCAAACTCAGAAAACCATGAGTCCTTGACCTGAGCTGAAGAGTCAAATGTTTAACTGACTTAGGACCCAGGCACCCCTCCCTTGCAGTTTCTGTGAGGAAAACAAAGACAAAAGAAATGTAGGTAAAATGAAATTGTCTTACAACTTACAACCCACTGAGAGATACTTAAGACTGGAAGAGGAAGATATTCCTCAAGGAATTTACAACTGCTTTAATGTTAATGCTTTTCTAGAGGGGAAAAGCAAGCTTCCCTTGACAATAGCCAGACTTCCAGGATCCTGTGAGTCCTCTTTAACCTATGAAATCCCTTCAGAATCTTTATTCCAACCCCCCCAACTTAAAGTATATAATGAATGTCTCCTCACAATCACACTGCAGCTCATTCTTCCCACATGTCCCATCCCTGTGCTTTAATAAGATCAGCTTCGTTCACCAAAAAGGTCTCAAGAATAGTTTCTTGAGCATTTATTTACTCCTGGCCCACCTCACATCAGTTTCCACTGGGCAATGAAGGCCCTCACCTTGTGTAGTAGATGCAATGATTTATGGGAGTAGAGGTTCTAAATCAGTCAGACCTTTATCCTGTAGGTTTTTATTTCACTTCATAGTCAGGACACAGACATACTTTTCTATTTACTTGTTTGTGTTTTCAGAAAGAGAAGAATGACATAATTAGTATGTTTGGGTGTCTTAAAATCCTGACATACCATAGAGCACAAGTGATGATTGAAACAAAAGCTTTCAATAAGGGGTGTCTGGGTGGCTCAGTCAATGAAATCTCCACTCTTGATTTTGGTGCAGATCATGATCTCAGTGTTCGTGAGGTAGAGCCCCATGTTAGGCTACGTGCTGACAGTGGGAGCCCTCCTGGGATTCTCTGTCTCTGTCCCTCCCTTGAATTCACTCTTTCTTTATCAAAATGAATAAACATTAAATTAAAAAATGGCTTTTGAGGTGCCTGGTGGCTCAGTTGGTTAAGTATCTGACTCAACTCAGGTCACCAATCTCACAGTGCATGAGTTCGCGTCCCACAACTAACTAACTCTCTCTCTCTCTCTCCCCTTCTCCCTCTCCCTCTCCCTCTCCATCTCCACGCCTCCTTGGATTCTCTGTCTCTCTCCCTCTCTCTTTCGACCCTTCCTTACTTATGCCTTCTGTCTCTCTTTCAGTAAAGAATAAATAAATTAAAAATCTAAAAAAAAAAAAAGGTTTCCATGAAATACTATGTTACGGGATCACTGAGCACTATGGTCAAGATACTGTTGTTGAGGTACTGTATGGTACAAGACAGAGAATTTCCCAAAATAGTACAGGCACAGGACCCGTGGGCAGAAAGAAATGTACTTTGGCTGCATGAAGCTTATATGTTCATGGGGGAGGGTAGTTGCACAGAGTGTTCAATCGCAAATATTTCTTTAAATTGATACTTGCAAAACTACTGCAAGATTTCTCTGGTGGCTATCATTTAGTTCAATAATAACTATTGGTGAGACATACGAACATTCAGGAGACCGTTTTAAAAATGCAGCATCCAGAGGCACCTGTGTGGCTAAGTCACAGCCTGGAGTCTGCTTTGATTCTCTTCCTCTATCTGCCCCTCCCCCTTTTACACCATGCTCTCTCTCACAATATAAATAAACATGGAAAAAGAAAAATTGAATGTGTGACCCAGTCTTTATTTGATGCTTATCCAAACTATGCAGTCCCTAGGTCAGACTTCTGTGTTGAAGGTGAACATGTTTCTGTTTGTATCCTTCATCATAGTAGAGTCAGAAAAAAAAAAAAAACTGTTATATTCATATCATTCTGTTCGTGTTCATAGTGTGAGTAAAAGACCTAAGCATTATCACCTACAACTAGATTGAGGAGTTTCATGCCATCAAAATGTTTTTTGGTTGGTTGTTTTTTTTTTTTTTAATTTATTTTGGGAGAGACAAGGGGGGGCAGAGAAAGAGGGGAGAGAGACAATCCCAAGCAGGCTCCACACTGTCAGCATAGAGCCTGAGGTGGGGCATGAACTCACGAACCTTGAGATCATGACCTGAGCTGAAATCAAGAGTTGGACACTTAACTGACTAAGCCACCCGGTCACTGCTCATTGAAATTGGTTTTTAGTCATCCTGATAATTTTCTATTCTATCACGTTTAATGTTATATAACTCCTTTTAAAACATATGTATGTGTGCATGGAATGTATAAACGTGGATCAATTTTGTGTGCATACCTTCTTCTTTCCATAAGTGTTCTCAGGTTTTAACACCTGCTGTGAACATTGATTTAGGGTCCTTTGTGTATATTGATCTGTGTGTCCTTTTAGATCAACTCTAGGTCAGTTAACCTGGGTAAAAATCTGATCCATACCAAGTACTGGATGCTTGACAGAATATTCACTAAAAAGGATAATGTGTTTCCTCTCTTAGATTAGTATTATTTATTTTCCATGAATTTATGAGAAACTGTTAGATGCTCTCTACTAACCAGGAAATGCTTGGAAAGCCTTGTTGCCTTTCTTGCTATTCTAGAAGAACTTGTAATTGGTATAAAACCCGTTCAGCTTCAAGTCCTCAAAGAGTTTTCGAATTTGAGTTCTACTTCTTCATTATTGAAGTATTTGTATCCCTTGTCCCATAGACTAATGTCTTGTTAGAAATGCAAAAACCTACCCCATCTCAGAACTCCTGAACAGAATCTGCATTTTAACAAGATCTCCAAGGCACTGTTGTGAGTTCTATTCAGATTAGGATATACTAAGTATATTTGTAACTCACTGATACTTCCCACTAAGAAATAGACACCACATGTACTGTATGATGGAAATACAGGATTCCAAAATGTGTATGCCTGTGTTGATGCCTTTATTTTACAAATTCTCTTGAATAAACACAATATTTATAACGGTTCATACCTCAAATTCAAGAATATATTAGAGCATAATACTGTGTTACAAATTGTCTTACTGCAGAAAGCAAGAAACTCATCTAAGTAGGAACCAGTTCTCCTAATATAACTGAACAAACAGGAATACAGTCCTTGGTGAATCACAAAAAAACTATACCAAGTGGGGATGTCAGACAAAGGAAAATTGATTTACAGGAAATAAGGAGATCACAGGGAATAATTTCCAAAGCAGAGACTCACAGAGGAATGGAGAATCATTTCCTTTAAAAAAAAAATAAGTTTATTTATATTGAGAGAGAGAGAGAGCAGGGGAGGGCCAGAGAGAGTTGGAGAGAGAGAATCTCAGGCAGGCTTTGCACTGTCTGCTCTGTCAACGCAGAGCCTAATGTAGGACTCAAACTCACAAACCATGAGATCATGACCTGAGCTGAAACCAAGAGTCAGATGCTTAACCAACCAAGCCACCTAGGCGACCTGGAATGGTTTCCTTTTATTTAGGGTTAGGGTGGATATTTAGAAAATGAGCCTGGGGATAAGGTTGTACATGAGCCTTAAGAAAACAGTTCTATACATTCACTGTGTGTTACATAGTAAATGAGGTTTGTGCTCCTCCATGGGTGGAGATTTTAGCATTATAATGAGGTAAAAGGGAGCTCCTGGGTGTCCCAGTCCCTTGAGCTTCTGACTTTTGATTTAGGCTCAAGTCATGATCTCATAGTCTTAAGATCAAGCCCCAAGTCAAGCTCCATGCTGAGCATGGAGCCTGGTGGGATTTCTTCTCTCTGCCCCACCCATACTTGTGCTCTCTCTCTCAGGAAATAAACTTAAAATATATATATATAATGAGATAAAGGTAACTGTTCTCACTTCATGCTTACTCTAATGTTCATCTGCATAGATGTGAGTTGGGGGTTAAGGTCAAATTGAGACAATGGAAGCTCTTCCTCAAGGCAGTCATTACCTTTGTTGGATACTTTCTGTTTCCACCACAGGACAGTATGCCCATGGGGTGTTTTGCCTGAAGTAAAAGGTAAGGTGGAAAGAAGAGGTTAAGTAAACTGAGGGACTAAGGTCAGTGAGCACCTGCAGGTAAACACTGAAGGTGGGTTCCAGCTGGTGCCATGAACTCCCCCTTGCATCTTAGGGATCCTGATGACCTCCTTCTGTGTCCGCTTGGTAACTGGTATTTATTGCAGGGACTGCTGACCTTCAGGGATGTGGCCGTAGAATTCTCTCAGGAGGAGTGGGGATGCCTGAACCACAGTCAGCAGGAACTATACTGGGATGTGATGTTAGAGACCTATGGACACCTCCTCTTCTTGGGTGAGGATAACTCCCTCCAGATTTCCCAAACCACACTCAGGTTTTGTTCCTTCCTTTGAAGACTGTCTCTTCGAAGCTTCCCCTTTGTATGACTGGGATTCAGATCCCTACATAAGAGAAAGAAGTAGGAGTTTTTAGATGTAAAAAAATACCTTCATGATGTTTTCTTTCAAGTTAGTTTTCCCTTCCTTAGACTAACCTCATCATTTCTTAGATCAATGGCAATTCTAAACATTGAGTGCCATAAAATGGTATTTCCATCTTCAATACCAATTTCTACTCGTTACGGTAGTGGTAATACTTGGAAGTGGAGATCAAGATGTAAACCTTGGAAACCATCCTGGGTGTTCTGAAGGGGCTATTGGGCAACAGCATTTGGGAAATCATTTTCCAGAATTGTACAATGTCCTCTCTTCTCCACTGAGTCCAGTTGAAAAGTAAAATCTCCAACAATACTCCTATTCCTTTTTTCTAACAAACAGGTCTTGTGTCAAAGCCAGATCTGGTCATCTTTTTGGAACAAAAGAGGGAGCTCTGGGATATCAAGAGAGAGGAGACAGTAGCTACACACCCAGGTAGGTGGGAATGAATCCGATGACAGAGGTGAGGTGCCATTGTCCAGGAGGAACATAGACATGAAAATGTGGTTTGAGCAGCCCTCCCTGAATGGAAATTAGTTTGAAAAAACCTAGTTTTATGTATCTTCGTCTCACAGTGGACTTCTGCTTTCCAACACATCATGCTCTTACATTCTCTAAGGATTCTCCATCACTTCCACTGTAGGTCCTTCACGTCCACAGTGAGGTCCTCCATAATCTGACTCGTTCTCCATTGTTTTGAGTGTTTGGGGAAATCTCTGCATTTCTCAGGAAGTCTATGTTAATTCATTTCTGAGTATTTGCCTTGTGGGAGACGTGTGTCAGGGTGGTGGTGGGCATATTGGTGGTTGGCCCAGAAATCCCAGGAACACTGGGGCAGATACCACATGTTATCTGGTTTATGCTTTCCAAATTTATGGAGGCATTAATCTTCATCGTACAAAATTGAGACGCACTAGTTTCATCAGATAATAAAACACCTCCCTAAAATGAGAACACGTAACCCTTTATTTCATTTCAAAAGTTCAGTTTTGAGGGCGCATGGTTGGATCAGTTGGTTAAGCATATGATTTCAGCTGAAGTCATGATCTCACAGTTAGTGAGTTTGAGGCCCGCACAGGCCTCTGTGATGACAGCACAGAGCAAGCTTGGAATTCTATCTCCCTCTCTCTCTTTGCCTCTCTTCTACTTGGTGTTTATCTCTCTCAAAATAAATAAAAATAAACGTAAAAAAAGTAAGAGTAGTTCATTTTTTTTTGTATTAACTAAACTAAGAGATTTCCGCTCTATATGTTTTGTTCCTCAATGGTGAAATAATTTAAAGCACCTATTATTTTCCTAGAATTCCTACACAAATTAATGCCATAGGGCAGATACAACATTTAGAATTTAAAACTCACAGCCTATAATAAAGTCTCAATTGTTAGATTATTTCTTAATAGTTTAGTCATTGTATAATTTTGCCTTGTACAATATGAAGTTCCTGTGACTTTGTCATATATGTTTTCACTTTCTTACTAGTTAATATATGAGATTACTTTATGATTTATTAGATCAAAATTAAAAAAAAATAAGTTTATATTTGAGAAAGAGAGAAAGTGATCATGAGCGGGAGAGGGCAGAAAGAGGGAGAATCTGAAGCATCCTCCAGGCTCTGAGCTGTCAGCACAGTGCCTGAAATGGGGCTTAAACTCACAGTTCACATCATGACCTGAGCTGAAGTCTTATGCCCAACAGACTGAGCCACTCAGGTATCCCTAGATCAAAAGTTCTGATATGACATGGGTATGCACTTTATAAGAAATGAGGTAGATTATCAGTAAAATTCCTATATTTAGAGAAAAATGTTTTAATTATAAATGTAATTTTACATCAGGAAAAATGAATCATTAGTGTTTCTACTTCCCTCAGAATGTATCTGAATTTGATCTCAAAGATTTTTTTTTTTTTTTTTGTAAAGTGCTTGTTGGCCTGTTTACAACATTGATGGTGTTTGTTTATTTAGAAATGAAAGGTTTTGAGGCACCTAGGTGGCTCAGGGGGTTGAGAATTTGACCCTTCATTTCGCTTCAGGTCATGATCTCATGCTTTGTGAGTTCTATCCCTGTATCAAGCTCTGTCCTGACAGCATGGAGCCTGCTTGGGATTCTCTCCCTCTCTCTCTGCCCCTCCTACTTTCTCTCTTTGTCTCTGTCTCTGTCTCTGTCTCTGTCTCTCTCTCCCTTTCTCTCTTTCTCTCTTTCAATACACTTGAAAAAACTTAAAAGAAAGGAAAGATTTTTGTATGCTGGATTCTAAAGAATGTATTATACCCCTAAATTCTGTGTCATTGGAGGGATATAGTAACATAATACACTATTTAATGTCTTTAGCTGCTTAATTTGTACAAGTTTTCCTTAGAGGTTTCATGGTTGATTTTAATGAATATAGTTTACAATTTTACCATCCATGAAGACATGCCAATAATTGATAATGTTCCTTTTTTCATGGGTACACAGTCACAGTTTAATATTAGGGGTACATAGGATATCAGGGTGCTCAGTTGGTCACGAGTATGGCTATTGATTTCGTCTCTTGATTTCAT
This sequence comes from Herpailurus yagouaroundi, assembly GCF_014898765.1. Lineage (NCBI taxonomy): Eukaryota > Metazoa > Chordata > Mammalia > Carnivora > Felidae > Herpailurus > Herpailurus yagouaroundi. The sequence goes on from NW_024412451.1 coordinate 8,470,126, forward strand.
GGTCTCACAGTTTGTGAGTTCAACCCCTCTGTTAAGTTCTGTGCTGAATATAATGTTTTGTTACACCTTTAAGATGTTTTAAGTAATCTCTAAAGAAACTGCAATGAAAATATGTACACAATACATCCACCAATAAATAGATAATGAAATGAATTCTATTATTATGACAACTCACGTAGACGTGAGACAACATTCACTGACGACTAACCCAGGAAAGAAAAACACAGGACGATTCACAAAGTATCATGGGTAATATTTCTACACATGAATACTTAGATCATTTTATTGGCAAAGGGCATACAGCTGATTCATTTTTGAGTTACACTGACATTGTCTGAAAATGTAATGAGTCGAAAATTGTCACCCTATAACAAAATACACAGGTAAGAACAAAACCACACTTCAAGCTGAAGTTGAAAAAGAATGCTGTGTAAAGTCCTATACAAAAGGAAACACATTCCTATGGAATTGCAAAAACAGAATAAGACAAAATATAACCCAAAAAATTCTACATAAGGTGAATTATTTAAAGGAAACCTAGTATAATTTTATTTTTTTGTTTTGAGAGAGGGAGCACAAGGAGGGGAGGAACAGAGAGAGAAGGAGAGAGAGAGAGAGAGAGAGAGAGAGAGGGAATCCTAAGCATGCTGTGCGCTGTCACCGCAGAGCCCCATGCAGGACTCAAACTCCTGAAATGTGAGATCGTGACCTGAGCCGAAATCAACTGTCAGACTCTTAACCAACTAAGCCACCACCCATGAGCCCTTTTGTGGCTGTAATTATAAACTGTTTGCTTTTCATAAATTTTTAATCTTTTTTAAATTTAGTTTTGAGAGGGAGAGACAGAGTGTGAGTATGGGAGGGGCAGAGAGAGAGGGAGACACAGAATCTGAAGCAGGCTCCAGGCTCTGAGCTGTCAGCACAGAGCCCGACACAGGGCTCCAACTCACGGATGATGAATTCATGGCCTGAGTTGACGTCAGACGCTGAACCTACTGAGCCACGTAGATGCCTCTGTAGATATAATACTAAACTGTGACCGTGTGCCCATGAAAAAGGGAACATTTTGAATTACTGGCAGGTCTTCATGGACAGTAAAATTGTAAAGTATATTCATTAATATCAACCATGGAATGCTCTAAATGAAAGCCGTTGTGAATATAGCACTTAGAAGACATTATTACACACAATTTTTAAAAAAGCAAACACGCGAAGACTTGCATTTAATTTGTGGTTTTTATTCTTCCGTGTATTTTGAGTGGCAGGGAAAGAATGGAGGAGGGGCAGCAAGGGATGAGAGAATTCCAAGCAGGGCCCACACTGTCGGTGCAGAGCGGGATGTGGGGCTGGAAGTCACAAAGGATGAAATGATGACCTCAGCTGAAACCAAGAGTCAGATGCCCAACCCTCTGAGCCACCCAAGCACCCTAAAACCTTTCATTTCTAAATAAACAAACATCATCAAAGTTGTAAAATAGGCCAACAATAAGTTTATAAAAAAAAAATATTTGGATTTAAATTCAGATACAATTCGAGCGAAGTAGAAAAACTAATGATTCTTTTTTTCCTGAAGTGGAGTTCTCTGATTTCAGTTTTGTGTGTAAGAAATATTAATTGTATTCATCTGACGGCAGAAAGTGGGATGATTTTACTTTTATTCATTACCTTTCAGCTGTATCTTCAAATGATACCCAGAGCCCCCTTCCAAAGATGTGCAGAGAAACTTCTTTCCAAAGAGTGTCAGTGGGTAGAGAAAAACATAGTGCCCTTGAGAATGGACGCTTAATGATAGACTGGAACAGTTTTGGAGAGAGACAATGGCATCAAAGATCTCATGGAGCACATATGCAAACAGAGACAACTGCCCACTATATGAATCTCACTGCCCCAAACAGTGAAGGATATAAAACATTTTGGAAACCCCCCCCTTTCTAAGTCCACTACTTCTGCAAGGCAGTGTGTTTCTATAAACAAAGGCTCAATTCAAATGGTCAGACATATTTGCAGAACAAAAATTTGGAAAATCTGGAAAGTGACCTAGTCCATGCTGAAAATTCTTATTTGTACTGTTTTGACAATAGGATTGCATTAACCTTTCAGTCAAATATTTCCGAAACCAGAGATTGAAAAGGAAGACAAAAATGGTAAGTGGTATCCATTTGAGGGGTCCTTCCCTGAGCAGTCGACCTTAGAACAAAACCACAGCATTTTCAATGAAAACAGAATTGCTCATTGTAGTGAATCTGGGAAAATATTTAACCAGGATTCAAACGTTAATAAATTTCTAAGGACTCATTTGCCAGAGAACCTTTGTGACTGTACTACATGTAGGGAAGTCTTTTATCAAAGCTCAAACCTTATTAGAAGAAAATACATTTGGGAGAGAATCCTTCTGAATATACTGAGTGTGGGGAAATTCTTAACCAGTCCTCCAATGTTGGTGATCATCCGAGGAGCCACGTGGGAAAAAACCCATACACATGCAATGAACATGGAAACATGTTTAGTCAGTCATCAACACTAAATATAAACACAACAATCCTTGATGGACAGAAAGGTTACATTTGTAAGGAATGTGGCAAAGCCTTCAACTGGCACTCAACACTAATTCAACATCAGCGAACGCATACTGGAGAGAAACCTTACAAATGTGAAGAATGTGGTGAAACTTTTAAGTATGGCTCATCACTCAGTGGACATGGGAAAATCCATACAGGAGAGAATCCTTACATACATAAAATATGTGGGATGGCCCTTACCCAACACTCACCTCTTACTGAACATCACAGAATTCGTACTGGAGAGAAACCTTACAAATGTAAGGAATGTGGCAAGGCCTTTACCCAGCACTCAAACCTTACTTGATATCACAGAATCCATACTGGAGAGAAACCTTACCAATGTAAACAATGTGACAAGGCCTGTAGCCAACAATCACACCTGATTAAACATCACAGAATTCATACCGGATTGAAATGTTACAAATGTAAAGAAGGTGACCGGGTCTTTAATGGACCCTTGACACCTTACCTGACATCACAAAATTTCTACTTTACAGAAACCTTAACAATGTAAAGAATGTAGTAAGGTCTTTAATCACTCTGCAACCTTTACTCATTATCACAGGATTCATACTGAAGGGGTGCAGTTTGTCAGCCAAAAATATGTCTTGTTATTTAAATTTTTTTTAAAAAAAATATTTATTTATGAGAGAGAGACAGCACCAGTGGGTGAGGGGCAGAGAAAGAGAGAGGGAGACACGGAATATGAAGCAGTCTCCATGTTCTGGGCTATCAGCACAGAGCCTGATGTGGGGCTTGAACCCATGAACCCTGAGATCATGACTTAAGCCAAAGGCGGCAGATGCTTAACCGACTGAGCCACCCAGGTGCCCCCAACATTGCTATTTTGAGGAAAAACAGACCAAAAAAAAAAAAAAGCTAGAAACCCAGTATAAGTTTCTTATGTAAGACACATTTTCAAGCATGAGGAAAAACTCCATTTAAGGGTGTTTCTTTCTGTGTAAAGGAAAGAGGGAGAATGTGCAAATCTCCAGAAACTGATCAGTGGAGAAGGTATGGATGTAAATCTGGACAACAACCATAGCCACGGTTACTGTGCTTTGCTTGGTCACTTCCCCAAGTGCTCCCCCATAGGATCTATCACACGTGGAGTTTCAAGAAGGATCATTGCTGCTGCCATCCCGCTCAGATTCCCTCAACTTGTTGGGTGGAAACAACAGTGTTGTTTTAATTAAGTGCTCCGGGTGATTCTAAGTGAGGCCAGGGTTAAGCAGGCAGACTTCCCATTCATTTGTGAGAGTTGAGTGCAGGCGTTGGCTCAAGGAGTGGTAACAGGCAGGGTCTCCTCTACTTGAGTCTGGGAGCTTCAGGTCCATGCAGCACACTATTCCTATACTCTAGTTGAATTTGTGAACTTCTGTGGAAGGGAGCCCCCTGAAAGTAGAGAAGGAGAACTCAGGCATTGTTCTCCAAGTAGGGACTTACAGTTTCCGAAAAGCTCAGGACACAAAGAACTGGGAAGTTGGGTGTTTTCTGCATTTCAATGTCCTGTCTGCAGGTGAGCACTTTACGCGTGAGGAGAGTCAGCTGGTGGCTTTGAAGGCATTTTCTCCTGATGCAGCTGTGATTTCTCCACAAATACCTTCTGAGAAAGGAATCTAGGAGTTAAGGTGAAAGAAGAAATGGCCAGTTCTCAGGTAATGAAACAGGGTGCTGTCGAAAAAAACCCCAGACGCTGAATAGAAGTGAGGCAAGATTTTATTCACGGCCGGCCAAACCTGATCTCCTGATCTTAAGGAGAAAAATGCAGAGAATGGCCCCGAACAAAGGTAGCAGTGAGCTTATATGGATTTTAGCAAGTCAGAATACATTATTTGGTTAACCAATTACAATTTACAACATTTCATGGTAGCCAATTATATTGTGACACACAGACATTAGTTTTGGTGGGAACCTATCAATTTAAAGGTCTTTGTCCTTGGGGCGCCTGGGTGGCGCAGTCGGTTAAGCGTCCGACTTCAGCTCAGGTCACGATCTCGCGGTCCGGGAGTTCGAGCCCCGCGTCAGGCTCTGGGCTGATGGCTCGGAGCCTGGAGCCTGTTTCCGATTCTGTGTCTCCCTCTGTCTCTGCCCCTCCCCCGTTCATGCTCTGTCTCTCTCTGTCCCAAAAATAAATAAACGTTGAAAAAAAAAAAAAAGTAAAGGTCTTTGTCCTAAGAGGGTTTAAAATGACCAATCATAGTTAGACACCTGAGATACCGTGGGGCAGTGAGTAGGTGACTTTTTCTATGTTGGTCTTGCCTAGGCCAGATCTTGGTAGAAGGTTTGGGGGAGGGTTTTGCATCCTAAGTTATCTATTTAGCAAGCAGGCGAGATCACAGAAGCGAGATAGGGTGGTTGGTAATTTCTGATAACCCTAACAGGGAACTACATAAGCCTCAATTATTCGTGAAAGGTGAGTTTAAGCCGAACTTGTATACAATAAGCTTTCTGATATCTTATAAGTTGACCTATTACAGTAAGGCTGGTGTCCCAGGTAAAAGTCCCTGTCATTTTTTTCTCCTGAAATTCCATGCATTTAGAAATTGCAAATGTTGATTCCTTCTGATGTTTCTGTCTCATATTTTCACCTAATTTTTAAAAGTCTTCTTATAAATGATACGCGATACTCAATGATACTTAGAGCACTTCTCTAAAGGCCCAGAGTTTTCTCTCTCTTGTCTCCCACCTGTTTGCCAATAGGCCATCAACATTTGTCACTTTGACTTAAAGTCTTGCACTTATTGGAAACATTGCCTTTGTCACAGATCCACATGGGAAGTTGTGGGATCAAGGATTCCTATTGCTGATGGGGTCTGTTGCTGGGATTTCAGTCAAGGAAATAAGTTTTTTTTTTTTTTTTTTTTTAATTTTAGCTTGTTTTATTTTTTACTTTTTTAAATTTACATCCAAATTAGTTAGCATACTAATGATTAGTAGTGCAATAATGATTTCAGGAGTAGATTCCTTAGTGTCCCTTTCCCATTTAGCCCATCCCCCCTCCCACACCCCCTCCAGGAACCCTCTGTTTGTTCTTCATATTTATGAGTCTTTTATGTTTTGTCTCCCTCCCTGTTTTTATACTATTTTTGCCTCCCTTCCCTTGGGTTCATCTGTGTCTTAAAGTCGTCATATGAGTGAAGTCTTTGATATTTGTCTTTCTCTGACTGAGTAATCTCACTTTGCACAGTACCCTCCAGTTCCATCCACGTAGTTGCAAATGGCAAGATTTCATTCTTTTTGATTGCCTAGTAATACCCCATTGTGTATATATACCACATCTTCTTTATCTGGTCATCCATCGAGGGACGTTTGGGCTCTTTCTATACTTTGGCTATTGTTGATAGTGCTGCTATAAACATGGGGGTGCATGTGTCCCTTCGAAACAACACACCTGTATCGCTTGGATAAATGCCTAATAGTGCAATTGCTGGGTCATAGGGTAGTTCTATTTTTAATTTTTTGAGGAATTGCCATACTGTCTTCCAGAGTGGCTGCACCGTTTGCATTCCCACCAGCGATGCAAAAGAGATCCTCTTTCTCTGCATCCTTGTCAACATCTGTTGTTGTTAATGTTAGCCATTCTGACAGGTATAAGGTATTAAGTCATGGTCGTTTTGATTTGTATTTCCCTAATGATGAGTGATTTTGAGCATTTTTTTCATGTGTCGGTTGGCCATCTAGATGTCTTCTTTGGAGAAGTGTCTATTCATGTCTTTTGCCCATTTCATCACTGGATTATTTGTTTTTTGGGTGTTGAGTTTGTAAGTTCTTTATAGATTTTGGATACTAACCCTTCATGTGATATGTCGTTTGTAAATATCTTCTCCACTTTTTGTTTTGATGAGGTCCCAGTAGTTCATTTTTGCATTTGTTTCCCTTGTCTCTGGAGACGTGTTAAGAAGTTGCTGTGGCCAAGATCAAAGAGGTTTTTGCCTGCTTTCTCTTCAAGGATTTTGATGGCTACGGAAATAAGTTCTTAATTAGGTACGGTCTGTATGCTTTATTAGCTCTGTGTTGACAAGATTAAGAAAATACACAAATACAATGGGTATGAGAGCCAGATTAACTCAGAAAGTTGTCCAAAAAAAAGGTGGGAGTGGGGGATGCAGTATGCTGCTCTTTCAAATTTTAAAACGATTGTCTGTTTAAAATATATTCTCAATGGGCACTTGGGTGGCTCAGTTGGTTAAGCTTCCAACTGCAGCTCAGGTCATGGTCTCATGGTTTGTGAGTTCGAGCCTTGCATTGGGCTGTGTGCTGACAGCTCAGATCTTGGAGCCTGCTTCAGATTCTATGTCTCCCTCTTTCTCTGCCCCTCCCTCACTTGTGCTCTGTCTCTGTCTCTCTTTCTCTCTCTCAAAAATAAACATTAAAATAAAAAACTAAAATATATTAGATATTACAGGACATGGAAACTATATGTGTTTGAAGGGTGTATAAATCCACTGTATTCTCATAATTTGATGTATCTTCTGATTTGATGTTTGGCGGCCATAAGAACACACCAGTGATAATGTGTCCTTCAGTGTGTCTTAGGCACTGATATCAATTCATTTTCTTGCAGCTCCTGTTACCTTCTTTTACTTGGCTTGATGCTGTCTGCTAGATGCCTCCACTATAAAATTCATATTATCCCTCTTGTCATTCCTAAGGATCTTAGGTGGATTACTAATGTGACAAACTATCATGTTTACACAGAACTGCTCAGTTTCTTTTGCTTGTAGTTTCCGTTGAGAACAAGGGCCAAAGATATTTAGAGAAAAGTAAATTTTCTTCAATTGCATCCCAGTGATAAATATTTGAGACAGCCAGAGTATGACATTCCTCAAGGAATTCACAACTGCCCTAATGTTAATATTTGCTACAAGTAAAAAGCAACTTTAGCTTGATAACAGCCAGACCTTCAGGATCCTATATCTTGTTTAACATATGAAAATCCGTTCACTAACTTTATCTCTGCCAGCCCCCCTCCCCAATGTTAAAGTATATAATGGAAGGCTTCTCATGTGGACAATTCTGGTCTTCTGTTCACAAGTCCTGTCCCCATGCTTTGATAAATACATCTTTTTTGCACCATAAATGTCTCAAGAATGCTTTCTTGACACTTTGCTCCCAGCCTACATCACATCAGTTTCTATTGGACAATGAAGCCTCTCACCTTGGAGTAGTAGAGATATTGACTTCTGGGAGTGGAGGTTCTAAATTAGATCTCCATTCTGTAGGTTTGCATTTTCCTCCACACTCAGGTCAGAGAAAAACCTTTCTGTTTACTTTTTTGTATTTTCAGGAAAAGAAACATGTTTGAATGTCTTAAAACCCTGAAATATAATAGAGTCATAGATAGAAACTATACCACCTGGGGTCATCACAGAAAGGAAACTTGATTTTTAATCATTAAGGAGATCAGAGGGGATAACTTCCAAGCCAGAGTTGCACAGAGAAAGGGGGGGGGGATGGTTTCCTTTTCTTGGGGTTAGGGTGGATATTTAGAAAGAGGTGTTCTGTCATTTATGAAGAGTTGGGTACAAGGTTGCAAAAGCACCTTAAGACAGCAGTTACTTAAATACTTTGCATCTTATGTAAATGAGGTTTGTTCTCCTCCTTGGGTGGAGAGTTTAGTATTATAATGTGGTGTGTGTAACTGTCTGTCATTCCCTGGGTTATACCTTGGTCTATTCCCATAGGTTTGAGTCAAGGGTTAAGCTGAAATCAATGGGCCCAAGCTTTTCTTCAGGGCAGTCACTACATTTTTTAATGTAGTTTCCATTTCTACCACAGGAGGCTATGCCCATGGGGTCTTTTGCCTGAAGTAAAAGATAAGATGGGAAGAAGAGGATAACTAAAATGTGGGACAAATGTCATTGGGCATAATAGATTAGTATGAAGATCACATCTTGAGGTCTAGCTGGTGACATTACCTCCCTCTTTCATCTTAGGTACCAATATGAACTCTACTGATGGCCACTTGGTAACTGTGGTTTTTATTGCAGGGACTGCTGACGTTCAGGGATGTGGCCACAGAATTCTCTCAGGAGGAGTGGAGATTCCTAAACCACAGTCAGCGGGAACTGTACAGGGATGTGATGTTAGAGAACTAAGGACACCTCCTCTTCTTGGGTGAGTGTAACTCCTTCCAGACGTCCCAAACCACACTCAGGGTTTTGTTCTTTCCTTTGAAGACTGTCTCTTGGAAGCTTTCCTCATTGCATGACTGGGATTCAGATCCATGCAATGTGGGAAATAAGTAGGGGTTTGTTAGATGTAGACAAATACCTTCATGATGTTTCCTTTTCTGCTTTAGCTTTGCCTTCCTTAAGGTAACATCTTATTTCTGTAGATTAATGGCCATTCTAAAGATTGAATGGCATAAAATGTTATTCCCCCTGTCTTAAATTCCAATTTCTACTCATTATTGTGATGATACTTTGGAAGTAGAGATCAAGATCTAAACATCAGAAATCCCTCCTGCGTGTTCTAAAGGGTCTATTGGGCATCATCATTTGGGAAATAATTTTATAGAATTCTACCGTGTCATCTTTTCCCTACTAAGCACAATAGTATATCAGAAGTTGGAGTTTCCAACCACACTCATGTTCCTTTTTTCTAATGAACAAGTCTTATTGTGTCAAAGCCAGCCCTGGTCATCTTTTTGCAGTAAAAGAAGGAGCCTCGGGATGTAAAGGGAAAGGAGACAGAGGCCACAGACCCAGGTAGGTGGGCATGAATGAAGTAGATGACAGAGGTGAGGTCCAACTATGAAGGGGGAAGATAGAACTTCAAATGTGGTTCAAGTAGTCTCTTTGAAATGGAAGTTAGTTTGAGAAGCCTCATTTTCTTTTTCTCCTTCTCACAGAGGGACATCTGTCCTTCAGCTTCTCCTTCAGCTCCAATGATGGTCCATCACATCTACAGTTAGGGCCAGGTGACTCCCCTTGGAGTGGGTCAGCCTCCATAATCTGAGAGCTTTTCCATGTTTTGAGGGCCTCAGAAGGAATCTCCATATTTCTGAGGAACTCTATGTTAAGCCCTTTCTAAGTTCTGTTTTGTGTCCTCGGAAACTATGTCAAAGTAGTGGTGGGCATATTGAGGTTTTGTGCAGAAATGCCAGGAACACTGGAGACAGATATCATGTTTTCTGGTTTATGCTTTCCAATGTTATGGAGGCTTTAATCTTTATTTTTATTTATTTTATTTATTTATTTATTATTTTTTTTTATTTTTGGGACAGAGAGAGACAGAGCATGAACGGGGGAGGGGCAGAGAGAGAGAGGGAGACACAGAATCGGAAACAGGCTCCAGGCTCTGAGCCATCAGCCCAGAGCCCGACGCGGGGCTCGAACTCACGGACCGCGAGATCGTGACCTGGCTGAAGTCGGACGCTTAACCGACTGCGCCACCCAGGCGCCCCAGGAGGCTTTAATCTTAATCGCACAAAATTACAACTCAGTAATTTCATCAGATAACAAAGCACCTCCCTGAAATGAGAAAATCTAACCTATTACCTCACTTCAAAAGTTCATTTATCTTGTATTAACTAAAAGTAGAAATTCCTCCTCTATGTATTCCATTCCTCCATGTTGAAATAATTTAATGTGTCTGTTTGTATCATAGAATTCCTATATAAATTAATGCCATGGGGAGGTAGAACATTTAAAACTTAGAACTTGCTGCCTATAATAAAGTTTACATTTTTTTCTTTATTATTTCCTTTAGTTTTTGTAAAGTTTTTTTTACCTTTACTTATTTTGAGAAAGAGAGAGGCAGACAGAACTAGAGAGAGAGAATCATAAGCAGACTCTGCAGTTTCAGTGAGGAGCCCATTGTGGGGCTCATACTCAAAAACCTGGAGATCCTAACTTGAGCCAAAGTCGGATGCTTAATAGACCTAGCCACTTAGGCACACTCCCTTAATTTTTAATTAAATTCTAATTTGTTAACATACACTGCAATGTTGTTTTCAGGCGTAGAATTCAGTGATTCAGCACTTAACATACAACTCCACTGCTTATTACAACAATTGCCCTCCTTAATACCTATCACCCATCTAGCCCATGTCCCAACCACCTCCTTCAATCATCCCTCAGTTTTTTCTCTATCATTAAGAGTCTCTTACAGTTTGTTTCCCTCTTTCTTTTTCCCACATCTCATATGTTCATCTGTTATGTTTCTTAAATTCCATATATGACTGGAATCATATGGTATTTGTCTTTCTCTGACTGACTTATTTCACTTAGCATAGTAGACTCCAGCTCCATGCATGTCATTGCAAATGGCAATATTTCATCTTTTTGATGGCTAAGTAATACACACACACACACACACACACACACACACACACACACACACACCATACCACATCTTCTTTATCCATTCAGCAGCCAGTGGACATTTGGTTCTTTCCATAGTTTGGCTATTGTTGATAATGTACCATAATCATTGGGGGTGCATGTATCCATTCAAAACTGGACTTTTGTATCCTTTGGGTAAATACCTAGTAGTGCAATTGTTGGATCATTGGGTAATTACTTCTATCTTTAATTTTTTGAGGAACATCTATACTCTTTTCCAGAGTGGCTGCACCAGTTTACATTCCTACCAACAGTGTATGACAGCCCCCCTTTCTCTACATCATCACCAACACATGTTTCTCTAATGTTTTTTATTTGGACAGGTGTAACATGATATCTCAACATAATTTTCATTTGCATTGCCTGATGATGAGTGATGTTGAGCATCTTTTTTCTTGTTGTTACTTCCTGTTACTATGGAGTTGGGCCTTAATTTTTAGTTAATCTCTTTTTCAAAGTATCTAGTTAGTTACTGTGCCCATTTGTTCTGCTGTGATACCCTTTCCGTCAGGCTTTGTAGTTCTATATATATGCTGAGAATGAGACCTTTGTCTCCTCTCACTCTACCTCTATCTCTTCAGCTTTTAATGTAGAGACCTACTTTATTTTAATGTAATCCAATTAGTCATTTTCCCCATTGTGGCTAGTGTGTCTTACATTTTGATTATGAATTATTATATATTTTTAAGATTATTTATTTGAAGAGAGAGAGAGAGCATAGTGGGGGGTGGGCACACAGAGAGAGAGAGAATCCCTTACAGGCTCCATGCTGTCAGAACAGATCCCCACACCGGCCTCATTCTCATGAACTGTGACATCATGACCTGAGCCAAAATCAAGAGTCAGTCGCTCAACCATTGGAGCCACCTAGATGACCCTCTTTTGTCATTTTGAGAGATCTTCTCTTATACTTAGACAACAGTGTTTTTCTAAAAATATCATTAATTATCCTTATAATTTCGATCTGAAATCTATTAAAAATCAATGTGTTGTGTGGTTTGTATAGTGACTGAGATTTTCTATTCTTTTTCTTTTTTTTCCCCCAATAAGTTTACTAGAAAGTGAAACATATTCTGAAAATACTGTATTGTGATTTCTTTTCAGTTGCTTGCACAAGTCATTTCTTCACATGAATTAACAACATCATAATCATGGAGCAGTCTTCTGTGATTTCTCTCCATCTTTTCTTGCTTCTAGTGATGTTTAACACTCTCCCAGAATCACACACTCAGTGTCTGTTTTGATGTCAAAAGAACTTCGATGGCCTTATTTGTTCAGATGAATGATGATTCCTTTATTCCCATAGCAGAATGGCCTCCAGGGGCTTGGCAATAGCAATAATCTTCATGTTACAGAATGTAGCCTGGAGTCTTGGCAAACTGATAGCTGTTTACCATTATCTTACTTCACTGGGTGTAGTTTCAATTCTACAGATTTCATTGCCAGACACATGAGTATAGTCAAGTCATAGGTCATGGGTCTCTAAAGGAGTCTTGCCAACAGTGACAGCTTTTGGTGAAAAGATTTTTGCCATGAGTTTTGATGTATACTTCTTTGGTATGTTTACAGAGTGGTAGGGTGTGTCTGTTGTGTTGCAGTGTATGTCTTGGGTATCTTCCAGTCCACTCACATTAGTCCTAATGGACAGTGGTTGGAAGAATTTTAAAATAAAACCTTCCGAGTACATTGAGATTTTAATTTTCTTCTGTATGTCCCTGCCCAATGAGAAGCCAAAACATCATGAAAAGAAAGGTATTTTGGGTACTGTTGTGGATATCACAGCAAAATCATACATTTGTTATATACGGCATTGGTGTTATCACTTGAAATCATGTCATGAGCTCATGATCAAGTTCCTTCAGTTCTCATCCAGTACAGGCACAAGCAGTAGACCAAGTTAATTCATAGGAGCAGTGTTTCCTTCATATTTTCCCCTTAGTTCAGAGCCACCCAAAATATTTTTCTCCTTGTGACCACCTCTGTTTCACTTGACATAATCACCTCTATCTTTTATGCCTATGTTGCTCTTTTTAATATTCCCCTTGATGGCTTGTGACCACCTCTTCCCTAATTCTCTGCCCAACTGTCATTTGTTTCCAAATTTTCAGACTTTTTGTTGTAATGAGCCACAATTCCATCATATGGAGGACCTGCATTGTCTGGGAAAAGTGTACAAAATCCTCTCATCAGACACATGTAAATTGTCTGCCTTTGCAGAAATGTTTCTGTACCCATCTACCTTAGAAACCTCACTATAGAAATTTAAAGTATACCCTCATGGGTATTGGGATTTCTTTACCTGGTTGAATGTAAGACTCATGGAGAAATTGCAGCAGTGGATATTACAGGTCACCTGATGCTACTCTACTATACCCTGATGATAATAGCCTTATAAAATGTTTCATGACCTAAATTGAACAGATTTTATCCCACATCCTGTGTCAGAGTAATGACTATTTGAAGAGGTGGTTTACACATGGAAAAATTAGGCAGGCGTCAAGCTGGGGCCAAACTGAGTGATGGATATTGTTGTGAGAAGACTCTCTGTGTTTCAGTTTCTTCATGTGTTATGGATAGAGACATAGAAAGTTTTTATTCTAATCGTGTTTCCATTAATATTTGTGTATAAAAACCTTTGGAATATTGTGATAGTATCTTGCTCCTGGTTAAAGAACAGATGTGTTTATTGGATAAGAAAACAGAGATGTCTCCACCAATGGCAAAGGTTTGGGAAGATATCCTGGATGTTCCTTTAAGATACCAGGTTTCCTATGCTCGGAGTCTCATAGATGCGATGTAAACCCACTGTATGTGCAGCATCTCTCTGTATGAATGATGGGTATGGAACTGGCAAGTGAAATTAGTGTGATCAAGATGTTTATGGTGTTTTCTGTGTCATGAGCCATAAGATCCTTGGACTTTGATCAGGGAGTCTCCTGTCTTCTGTCAGGATTGGAAAATTGTTACAGGTTAACTTGTTACATTATAAAACGTGTAATCTTGGAATTTTTATAGTTCTTGAGATTGTATTCAAAACAAAATAGGTATTTCTAGGTGTGTTTCTGCTTTTGCTCATTCCTTTGTTTTGTTGTTCAGATTTTACATGTAAATGAATTCATATGGTATTTGTCTTTCTTTGACTGATTTCACACAGCGTGATTTCCTTCTGCATCTATCCATGTTGCCCCAAATGGCAAGAAACAACATAAAAAACAAACAGACCCGTAAATTCAGTGAACAACCTGCTGTTTACCAGAAATAAATGAGGTGGGAGGATAGGCAAAATAGGTAAAGGGGAATGGGAAGTATAGGCATCCAGAAATGGAATTAATAAGTCCGGGGATAAAAGATACAGCATAGGCAATACACTCAATGATATGATAGCACTGTATGGTGACAGATAGTAGCCACACTTGTGGTGAGCATGGTAGAACCTACAGAGTTGTTGATCACTATATTGTACACCCGAACTAATATAGCATTGTATGTCAAGTATACTTTAATAGAAAAGAGAGACTACAAAATAGATACAATATGCATATACACGTATAGGTTCAACTACTGTCTTAAGAAGTTGCCTGTAAAGAAAGCTAACCTACTCTCCAAATCAAGGTCATCCTAGGTATTTATAGTAGGATATAGATTGAGGAAAATAAATTTCTCTGTAACACAGTGGAATAAACTTGCTGGAGAAAGGAGAGAGTATGGGAGGGAGGAGAGTGTGCCCAGCAGGGTAGAGAAGTGAATAGGAGAACAGAGTCTGGAGCCCTCACAGGTTGAGCAGCCCAGAGGATACATGGAACATCAGTAATTTCTGTGAGAACTTCTTAAATTGTTTTTCCTGCAGTGTGCTCCCATCACCATTAAAGTGTATGTAATAATGGCCACATGTCTCATGAAAGCTTTCTGTTGACGTGGATTCTTCTGGGAAAGCCTGGAGATCAGAGTTCCCCAGTTCTTGTACATGAGTTAACCTCCCATGGCAGGGACTCTGTACCAAGTCTTTGTGATTGGGCTGATGAAAATGCAAAGAGGAGCCCATGAAGCTTCTGATCACATGCAAAAGACAAAGACGGAATGCACTAATACAGCTTACAGGGCACGGACACTTTATTTGAATAACACAGATATTTTCATGTTTACATGTAGATTATGATTTACTTACTCTGCTCTGGACATGTATTTCACAGCAGTTATTATGTGTCCTTTGGAGAACATTAGGCACCTGACCTCAATGTGCTTTATCTCCTCTGCTTTCTGTCACACCCTTCCACTAAATGGTAATATATTTTCTCATTCCTCAAAAAGTACCTTGGGAGGATTTATTGAAAGATGTGCATCAATTACCTTATTTAATGTACTAAGTCCCTTCTTGGTTCATGTTGTTTGTAGTCTGCTTTGGAAAATAAAGTCTCTGTCCTGTGTTCGCTGGAGATACTGGTGTTTGAAGTGGAGATTGTAAGTCATTCAGGCCTTGGTCCTACAAGTTTCCATTTTATTCTGCACTCCTGTCACAGACATGCTCTTTCTTATTGTATTTCTATATTGTAAAGTATAACTCAGTACAAAAGGTGAACGAATGGGTGCCTGGGTGGCTCAGTCGGTTAAGCAGCCAACGTCAGCTCAGGTAGTGATCTCACGGTTCGTGAGTTTGAGTCCCGTGTTGGGCCCTGTGCTGAAAGCTCAGAGCCTGGAACCTGCTTCAGATTCTGTGTCTCCCTCTCTCTCTGCCCCTCCCCCGCTGGCACTCTGTCTCTCTTTCTCTCAAAAATAAATAAACTTTAAAAAAAAAAGGTGAATGATACAGAAACTTTCAGTGATAGAGGAGACTCCCAAACAAGAGCTATTTATTTATATCATTGTGTGTGTCTATGTGGTGTGCTGATAAGACAAAAACCTTCATCCACAAGTAGATACAGAAATTTTATGCCACTGAAAACATTTATTTTCAATGATAACAAAAAGATTACCTTATCATATTTATACTTTTAAACTTAATTTCTAATATTTGTGTTTTGTGTTTTATCCTCAATTACATCTTTTAGTTGATCAGCTCTGTGGTTGAATCACGTTCTAGTATGATTATCACTTTGAAACCTCCTCTGAAGCTTCTTTTAGGGTTGCCTGTGGATAGTCGTCTGTGCGTTCCTCTTAGACGAATTCAAAGTCAGACACTCTAGGGGGAAAATCACACTATACTATTACTGAAGTTTTTCCAACATATTGTTAGACTTTTTTTTTATATTTTTTAAAATTTAGTTTTGAGAGAGACAGAGCATGAAAGGGAGAAGGGCAGAGAGAGAGGGAGACACAGAATCTGAAACAGGCTCCAGGCTCTGAGCTGTCAGCACAGAGCCAGACACGGGCTCGAACTCACGGACCATGAGGTCATTACCTGAGCCAAAGTCGGACGCTCAACCGACTGAGCCACCCAGGCGCCCCTGTATATTCACGTTTTTAAAGAATGACCTCAGGCCTCAAAATTATGGAAATCACCATTCCCACATCATTATATCAATAAATACTTTTTGACCTTTTTTTCTGTATTTTGAACAATGATAATAGAGTGGATTTCAAATGGATAACTTAGTCTACGTGTGAACTTAATACGTTTTAATTTTAAAAAAATGTTTTTTAAAGTGTTAACACAGATGTATACAGAAGGATGTGTTATCCCACTACCAATGCGACCTATCTCATTTTATTAAAGGTTGTAGGAAAAGATGGTATCCATCACCTGTTTTCTAAAGGAGTAGAACAATATACTTAGTGTATACCTTAAAGTTCAAATAATCTGTGATTATTTTTCCCCCAGTTTATTTATTGTATTATCCTTGGGAATAGTGGGATATTACAATGGATATATTACAGATTATATAGGGGTATTATTGACCCTTTAGCTCAAGGACTCCATGATGGTGATACGTGGCATCTATTTTTTGTAGCCAGTAGTTTTGAAAGGACCTTGAACTGACACCAGCCCTTCTCACTAGTGCATTCCCTAGACAGCACCATGCAGAGTCACAAGTTAATATAAATTATTATTTTTTAAATATCTTTTAATGTTCATTTTTGAGAGAGCAAGAGAGCATGAGCAAGGGAGCGGCAGAGAGAGAGAGAGAGGGAGACACAGAATTCGAAGCAGGCTCCAGGCTCTCAGCTGTCAGCACAGAGCCCTGTGTGGGTGGGGCTCAAACTTCCTGTGGGACCATCACCTGAGCTGAAATTGTATGCTTAAACGACTGAGCCACCCAGTGCCCCAGTTAATATAACTTCTGAAATGACATACCCAATCCACCCTTGTAATCAACCTTCTCCCCTGGTTCCCATGATTTTCCCCTCATGCGTCCCTTACAGAAGACTCCCACAGAACTTACCTAAACCTGTTTTAGTTTGAATGGCCCAATCTGGACTTAGCCCAGGGACTCTAAAGCACTCCACCATGGCCCCTAATAAAGGTATGTGCCCCCAGTAATCACTGGGGGTGTCCTTTAGATCTTTTCTATGGAGTGACCATGCACATGTGACAGTGCTGGTAGTGGAATAGATACCCCACCAATAGGAGAAACATTCCAATAGGAGTGATATTGTAGCCCCCGGGAAGACCTAGAAAACAGGATGAAGAATTGGCATGAATTCTGCATGTGGAGCAAGACACACTTGTCCCAGGTTATAGAACTGACTCCCTGGAGCTAGAAAAATAACTTCTACTTGTTTTAATTCCTAGTTCTCTCCAGATCTCCAGTTCTATTTTTCCTCATTTTTTATTCCAGCTACATAGGCATCACAGACCTCTTTGCCTGTGTTGTGGGATGGAAATATAAGTAAAACATGCTGATGACAATGTCCTCAGAAAGACGAAAGATGAGACCTATTAAAGAAAATGTGAAGAGGTCTTCTGGCCCTGACTGAAGGAAGGAAGGTCCCTCACAGCAGTGCCTCATTCCCTGAAATGCCACTCATCTCCAATGGATCCAGCCTATGGTGGGGCTATGTTCCTGGGATACCAATGCTTAATGGAACCACAGCACATGCCTTGGTGATTCTGCCTATTACCGTCTCCAGAAGGCTTCTTCATCTCCAATATCTACCGTAACATATGACATTTTGAAGCTGTGCCCACAATGATTGCATCATCCAATATGCCCTCCTCCATAACTGCCACTGATCAAGGCCTGGGCAATCACTGTAATCATCCAGTGACATCTTGTCCTCAGTAACACACAGGAATTCAATTAAATCATGAAGAAGAAATGGGATTTCCCTAATCCTTAGAAACCCCAAACGTTTGCCAGTTCCTTATCTCCATGACATTTATTCATTATCTGATGCCACCAAGAGCTGCCTGTGATGGAGCTAGGAAAGGGAGCCACCTTGGTTCCCCTCCCTACATTCCAAAGAGTTCTTCATATTTTCTTCCTTTCCATCCCTTTCCTACAACCCAAAATAAAATGAGGTAGGTTATCACTGGTGGTGGGATAACACTTCATTCTGTACACATCCATGTTAACACATTAAGAACCATTATGGTTTATTAATTAAAATGTATTACGTTCACACATAGATTGTTATGCATTTCAAATCACTCTATTATTGTTCAAAATACAGAATACAAGCCTTCCAAAATGATTTGTCTGTTGATAGCATGATATGAGAATACGGATTTCCATAACTTTCAGGCCTGACATCATTCTTTAACAATGTGTACAGGGGCGACTGGGTGGCTCAGTCAGTTGAGTGTCTGACTTCAGCTCAGGTCATGATCTCCTGGTTCATGAGTTTGAGCCTCTCATTGGGCTCTTTGCTGACAGCTCTGAGCCTGAAACCTGCTTCTGATTCTGTGGCTCCCTCTCTCTCTGCCCCTTCCCCACTTGCACTTTGTCTTTCTCTCTCTCTCAAAAATAAATAAACATTAAAAAAAATTTTTTTAACATGTATATACAATTTTACCCCATTTGGGGGAAGAGTTGGCTATCCTCTTTCTGACATCTGTGAGGATTTCTTCATTTCAACCACATCAACTGGCATTTTCTCCTTCTAACTATTGCTATCATGAATACACACCAGTATGTTTTACTGCACTGCGACCTTTTTCCCTAAAGACCAGTTGGCAAATTATTTTATAAATAATATTCAAGAAGATTTTTAGTTTTAATACAGGGAGAAGAATGATGTTTGGAACACCTATTTCATGATAACTCACATCAATGTTATAACCACAAACAGCATCTGCATTTAGATTTTCTTTATATATTGTGCGTAGTGTTTTCCTTCATCTTCCACGGAAAATTACGCATGAGTCCCACCTAGAGAAGAAAGACATGTCATATCTTTAATGCAGCAACAATCAGCCACATGATTTTCCAAACCCACTAGAAATGAATGAATTTTGAAAGTAAATTGAGAGTAGAAATGCATCAATACGGGGCGCCTGGGTGGCGCAGTCGGTTAAGCATCCGACTTCAGCCAGGTCACGATCTCGCGGTCCGCGAGTTCGAGCCCCGCGTCGGGCTCTGGGCTGATGGCTCAGAGCCTGGGGCCTGTTTCCGATTCTGTGTCTCCCTCTCTCTCTGCCCCTCCCCCGTTCATGCTCTGTCTCTCTCTGTCCCAAAAATAAATAAACGTTGAAAAAAAAATTAAAAAAAAAAAAAAAGAAATGCATCAATATTTGCTAGCCACAAGTGTCAGATAGTGTTGATGAAAGAAAAACACATATTGAAATTATATCCACACAAAAATTGATTCACTTAATCTTCTGAAGCATGATCACATATACATTTGTAAGTATTTAGCTTGGTATTATTCCTTATAATGAGTATTTGATGTAATGTCTGAATAGAGTGAATGACATACTGCTTTCTACTGTGAAATCTGTGACATTTATTGACATCTGATGTTCAATTAAATACTTTTATAAATATTTATAGCTTTCAAGCTACTTTTTTTTTTTTTTTTTGTATGCCCTCTCTGGTGTTTGCTAAAGTGTTCATTTAACATAAAGGACTTTCCTCATTCATTATGTTTGTAGGGTTTATATCTCTTGTGCAGTTTGGGATACTTATTAAGGATCCAATTCCACTTAAAAGCATGACAACTTCTCTCCTGTAACACAGCTATGATATTGAGCAAGTTGTGAGTTCCCGCTACAGGCTTGCTACATTCTTTACGTTTGTAATGTTTCTCATCAGTATAACTCTGTACTGTGCTGAGTAAGTAAGGTTGATTACTTCTAAAAGTTTTACCATATTCTTTCTTTTGTAAGTTTTTTTGTCCAGTATGAATTTTGTGATAGGGTGAATGAAGAGAAGAGTGACAGAGTAGAATGAAGCTTGACGTCTGAATAAAGGGCTTGCCAAATTCTTTATATTTGCAGAATCCTCCTGATTAAACCATCTCTGATCAGGATGGGTTTAGCATTGCTTAAAGGCCTTGCCACACTCTAGAATTCAATGATCATTCTCCAGTATAAATTTTCAGATGTGAAGTAAGGGGTTAGCAGTCCAAAAAGGTTTCTTACATTCCTTAAATATGTAATGTTTGCTCTGGTATGGATTCTATGATACTGAGTAAAAATTGAACAGTGATTAAACACCTTATCACATTCTTTCCATTGGTAAGGTTTCTCTCCAGTATGAATTCTGTGATGTTGAGTAAGAGTTGAGTGCTGGGTAAATGCCATCCCACATTTTTTTACATTTGTATTTTTTCTCTCCAGGATGAATTCACCTGTGTCCATATCATGATGAGCCATACTTAAAGATTTACCCCTTTCTTCACATTTGTAAGGTTTTCCTCTGGTATGCATTCACTGATGTTGAATTAGTGTCAAGTGACACTTAAAGGATTTGACACTTTTCTGACAAATGTACCTTTTCTCTCCAGTACCAGTGTTGTATTTATATTTAGTCTTGATGTCTGACTAAACATGTTCTCAGGTTCATTACATGTGAATGGGTTTTTTCCCACATGAATCCTCTGATAATCACCAACATTGGAGGATGGGTTAAGAATTGTCCCACATCCATTTATATTTATTAGGATTCTCTCCCATATGTATACTCTTCTGTATAGCAAGGTTGGAGCTTTGATAAAAGACTTCCCTATATTTATTACATTCAAAATGGTTCTCTGGAAAATGAGTCCTCAGATGTTTATTAACATTTGAACCCTGGTTTTGTTTTTTTTTTTTTTTTTCAGATTCACTGCATTGAGCAATTGTGTTTTCATTGAAAATGCTGTGGTTATTTTGGAAGGTCAACTGCTCAGTGAAGGACCCCTCAAATGGATAGGGACCCCACTTACCACTATTTTCTTCATTTTTAAATCTCTGATTTTCAGAAATATTTTGAAGGTCAACGCAATCCTATCGTCCAAATGTTACAAGTAATTATTTTCAGCATGGACTAGGTCACTTTCCAGATTTTCCAAATTTTTGTTCTGCAAATGTGTATGTTGACCATTTGATTTGAGCCTTTCCTAATAAAAATACACTGTTTTGCAGAAGTTACGGACTTAAAAGGGGGGGGGGGTTCCAAAATGTTTTATATCCTTCACCATTATGGGCGGTGAGATTCTTATTATGGGTGGTTGTCTCTGTTTGGATATGTGATTTATGATATCTTTGATGCCCTCATTCTATCCCAACATTGTTCCAGTCTATCATGAAGTGTAAGTTCTCGGGGGTACTATGTTTATATCTGCCCACTGACATTCTTTGGAAAGAAGTTTCTATGCACATCTTTGGAAGGAGACTCTGGATGCCATTTGAAGATAGAACTGAAAGATAACAAGAGAAAAGCAAACTCATTCCACTTTTTTACTGTCAGATAAATATAATTAAAGTTTCTTATACACAAAACTGAAATCAGAAAACTTCAGCAATATGGCTGAGAAATAATCAAGAGGACATCATTCCTCCATGGACACATAAACTTGCACACAATGTACTGACCTCATGGCCCAATAGACAGTTTTGTAATGTTGTCATGCTCTAGCACACATGACTTTCCTATACCTCACAAAATCAGGAAAAGTACCATGTGAGCCCAAAATTAGCAGACGGAAAGAATAGTAACATAAAATAGAAACCAACAAAGTAGGATACAGCAGAAACAGGAGAATATCAACAATAGGAAGAGTTGGTTTTCAGAAAAGATCAACAAAACTTATGTTTAAATCAAGTAAGAATGAAAGAAGAGCAACTGAAAACAGAAGTGAAGAAGTGAACGCAGACACAGTATAACTAATACCCTAGAAAGAAAAATAATTATAAGAGGTGACAATGGATAATTTTATGCCTACAAATAGTTATCAAAGGGAGTATATAAGTTTCCAAAAAGGTATAACCTACCTGACTCAATCATGGAGAAATTAGAGAAAAAAATTTCAAATGATCTACAACTACTAAGTAATTGTAGTAATAAAATTGTAGTAATTGTAGTGAAAAAGTAATAAATGAACTCCCAACACAGAAAGTCCTGTGCTAGATGAATTCACTGAATAATTCAAAAAACATTTAATGAGAAAGTATTTCACATCTCCTCAGACATTTCCAAGGAGTGAAGAGAAGAGAAATTATCAAACATTCTCCGGGACATCAGCATTACCCGGTTGGCAAAGCCAAAGGAAGACATTAAAAGCAAAGGTGAGTACAGACTACTACCTGTGACGAATAGTATACAAAGTACACAGCAATATAAAGCAAACAATTAAAAGTACATTTTATTATTTTACAACATAATCAAGTGGGAATTTTTCCTGGAATTCAAGGGTGTTTCAACATATAGAAATCTATAAATTTAAGATGGCACATGAACAGAATGAAAAACGAACATGACATTATTGTATTAATAAGTGCAGAACAAGAATTGAGCATATTGGACACCGTTTCGTGATTAAAAACACTCAATAGGGGCACCTGGGTGCCTCAGTTTCTTAAGCTTCTGACTCTATGTCAGCTCAGGTCACGATCTTGTGGTTTGTGAATTTGAGCCCTGCATCAGAGCCTGCTCGGGGTTCTCTCTCTCTCTCTCCCTCTCTCTGCCCCTTGTATTTCTTCTCCCTCTCTATAAATAAATAAACTGAAAACAATTATATATATATATGTATATGTATGTATATATATATATACATATACATATATATATACATACATATATATATATATATATATATATACACACACACATTGAATAGGAAGAAAAGGAAACTACCTCAACCTAGTAAAGGCCATATATGTAGAAAAGCTGAAATTAAACAAATTCAATAGCAAAAGACTGAAAGCTTCTCCTGTATGATCAGAAATAAAGTAATGAAAGGACTTCATCACTTCCATTCAAAATAGTACTGGATATTCTACTCAGAACAGTTATGCAAGAAAAAAATACATAAAAGGAATCCAATAGAAAATGTAAAACTGTCTCTGTTCACAGATGATGTAGTTTATAGAAAACCATAAAGAATCATTATTTTTATTTTTATGCTGTTTTAATTTTTGGTCATCACTTGTATTGTTTATTTTTGCTATTTTTTCCCTACTGGACTTTCCATTTTCCAGTTTTTTTATGCTCTAAAACCTTGAGTTAAGAAAAAGAAAGTTAAAATTATACCACATGTCACTAGGAAATGAAGAATCATAGCAGAAATTTAGTAGAGGAGGAAAATAAAAAAGAAAAATCAGAAATAAATAATATAGAGATCAGAATGAACAATAACATAACATTGAAAGCAATACATCTCTATCAAATTCCCAATGCTGTGCTCGGTAGAAAGATCAAAACCCATTCTAACATTCATATGGATGTCACAGGATAACACATAACTAGAGTAATCTTGGAAATGAAGAGTATATTGGTGGTACCACACGTCCTGATTTAAAGCATACTACGAAGCCATATAACAAGATAATGTACTACAGACATAAAGACAGGCATAGGATTATGGAAAAGAGATGTTGAGCTGGATGTGTACTTCTCCAGTTATGACAAAGAACTGAAGATTTTGTTAAAATTCATATTCTAATTTTAATAAGCAGAACGGTCTGAGTTTCTACATTTCCCCAAAGCTTGTACTAGATACCATTCTTTGGTTTAAGAGCCACACTTTTTTTTTTTTCAATATATGAAATTTATTGTCAAATTGGTTTCCATACAACACCCAGTGCTCATCCCAAAAGGTGCCCTCCTCAATACCCATCACCCACCCCCACCCCTCCCTCCCACCCCCCATCAACCCTCAGTTTGTTCTCAGTTTTTAACAGTCTCTTATGCTTTGGCTCTCTCCCACTCTAACCTCTTTTTTTTTTTCCTTCCCCTCCCCCATGGGTTTCTGTTAAGTTTCTCAGGATCCACATAAGAGTGAAACCATATGGTATCTGTCTTTCTCTGTATGGCTTATTTCACTTAGCATCACACTCTCCAGTTCCATCCACGTTTCTACAAAGGGCCATATTTTGTTCTTTCTCATTGCCACGTAGTACTCCATTGTGTAAATAAACCACAATTTCTTTATCCATTCATCAGTTGATGGACATTTAGGCTCTTTCCAGAATTTGGCTATTGTTGAGAGTGCTGCTATAAACATTGGGGCACAAGTGCCCCTATGCATCAGTACTCCTGTATCCCTTGGGTAGATTCCTAGCAGTGCTATTGCTGGGTCATAGGGTAGGTCTATTTTTAATTTTCTGAGGAACCTCCACACTGTTTTCCAGAGTGGCTGCACCAATTTGCATTCCCACCAACAGTGCAAGAGGGTTCCCGTTTCTCCACACCCTCACCACATCTATAGTCTCCTGATTTGTTCATTTTGGCCACTCTGGAGTGAGGTGATATCTGAGTGTGGTTTTGATTTGTATTTCCCTGATAAGGAGCAACGTTGAGCATCTTTTCATGTGCCTGTTGGCCATCTGGATGTCTTCTTTAGAGAAGTGTCTATTCATGTTTTCTGCCCATTTCTTCACTGGGTTATTTGTTTTTCGGGTGTGGAATTTGGTGAGCTCTTTATAGATTTTGGATACTAGCCCTTTGTCCGATATGTCATTTGCAAATATCTTTTCCCATTCCGTTGGTTGCCTTTTAGTTTTGTTG
>NW_024412451.1:8495221-8500505 GCF_014898765.1 Herpailurus yagouaroundi
ATGTCATTTGCAAATAGCTTTTCCCATTCCGTTGGTTGCCTTTTAGTTTTTTGGTTGTTTCCTTTGCTGTGCAGAAGCTTTTTATCTTCATAAGGTCCCAGTAGTTCATTTTTGCTTTTAATTCCCTTGCCTTTGGGGATGTGTCGAGTAAGAGATTGCTACAGCTGAGGTCAGAGAGGTCTTTTCCTTCTTTCTCCTCTAGGGTTTTGATGGTTTCCTGTCTCACATTCAGGTCCTTGATCCATTTTGAGTTTATTTTTGTGAATGGTGTGAGAAAGTGGTCTAGTTTCAACCTTCTGCATGGTGCTGTCCAGTTCTCCCAGCACCATTTGTTAAAGAGACTGTCTTTTTTCCATTGGATGTTCTTTCCTGCTTTGTCAAAGATGAGTTGGCCATACGTTTGTGGGTCTAGTTCTGGGGTTTCTATTCTATTCCATTGGTCTATGTGTCTGTTTTTGTGCCAATACCATGCTGTCTTGATGAATACAGCTTTGTAGTAGAGGCTAAAGTTTGGGATTGGGATGCCTCCTGCTTTGGTCTTCTTCAAAATTACTTTGGCTATTTGGGGCCTTTTGTGGTTCCATATGAATTTTACGATTGCTTGTTCTAGTTTCAAGAAGAATGCTGGTGCAATTTTGATTGGGATTGCATTGAATGTGTAGATAGCTTTAGGTAGTATTGACATTTTGACAATATTTATTCTTCCAATCCATGAGCAGGGAATGTCTTTCCATTTTTTTAAATCTTCTTCAATTACCTTCATAAGCTTTCTATAGTTTTCAGCATACAGATCGTTTACATCTTTGGTTAGATTTATTCCTAGGTATTTTATGCTTCTTGGTGCAATTGTGAATGGGATCAGTTTCTTTATTTGTCTTTCTGTTGCTTCATTGTTAGTGTATAAGAATGCAACTGATTTCTGTACATTGATTTTGTATCCTGCATCTTTGCTGAATTCATGTATCAGTTCTAGCAGACTTTTGGTGGAGTCTATAGGATTTTCCATGTATAATGTCATGTCATCTGCAAAAAGCGAAAGCTTGACTTCATCTTTGCCAATTTTGATGCCTTTGATTTCCTTTTGTCGTCTGATTGCTGACTCTAGAACTTCCAACACTATGTTAAACAACAGCGGTGAGAGTGGGCATCCCTGTCATGTTCCTGATCTCAGGGATAAAGGTCTCAGTTTTTCCCCATTGAGGATGATGTTAGCTGTGGGCTTTTCACTAATGGCTTTTATGATCTTTAAGTATGTTCCTTCTATCCCGACTTTCTCAAGGGTTTTTATTAAGAAACGGTGCTGAATTTTGTCAAAGGCCTTTTCTGCATCGATTGACAGGATCATATGGTTCTTATCTTTTCTTTTATTAATGTGATGTATCACGTTGATTGATTTGTGAATGTTGAACCAGCCCTGCATCCCAGGAATGAGTCCCACTTGATCATGGTGAATAATTCTTTTTATATGCTGTTGAATTCGATTTGCTAGTATCTTATTGAGAATTTTGGCATCCATATTCATCAGGGATATTGGTCTGTAGTTCTCTTTTTTTACTGGGTCTCTGTCTGGTTTAGGAATCAAAGTAATACTGGCTTCATAGAATGAGTCTGGAAGTTTTCCTTCCCTTTCTATTTCTTGGAATAGCTTGAGAAGGATAGGTATTATCTCTGCTTTAAACGTCTGGTAGAACTCCCCTGGGAAGGCATCTGGTCCTGGACTCTTATTTGTTGGGAGATTTTGATAACCGATTCAATTTCTTCGCTGGTTATGGGTCTGTTCAAGCTTTCTATTTCCTCCTGATTGAGTTCTGGAAGAGTATGGGTGTTTAGGAATTTGTCCATTTCTTCCAGGTTGTCCAATTTATTGGCATATAATTTTTCATAGTATTCCCTGATAATTGTTTATATCTCTGAGGGATTGGTTGTAATCATTCCATTTTCATTCATGATTTTATGTATTTGGGTCATCTCCCTTTTCTTTTTGAGAAACCTGGCTAGAGGTTTGTCAATTATTTTATTTTTTCAAAAAACCAACTCTTGGTTTCGTTGATCTGCTCTACAGTTTTTTTAGATTCTATATTGTTTATTTCTGCTCTGATCTTTATTATTTCTCTTCTTCTGCTGGGTTTAGGCTGCCTTTGCTGTTCTGCTTCTATTTCCTTTAGGTGTGCTGTTAGATTTTGTATCTGGGATTTTTCTTGTTTCTTGAGATAGGCCTGGATTGCAATGTATTTTCCTCTCAGGACTGCCTTCGCTGCGTCCCAAAGCATTTGGATTGTTGTATTTTCATTTTCATTTGTTTTTAAATTTATTTTTAAATTTCTTCTCTAATTGCCTGGTTGACCCACTCATTCTTTAGTAGGGTGTTCTTTAAAAAGCCACACTTTTAAATTCCAAAAATTAAAAAAAATGAAATGGCAGAAATCATGGATGACTATGAATTTAAAGAATATTGTGGAAATTATAACCTCTAACACCAAGAAAAGAAATAATTCTTCTTGAACATTTACTAACTACTATATACCATTCTAACTATTTTCAAATTCATCCATAAATGCCCAGTAACCTATGAGAACCATAGAACTGTTCTCTCTTTCAAAAATATCTTGGCAAAACTTCAGTAAGAGTATAGTGTGATTTTTTTTCCAGATTTTCAGACTTTGAATTCATCTAAGAGGAACACACAGAGTATAATCCTAAAAGAAGGCCCAGAGTAGGTTTTAAAGTGACAATGTTAATAGAACATGATTAAACCACAGAACTGATCAACTGAAAGATGTAAGTGAAGGTAAACACAAAACACAAAAGTTACACATTAAATTAGAAAAGAATAAAAATGAGACAGTAACTTTTTTTATCATTGAAAATAAGAAATGTGTTCAGTGGCATAAAATTTCTATATCTGCTGGCAGATAAAGGTTTTTTGTGTCTTGTAGCATACCACAGACACAAACACACTCAGTGATGTAACCAAAATAGCTATTATTTGTGGTCTCTTCTACCACTCAATTTTTTTTGTCTCACTTAACTTTTGAGCTGAGTTATATTTTACAATTTTAAGGGAGTGGAACATATATGCACGTTTTCTCTCTCTGCAGCAACAGAGAGGTGATAAGGAAGAGTATGCAGATTAAAATGGCAACTTGCAGGACTGAGCCCTGACTTACAATCTCCACTTCAAATACCAGTATCTCTGGCAAGCACAGGACAGAGCCTTTATTTTCCAAAGCAGACTATGAACAACATGGACCAGAGGAGGGACTTACCACATTCAATTAGATGATTGATGCACATCTTTCAGTAAATCCTCCTAAGGTACTTAATGATAAATGAGAAAGTATGTTAACGTTATAGTGGAAGGATGTGGAAGAGAGTACAGAGGAGATGAAGGATGTGGACCTATAATGGTGCACATTGGGGTCAGGTGCCTAACGTTCTTCAAAGGACTCATAACAACTGCTGTGGAATTAATGTCCAGAACAGAGGAAGTAAATCAATATCTACATGTAAACAGGAACACATCCATGTTATTCAAATACCAAGCCAAATAAAGCGCCATACTCTGTAATCAGAGTTTTACAGTAGGAACCACAAGTGGAAACAAGGTGAAATAATGACCCTTCAACATATTTTCTATGCTTTGTCTCTCGTGGCACTCTAGCTGAGGGTAGCGGTACTGATCATTTGTTCCTATTGGATCAGCTACCATCCTCTTAATGAGGAAATGTTCACCTGTTATTGGCACAATCCACAATGCACCTACCATCCAGATTCAAACAGATCCCCCCAAATCTGTGTCTAGACTTAATCACTATCCTAAGAAAAAAAGGTTTCTAAACAAAGAAACTCTTCAGCGCACTTGCTTATCAGTAGAGGATTACAAGGCTAAGTGCCTCCTTATGCTCTAACGCTTTCCCTGTAATGCCTGTATTTTAGCTGTGAGAAAACCTGATGTCTGAGGAGGGTGGTTTGTCCAGAAAGTCTGAGCAATAGATAACAGAGAGTTCCCAACCCTCATTCTCTAGCGAAATCCATTCCCACTGAAACCAAAGGTTTTGGTGAAATTAACCTACGCAATGCATTTCTAAGTATTCCAGTTGAGGAGGAAAGCCAGCATCATTTTGGTTTTACCTGGAAGGAATGGCAATACACCTGATCAGTAATCTTCAGGGTTACACAGAGTGTCTGTCCTATTTGTCACAAAACTTAAAGACTGATTTGAATGACATAAAGTTTTCTGTAGGTTCTCCTTTGTTACAATGTGTAGATGATATTCTTCTCTGCTCCCTTCTCAAGCTTCTTCAGATGAAGACATAAGCTATCTGTTAAAACTTTTGCCATTGGGGCACCTGGCACCTGACTTTGAGCATCCGCCTTTGGCTCGGGTCATGATCTCACAGTTTGTGAGTTTGAGCCCCATATAGGGCTTTGTTCTGTCAGCACAGAGCCTGCTTCAGATCCTCTGTCCCCCTTTATCTCTGCCCTTCCTTCACTCAAGCTTTCTCTCTCAAATAAATAAATAAATAAATAAATAAATAAATAAATAAATAAAAATAAAAAATAATTGCCCTTAAAGAGACAAAGTCTCAAAAAAAATTGCAATTTGTTCATGCTCAGGTTGGATATTTAGGGTACCTGCTTTCAAAGCAAGGACTAGATTTGGATCCATGTAGACATCAAGCCATCCTTAATGTCTCCAAACCTAAGCCTAGCACCCATGGTGAGGATTTCTTAGACTCTGCTGGTTATTGCCAAAATTGAATTCCAAACTTCTCTTTTAGGTCTCAGCCTGTATATGCTTTACTAAAATAGACAAACCTAACCCTATTATTTGGAAAGGAGAGGATGACATAGCCTTTGAGACGTCAAAGTAAAGTAAAAAAAATGCTTCTACCCTTGGACATCCCAATTGTCAACTCCCCTTTATCCTCATTGTATATGATAGGGAAGGGAATGTCCTTGGAGTGCTCAACCAAAAACATGGGGCCGACATTGCCCCATAGGGTATTATAGCCATCAACTGGACCCTGTGGCTTCTTGGGACCCCCTGGTCCAGAGCCATTCCTGCCACTGCCCTCTGGTTAAAACTATTGAAGAAATAATCATGGGGTCTTGTTGAATAACCTTGTGCTCCCAAACTCCAGGGAATAGACTTGATGTGACACTTCTTTTTTTTTTTTAATTTTTTTTTCAACGTTTTTTATTTATTTTTGGGACAGAGAGAGACAGAGCATGAGCGGGGGAGGGGCAGAGAGAGAGGGAGACACAGAATCGGAAACAGGCT
>NW_024412451.1:8500515-8501359 GCF_014898765.1 Herpailurus yagouaroundi
GGCTCGAACTCACGGACCGCGAGATCGTGACCTGGCTGAAGTCGGACGCTTAACCGACTGCGCCACCCAGGCGCCCCTTGACATGACACTTCTAAAGAAAACACCAAAGCCTAACTGGGCCTGCACACCATCTGGTGATCTGAAGGGGTGGATTTCCTGGAATTGTAACAGACAACATCTGGGAAGACGGCTTTCCCAAGATGTATGGACAGGGCCTGTATATCTTTTCTCCCAGTTGCCTCTTCTGTCCCTTGTGTGGAAAGAAAATGGCTTTTACCTGCACTTCCCAATCTCTTGCAAAAGTGGGAACCCTCTTTGGATTATGACCTTTTAAGAAAAAGCCTCATGATGATTTAGTATGCATTATTGAAGGATTAGATGTCATAGAAATCAAACTGTTTTCTTTTACTGAAACTATTAACTAACTATAGATTCTTATCCCAATGCATGGTTTGTAAATGTAAAACTTTTCAGAGTATTATGGACAACACATGTGATTCAACACAGTTATTTTGAGATAACAATTCCATGTTAAAATGTCTTTGAACGTTTACCAATCCTGCAAATTTTTTTCTCTGTCAATACCAATGTTATTATTATAATAATTCTTATTCAATAACTTTTTTGTGCCAGGTACTATATAAATAATATCTATAAGTTAACAGCAATTCAGCACAATTTTTTTTCTTGATGCAGACTCTGAGACTAAAATGTTAAGTATCAAAGCAAAGCTATACCTCAAGCTGAGTTCCAATTGGCATAATGCCCAACATTTCCATTTTACCCAATAACCAACAAACTTCCTTTCTTTCTTTCTTTCTTTCTTTCTTTCTTTCTTTCTTTC
>NW_024412451.1:8506359-8582043 GCF_014898765.1 Herpailurus yagouaroundi
ACACAGAATCGGAAACAGGCTCCAGGCTCTGAGCCATCAGCCCAGAGCCTGACGCGGGGCTCGAACTCGCGGACCGCGAGATTGTGACCTGGCTGAAGTCGGACGCTCAACCGACTGCGCCACCCAGACGCCCCTCAGGAGTAGATTTCTTAATGCCCCTTACCCATTTAGCCCATCCCTCCTCCCACAACCCCTCCAGTCACCCTTTGTTCTCCTATTTATGAGGTACTTCTGTTTTGTCCCCCTCCCTGTTTTTATATTATTTTTGCTTCCTTTCCCTTACTTTCATCTGTTCTGTGTCTTAAAGTCCTCATATGAGTGAAGCCATATTTGTCTTTCTCTGACTAATTTCGCTTAGCACGATATCCTTTAGTTCCATCCATGTAGTTGCAAATGGCAAGATTTCATTATTTTTGATTGCTGAGTAATACTCTGTTGTATACGTATACCACATCTTCTTTATCCATTCATCCATCAATGGACATTTGGGCTCTTTCCATACTTTGGCTACTGTTGGTAGTGCTGCTATAAACATTAGGGTGCATGTATCCCTTCAAAACAGCACACCTGTATCCCTTGGATAAATATCTAGTAGTGCAATTTCTGGGTCTTAGGGTAGTCCTATTTTAGTTTTTTGAGGAACCTCCATACTGTTTTCCAGAGTGGCTGCACCAGCTTGCATTCCCACCAACAATGCAAAAGAGATCCTGTCTCTCCACATCCTTGCCAACATCTCTTGTTGCCCGAGTTGTTCATGTTAGCCATTCTCACAGGTGTGAGCTGGTATCTCATTGTGGCTTTGATTTGTATTTCTCTGATGATGAGTGATGTTGAGCATCTTTTCTTGATGTTGGTTAGCCATCTGGATGTCTTCTATGGAGAAGTGTCTATTCATGTCTTTTGCCCATTTCTTCACTGGATTATTTGTTTTTTGGGTGTAGAGTTTGATAAGTTCTTTATAGATTTTGGATACTAACCCTTTATTTGATATGTCGTTTGCAAAAATCTTCTCCGCTTTTTGTTTTGATGAGGTCCCAGTAGTTCATTTTTGCTTTTGTTTCCCTTGCCTCCAAAGGCGTGTTGAGTAAGAAGTTGCTGCGGTCAAGATCAAAGCTTTTTTTGCCTGTTTTCTCCTCAAGGATTTTGATGGCTTCCTGTCTTACATTTAGGTTTTTCATCCATTTTGAGTTTATTTTTGTGTATGGTGTGAGAAAGTGGTCCAGATTCATTCTTCTGCATGTCACTGTCCAGTTTTGCCAGCACCACTTGCTGAAGAGACTGTCTTTATTCCATTGGATGTTCTTTCCTGCTTTGTCAAAGATTAGTTGATCATATGTTTGAGGGTCCATTTCTGGGTTCTTTATTCTGTTCCATTGATCTGAATGTCTGTTCTTGTGCCAGTACCATACTGTCTTGATTACAGCTTTGTAGTATAGCTTGAAGTCTGGGATTGTGATGCCTCCTGCTTTGGTTTTCTTTTTCTAGATTGCTTTGGCTATTCAGCATCTTTTCTGGTTCCATACAAATTTTAGGATTATTTGTTCTAGCTCTGAGAAGAATTCTGGTGTTATTTTGATAGGGATTACATTGAATATGTAGATTGCTTTGGGTAGTATCGACATTTTAACAATATTTGTTCTTCCAATCCAGGTGCATGGACTATTTTCCCATTTTTTTGTGTGTCGTCTTCAATTTTTTCCATAAGCTTTCTATAGATTTAAGTGTATAGATTTTTTTTTACCTCTTTGGTTAGATTTATTCCTAGGTATTTTATGGGTCTTGGTGCAATTGTAAATGGGATCAATTCCTTGATTTCTGTTTCTGTTGCTTCACCGTTGGTGTACAGGAATGCAACCAATTTCTGTGCATTGATTTTATATCCTGCAACTTTGCTGAATTCATGAATCAGTTTGGGCAGGTTTTTTTGTGTGGAATCTTTAGGGTTTTCCATATAGAGTATCATGTCATTTGCGAAGAGTGAAAGTTTGACCTCCTCCTGGCCAATTTGGATGCCTTTTATTTTTTTGTGTTGTCTGATTGCAGAGGCTAAGACTTCCAATACTATGTTGAGTAACAGTGGCGAGAGTGGACATCCCTGTGTTGTTCTTGATCTTAAGGAGAAAGCTCTCAGTTTTTCCCCATTGAGGATGATATTAGCATTGGGTCTTTCATATGGCTTTTATGATCTTGAGGTATGATCTTTCTATCCCTACTTTCTTGAGGGGTTTTTATCAAGAAATGATGCTGTATTTTGTCAAATGCTTTTTCTGCAGTTATTGGGAGGATCATATTGTTCTTGTCCTTTCTTTTATTGATGTGATGAATCACATTGATTGTTTTGTGGATATTGAACCAGCCCTGCCTCCCAGGTATAAATCACACTTGGTCGTGGTGAAGTTTTTTTTAATGTATTGTTGGATCTAAGTGGCTAATATCTTGTTGAGGATTTCTGCATCCATGTTCATCAGGGAAATTGGTCTGTAGTTCTCATTTTTAGTGGGGTCTCTGGTTTTGGAATCAAGGTAATGCTGGCTTCATAGAAAGAGTCTGGAAGTTTTCCTTCCATTTCTATTTTTTTGGAACAGCTTCGAGAGAATGGGTGTTAACTCTTCTTAAATGTTTGGTAGAATTCCCCCTGGAAAGCCATCGGACCCTGGACTCTTGTTTTTTGGCAGATTTTTTATTACTAATTCGATTTCTTTACTGGCTATGGGTCTGTTCAAATTTTCTATTTCTTCCTGTTTCAGTTTTGGTAGTGTATGTTTCTGGGAATTTGTCCATTTCTTCCATATTGCCCATTTCATTGGCAAATAATTGCTCATAATATTTTCTTATTATTGTTTTTATTTTTGTTGTGTTGGTTGCTATCTCTCCTCTTTCATTCTTGATTTTATTTATCTGGGTCCTTTCCTTTTCTTTGTGGTCAAACTGGCTAGTGGCTTATCAGTTTTGTTAATTCCTGCAAAGAACCAGCTTCTGGTTTCATTGATCTGTTCTGGTTTTTTTTTTTTATTTCAATAGCATTAATTTCTGCTCTAATCTTTATTATTTCCTGTCTTCTGCTGGTTTGGGGTTTTATTTGATGTTCTTTTCCCAGCTCTTTAAAGCTTAAGGTTAGGTTGTGTATCTGAGATCTTTCTTCCTTCTTTAGGAAAGCCTGGATTGCTATATACTTTCCTCTTATGACCACCTTTGCTGCATCCCAGAGGTTTTGGGTTGTGGTGTTATCATTTTCATTGGCTTCCATGAAGTTTTTTAATTTCCTTTTAACCTCTTGGTTAGCCCATTCATTCTTTAGTAGGATGTTCTTCAGTCTCCAAGTGTTTGTTACCTTTCCAAATTTTTTCTTGTGGTTGATTTCAAGTTTCATAGTATTGAGGTCTGAAAATATGCATGGTGTGATCTCAGTCTTTTTGTACTTGTTGAGGACTGAGTCCCAGTATGTGGTCTACTCTGGAGAATGTTCCGTGTGCAATCCTGCAAATTTTCATTAACTGATGCTTCATGTTTGTACATGTATTATATGTTCCCAAATATGCTAAATTGTTCAATTCAGTGCTTCACATAATATTACACTATTTTGCCTCATAAAAAGTTTAAAAGGTTATTTTCAGGAGGCATACTATTCTTGCCTTCATAGAAAGAAAGGCTTCTTCCCTAAGTCCAGATAAGTGCTAATAAATATTTTCAGATGGCTACTTTCAGACCCAAGGTCCTGGTTTATATCCAACATACAGTTGCAAATTGTCATTTGTTTTTGATCTGTAATTGCTGTTAATCAATCTTTTACAAGAAAGATGTGTTGCATTAGTTGATGCTGGTTAAATACTCAGTCTTGAGAAGATACAAACTTCAGATGGGAGCACTGGAGAGTTTTTCCCTTCTAACCCTCCCTATCACTCATGTGTGGCTTCAGTGGTTTCCAGCTGCTGAGTACTTTCCCTGTGACCTGAGACATGACAATGAGGAAAGGTCCTTCCTGGCCCTGAGGAACAAAACCATGAAACATAAAGAACCTGACTGTTGATAAGTGATCCTTTCAAGGAAAGATCTTGATCAAAAAGGGGAATGTGAAACTTAGTAATGGGAAACCTCTCCAAAATCTATTTGGGTGGTTTTGGCAAGGGGAGGTCTTAAGGCCTCCCACTCGTGGTTAATTGTATACCCAGAATTAAAAAATGGACTTGACCTGAAATGGACAAAACCTTGTGCCCAGATACTACTCTGCTTCTCCAGTCAGAAAGAGACTCTCTCCTCATCATCCTGGGCAATAGAACCAACAATGAAGCCACCACACGTCAAACTACCAGGTTACTCCAAAGGACTTTTAGTTCATTACAACCTTCACAACATACTCTGTTTATCCTTTCTTTTTCTTTTCTTTTCTTTTCTTTTCTTTTCTTTTCTTTTCTTTTCTTTTCTTTTCTTTTCTTAAAATTTTGTCTCTTCTTTGTTCCCCAGGCATAAGTAGGGTTTGCTGTAGCTTTTTTGTACAGGATCACAATTCTGATTTATTCCTGAATAACCCCATATTTCGCTGATAAAATGACTGTCAGTGTCTATTTTTAAGGTTAACATCACCAACACTTGTCTCTTGAGTACTGTCTTTTTAGCATGGAGCAACTGAACTCAGGTTTGAGTGACATTATTGCCTTCTTTACCATTTGGTAACTTTCAATCGACCAGCAAGGAATGTGATGTTTCAGGACTGGGAACCAAGAGTGCTTGTGTGGAGACAAGATGGTGAGTGCCTGGGCTCAGGTGTGCTGGGTCTTTTTTCTGTCACTTAGTGCTACTGATTCTGGGTCTATGTGGTGCGACACTAGGACTAGCATGGAACTTCTAGGATGCTACTTCTTGGCTCCCACCCCAAACTTGCAACATTATAATTTCCTAGTGGATCTCTGGAATACATAATTTCTATGCACACTAAAGCTCAAGGAGCCTTAGTTACTTGATTCTGAGCTCAGTCTTTCCATTAGAATAACATGGTGTTTTAAATATAATCATCACTGGTAACTTTGCTCACAGATTCTGCCAATAGGTCTCCATAGGAGCCTCAGGGTTCTTTTAATTAACTGCTCCAGGTGATTCTAAGTGAGGTTATGGTAAAGCATGAGGGCCCCTCAGCAACTTATTAGAGTTGAGTGCTGGCTTTGCTCCTTAACACAGAGACAGGGACATAACACTGTCTCCTCTATATGAGTTTGGAGGGGTCAGGTCCACACAGCACAGATTTCCTATGCTGTAGTAGATTGTGTGGATGTCGGTTGGAGAGGAGGCTGTATGAAGACAGGAAAGAGAAACTGGGAGAATTGGTCTTGTTGTAGGAGCTCATAGTTTTTGAATAGCTCCTGACACAGAAAAGAGTAGGAAGCTGGGCCTTTTTAGTATTTCAATGTCCTGACTGTAGATGAGTAGTTAACAGGTGAAGAGACTTTACCTTAAAGGCAAATGCTCACGTTCAGGCCGTGACTTCCCCACAAGTATCTCCTGAGAAAGAAAGCTGGGGCACAGGAGGAAGAGGATGAAATGGCTGGTTCTCCGGTAAGCCTTGCCCCCCAGGTTAGAGGCTATGTGTCGTTTTTTCCTCCTGAAGTTCTATGCATTCAAAAACTGCAAAAATCTGTTTCTCTAGTTCTGATATTACTGTCTTATGAGTCTTTTCACCTACTTTTAAAACATGATAATTGAATGTTATCTCTTTTGAGCATTTCTTTGCTTTATTCTACAGCCTTCTCGCCATTCTTTCCAAACTGGCTTCCAATAGGACATGAAAACTGTCATTTTGAATTACTGTCCTGCAACTTTTAAAAATGTTCCTTTTGGGAGAGGTCTGTGGGGGAGGGAATTGAATCTGAGACTCCTACAGTAGATGGGCTTGTGTTTTGGTGTATCAGTCAAGGAGAACAGAACATATTTAAGTCACATTAGGATGCTTTATCAGCTCTTTGTGGACTAGGATTAGGCAAATGCACAAATAAACAAGATGGACATGTGGCCCAAAATAACCTCGAAAGTTCTGGAAATGAAGCAGCTTTGCTCTCCAGGATGCAAGGGGAAAAAGAAAAAAAAGATGCTGTATTTACAACACGCTCAACATTAAGGGGGAATTGGCGCTATTTGTGGCTTGCGAGTTTTGTAAACCCACTGTTTTTTCTGTTAGATTCCTATTCTGATTTACTTTTGGGTGGCCACAAGAACACGGGTGTGATAATGCATCCTTCCATCTGCCTCAGGCACTGATAACAATTGGCTTCATTAAAGCGAATGTTAACTTCTTTTACTTGGCTTGGTGCTCTCTGCCACATTCCTCTTATATAACGTGAATATATCTCTTAGTCATTCCTATGGATTGTATGGATTTACTAAGACATGTGCAGAAGCCATCACATTCAAACTGGAGACTCCTTTCTTCTGAGTTTCTCTTTGCTTGTAGTTTCCACTGGAAAGTGAAGGCTTCATCTCTCTCTCTCTCTCTCTCTCTCTCTCTCTCTCTCTCGTGTACTGGAGATACTGACTTCTGGGAGAGGTGGTTCTGTGTCAGGGAGGTTCCAAATGATAAGTTTTCATTGTATTTCTTACTCATGTGACAGACATTCTTTTCTTTACTTCTTTGTATTTTCAGGAAAAAAAAAAAAAACAAGGATCACATAGTTAACAGGGTAGAGTGTCAAAATCTTAAGATACAATATAGCACAAATGCTGATTGAAATGAAAAATTACAGAGAAATACAAGACTCAGGAATATTAGCTATTTTCTCTATATCACTCTGTGTGTGTGTCCATAGTGTGATTAAATGACAGAAACATAATCATCCACAAATAGAATTATAAGTTTTATGCCATTGAGGTATTGTTTTGGGAGAATGTTTCTTAAGTCACCAAGACAACATTTTGCTCTCTCACTTTCAATGTGTATATTGCCCGTTTGAAAAGTTTAGATATGTGCAGGGGTGCCTGGCTGGCTCAGTAGAGCATGAAACTTTTGATCTCAGGGTTGTAAGCTCAAGCCACACATGGGTGTATATTTTTCTTCAAAATTTTTGAAGATAAAATGAAAGTTTACATATGTGCATAAAATGTAAACGGTAGATCAGTTTTGTGTGGATACCTTCTTGTTTTTATCACCATTCTCAGTTTTGAAACCTGCTATGAATGTAATTTTACATTGGTGTCTATTGATTAATGTTTTTTTGTTAGATAAATTCTAGGTCAGAGAACCCAGGTTAAAATTCAGTTTCATGGGATACGTGGGTGGTTCGGTAGGTTGAGTGTCTGACTCTTGATTTTGGCTCAGGTCATCCCAGGGATGTAGGATGGAATTCCGCGTGGGGTTCTGTACTGAGTGTGGAGCCCGCTTAAGATTCTCAGCTTTTCTGTATGCCCTTCTCCTCACTTCCACTTTCTCTGACTCAAATAAATAAATACATAAATAAATACATACATACATAAATAAATAAATAAATAAATAAATAAAATGGTTAATTTAAGAATATCTAGTTTTTTACATTTACTGGAAGTATGAAAAAATATTCTGTAAAGGGAAAAAATAATGTTTCATCCCCTAGATTATTCGTGTGTGTGTGTGTGTGTGTGTGTGTGTTGATCTATGAAAACTTTTAGAATCTAGTAATTATTAATGCTTAGAATGTGTTGGTGTTGCCTTTCTTGCTTTAACCTGTAGAGTCTATAATTGCTATAGAACCCATTCATTTCATGTACTCTGATAATTCTTTCCTGGTTCTTCTCCTTTGTTATTCAAAAGTGAACACCTTCCCACATAGGCTAATTAATACCTTGTTAGAGATGCAGACTCATTTCCTATCCCAACTCCTGAATCAGAGCCTGCATTTTAATACCATCTCCAAATCACTGTTGTGAAATTCATTAGAATTCGATAACATTTCTGACCCACTAAAACTTTCCATCTAAGAAATGTATACAGCTTATACTATATGAAGTAAATGCAAGTCCTCAAATATGCATGTGCCTCTGTTGACGCCTTCAGTTTACAGTTGATCTTGGAGAAATAGAGTGTTTATAGTGGTTCTGTGAATATTATGCCATCTTCTTATCTCAAAGGTAGAGAATATATGAAAGTATATCGCTGTGTTAAAAATTATCTTACTGGGTAAGGCAAGAAACTCACTTAAGACAGGACCATTTGTCCCAGCTCTTTCCTTTCATCTTAGGTATCATAATGAACACTGCCAATAGCCAGTTGGCAATTGTAGCATTTATTGCAGGGGTTGCTGATATTCAGGGATGTGGCCATAGAATTTCCTCAGGGGGAGTGGGAATGTCTGAGCTTCCCTCAGTGGGAATTTTACAGGGACGTGAGCTTACAAAAATATGGAAACCTCTTCTTCTTGGGTGGGGCTGACTTCCTGTATCTGAACTAACGCGAATTTCCTCCATGGTGAGTTACACGTTGAGACTACACGAGGTGGAATTGTCACTCAAAGGAAACTTTATTTTCAACAAATAACTTTCAAAGATGTATATTGAAGAGCAGGGGTGAGTGGCTTCTTTTTATTTAGGGTTAGGATGAATATCTTAAAGGGGAGTTTTGTCATCCTATGTAAAGGTAGGAATAAGGCAGGCTCAAGCCCATGTGTACTTAGGAAACAAGCCTAAACGTGTGTCCTATGTTATATTAATGAAGGCTGTGCCCCTCTATGGGTGGAGATTTTAACATTATACTGAGGTACAGGGAAGTGTCTGACACTTCATAGTCCATCTCCTACATGAAACTATACTGGAGCTCAAACTGGTCTATGCTGGCCAAAACCTGGGGTTTTGTTCCTTCCTTGGAGGAACGTCTGTTGGAAGATTATTTGTTGCATGACTGGAATTCAGATCCCTGCTGCAGGGGAAAAAAGTGGGAATTTGTAGATGTTGAGATAAAAGTCCTCCCGATGTTTCATCTTGAGCTTTAGTGTCCCCGTTCTTAAGGTACCATCATCCTTTACTGATGATGAGTGACAACTCTAAATAGTGACATTAAATGGTATTGACTACTTCTTAAATTCTCATCTCCACTCCTTGTTATTGTATCAATAATATTTGGAAGTGGAGGGTTTTTTTTTGTTTTTGTTTTTGTTTTGTTGTAGTGGGATCCTTTTTATCAATAAATATCTATGATATTCAGGATTTTGATGGTTAAAATTTCTCTTATTCTTGTCTGACAATTCTGTAACCATGCTTCCTTCTGTATGATAGGTTCCACAACAATTTAATTTTGTTTTTGTTTCTTATCTATGTTTTATGTTTGTGGATAACAATTTTCAACTGAATACATTTGAAGACAGTTTAGGGTTTAATTCAAATAGGAATCTGCCATATGTCAATTGCCAATAAAATTACTTCTGTATCTGTCTGTATAAATATTACCCATACATTCTTTGGTCATGACTTACCTTGTTTCTTTTCTTGGTTAGTGGTCAGTGGTTTTTTCCTATCTTAGTGAGTTGTTAAAACAAAATTAAGGTCATAATCTATTTATGGATGAATGTGTATGCGCTTTGTGAGAGAAATACCTCTTGAAGGTAATATTTTAATTTTGTTTTAATGTTGATTTATTCTTGAGAGAGACACAGAGACAAGAGTATGAGTGGGGGAGGGTCAGAGAGTGAGAGGGAGACACAGAATCTGAAGAAGGTTCTAGGCTCTGAGCTGTCAGCACAGAGCGTGATGAGTGGCTTGAACTCACAAACTGAGAGATCATGACCTGAGCTAAAGTCGGACACTTAATTGAGCCAACCAGGCGCCCCATTGAAGGTAATTTTTTTAAACTCCTAACTTTGTATCAACTTTAAGTTTTTTTTTTTAATTATTATTTTTTTCAACGTTTATTTATTTTTGGGACAGAGAGAGACAGAGCATGAACGGGGGAGGGGCAGAGAGAGAGGGAGACACAGAATCGGAAACAGGCTCCAGGCTCTGAGCCATCAGCCCAGAGCCCGACGCGGGGCTGGAACTCACGGACCGCGAGATCGTGACCTGGCTGAAGTCGGACGCCAACCGACTGCGCCACCCAGGCGCCCCTCAACTTTAAGTTTTATAGTTTACTCTTAATTGTGGTTGAAACATATGCCATGAAATTTACCATTTTGGCCATTTTAAACTGTAGTGTTAAGTATATTTATGTTGTTGCAAAACCAGTCTCTGGAATTTTCTCATCTTGCAAAACTGAAACTCAGTACCTGTTGAACAGCCACTTCCACATTTGTATGTATTCTAAGCCCCAAGTACATTTGCTTCCTTTCTCCTCCTTTCCTTTCCTTCCTTTCTTCATGAGATTCACTACATTACATTAAGTGAAATCAGTGTATCTGTCTCTTTGACTCCTTTATTTCACTTAGTGTAATGTCATCACATTTTAGCCGTGTTCTATAATGTGATGAGATGTGTTCTTTCTTTCAACGCTGACTATTATTTCATTGTGTGTATATGCTACATTTTCTTTATTCATGCACTCATGGACATTTCTGTTGCTTTCTCCTGTTACTGGCTTTTCTGAATAAGACCTCTCTTGGAGACCCAACTTTGAATTCTTCTGGTTATATTCCCACAAGTGGGATGCTGGATTTTATGATAATACTATTGAAATTTTTTTTTCTCAAACTCTCATCTTGTTTTCCATTGTGGTTGCATCATTTGCATTTCCTCTAGCAGTGCATAAAGGTTCCAATTTCTCCACATCTTTTCCAACATGTGTTGTTTTTATTTGCTTAATAGTGGGATGTGAAGTGGTGTAATGTGATAACCCACTGTGGTCAGATTTGTATTTCTCTAAGGAATAATGGTTTTGAGTCTCTTTCATATGGTTGATATCATCACTGGATGGTGCTCATTCTATCCTCCCTCCAAATTTAAATCGTGTCATTTGCTTTTTGGTTGTTGGTGCACAAGTTCTTTCTATATTCTGGATATTAACTCCTTATGCTGTAAGTGCTCTGTAAAAACTTTCCTTCCATTTCACAGGTTGCCTATTCACTCCACTATTTCCTTAGAATTACTTTCTTTCAATTCCATATGTTTGAGTATATTGTGTGTCATTTCACTTGGCTCAAGGCATTTTCTGGTCCTTCAATATCTTTTGACTCATTGATTGTTTAAGAGCATATTGTTCAGTTTCTAAATGTTTGTAGAATTTCCAATTTTCCATCTGTTCTTAAAACTTAGTTTCATTCCATGGTGGCCAAAAAACATGCTTGTATGATTTTAATCTTTCCAAATTTCTTAACACTGGTTTTGTATACTATCATCTATACAGGATGATCAATGTTCAATGGAGATTATTGTGTAATATATTCTTCCTTGGTGGAGCGATCTGTTTATGTTTGTTATATGAAATTGGTCTGTAATGTTGCTTCAGGGTGCTTCTTACTGAAGTTGAATGTGGTACTTCTAGCCAGTTAAACTGGAGTGTTGACTTCTGCTACTCTTATGATGCTGTTTATTTCTTGCTTCAATTCTGTCATTTGTACTTCACCTCTATGGGATCTTGATGTTAGGTGCCCACATAATTATAATTGTTATAGAGTCTTGTAATTTTAAGTCTTTATATTATGTCCTTTTTCTGTCATGACATTTAAAAAATTTTTTTAAATACTTTTTAAAATATTTTTTTATTTATTTTGAGAGAAAAGGAGAGAGGAAGAGAGCGGGAGAGGGGCAGAGAGCGGAAGAGAGACAGAATCCTGAGCAGGTTCTACACTGTCAGTGTGGAACCCTAGGCAGGGCTCAAACCCACGAACCATGAGATCATGACCTGAACAGAAACCAAGAGATGGA
The DNA here is from genome assembly GCF_014898765.1 of Herpailurus yagouaroundi. Taxonomy (NCBI): domain Eukaryota; kingdom Metazoa; phylum Chordata; class Mammalia; order Carnivora; family Felidae; genus Herpailurus; species Herpailurus yagouaroundi. Next base: position 8,518,162 of record NW_024412451.1, read on the forward strand.
CACTTACCCAACTGTGCCACACAGGAGCCTCTGTCATGAAAATTTTTAACCTTTAATGTGTATTTGTTTGGCATTAGTCATTTGCTATTGGTATAGACACACCAATGCTGTCTTTTGGCTCCCATTTGCACGCAATGTCTTTTTACATACTTTTACTTGAATCCTGTGTGCGATCTTAGATCTATGGTGAATCTCTTATAGACAAGAGATTGTAGGAGTTTGTTGTTACTCAGTCAGCCAATCTATATCTTTTCATTGGGAGACTTTCATGTATTTACAATCAAAGTATTACTGAAAGGGAACCACTACTGTTGCCATTTTTAAAATAGTTTTCTGTACTTGTGGCTATTTTATGACACTTTTCTTCTCTTCCTGTATCCCATTTTGTTTCTTTGATGTATGTAATAATATGCTTTCATGACATTCTCATCTGCTTTCTGTATTCTATAGGAACTTTCTTTGTGGTTACCATGAGAAGGACTTGAAATCTCTCAGACATATCATGTTCACCACTGCACCTACTTTGTCTTACCAATATCCTAAATTCTGCTTTTTATGTTGTATACTCTATGACATGGGTTTGTGATTTTTAAGCTTTTATTATTTGTTTAAAATACTCTGTCAGAAATAAAACTGATTTTTGGTTCCTCATTACAAACTCCAGGTTTCTATATTTGTTTAAATATATTGAGCAGAGTTTTTTATATGTTCATTACACTTCAGTTACTTTTAGAATCGTATTTTAACAAAACTCTCCCTTTAATGTTTCTTATAGAGCCAGTTTACTGCTAAACTTCTAGTGGTTTTTCCTGAGAAAGTCTTCCTTTCTCCATTTCTTTCTTTTTTTTTTTTAACGTTTATTTATTTTTGAGAGAGAGAGAGAGACAGAGCATGAGTGGGGGAGGGGCAGACAGAGAGGGGGACACAGAATCTGAAGCAGGCTCCAGGCTCTGAGCTGTCAGCACAGAGTCTGACAATGGAGCTCGAACTTGGGAACCTTGATATAATGGCCTGAGCTGTAGCTGGACACTTACCTGACTGAGCCACCAAGGCACCCCTTGGTTGATATTTTTTGATATTTCAGTACTTGAATATATTATCCTATGCACTGCTTCCTACAAGGTATGTGGGGAAACTGCTAGTATCTTACGCTGGATCTGTTGGACAAGATGAGTTGCTTTCCTCATAGTGTTTCAAAGTTTTCTGTTCACCTCTGATTTATGATAAGTTAATTATAGTGTGTCACTATAATTTAAGATATAAATTTAAGACTTGGCATTTATCCTGCATAAAAATTCACTGAGCTTCTGGGTTGTTTCTTTCCACAAATATTGGAATTATGAGCCATTAGTTTTTCATGTAAGCTCTCTGTTCCCTTTCACTCTCCTCTCATATGGGGTCCTCTTAATATGTATATTGGTTCACTTGCTAGTGTTCCAAAAGTTCATTGGACTCTGTCCTTTGTTAATTTTTGTGTGTTTGTTTTTGCTTTGGTCCTTCAGTGGACAATTTAAAACAAGTGACCTTTAAGTTTTCTGATTTTTTTTTTCTGATTAAGACTTTTGTTAACCCTTTACTATTTAAAAAAATAATGTTTATTTATTTTTGAGACAGAGAGACACAGAGCATGAACGGGGGAGGGGCAGAGAGAGAGGGAGACACACAATCTGAAACAGGCTCCAGGCTCTGAGCTGTCAGCAGAGGGCTCCACGTGGGACTCAAACTCACGGACCATGAGGTCATGACCTGAGTAGAGGTCAGCCGCTTAACTGACTGAGCCACCCAGGTGCCCCTACTATTTTTTTTAATACATAATTTTTTAAAGTAATCTCTATACCCAACATGGGGCTCAAACCCAGAGCCCTGAGATCAAACGTTGCATGCTGTACCAACTGAACCAGTTGTGCACCCCCTTTTTACTGGTCTTTAAAATGTATTTACTGGACTCTTTAGCTCCTAATTTTTGTTTCATTGTTTTGCATACTTTCTGTTAGTTTGAATTTTATTTTGGCCATACATAGTTTTTCTGATATCATTTAGTTCCCCATTTGTTCTCTCTTCATTCTCCATATGCATGGTTATGATGATTAATTTGAGTTCTTTGTCAGGTAATGCATAGTTATGTATAAATTTATGGTAAAGTTTGGAGCTTTACTTCATTCCTTCAATTGGAACACATTTTTCTGTTGCTTGCTATGCCTTATGATCTTTCACTGAGATTTGGGAATTTAAAACCCAGCCTCTGGTCCCAGGCTTTATGAACTTGCCTTGTAAAGGAGAACACAAATAAAAGCTTTGCTAGTAAATCCTGGGTCCTATGAAACATATTCTGAGGATGTATAAAGTCTGAGCTTTTGTAATTTCCCAGTTAAGAAAGTGTGTGTTGGGTCTTATTTAGAGCACATGATTCACCTCTCTCTCCTGTTGTCTGGTGTTTGAAGAAATACTCAGCTTTTTTTCTGAGCAGCCAGCATAATGCTTTCATAATATGCTTCCATTCCTTGAGCCCTCAGTGTCCTGTATGACAGGATCCAGTCCCCTCAGGTAGCTACAAAAGAGCCAGATCTTTACACAGGTCACTCGTGTCTTATTTCTTGCACAGAGTTGAGCATTTTCTCATAATCTTGCCATGGAGTACTAGGTAGAGTGAAGAGCTATTGGGGGAAAGTGTCACTAACTTTTCTTTCCTCTTTGATGTGAGTCTTTTTCAGTTTGTCCTTGCCTGGAAGTGCTTTGTTCTCCCAACCAGATTCTGGGGCACTTGAAAAGGCAGTTTGGTCAGTCTGTTTCTCCTTGGAGGAGCAAAGTCTCTGTGCCTCCTATTTCTCAAGTCTGCTGATGTCTGGTGATGGGTATTAAGTTTTTGCATTAGCACCTTACCATATATTGATGCAAGTGCAGTTGTGGGATCATTTATTTGGTATCTTTCAGTTATGCCTTGGGCTTGTTGACAAAGACAGGCAAAGGAGATTCTTTCCATGAGGTGCTATGGGGAAGATCTGTGACTTTGGAGAATTCACAGTTAGTGAAAGATTGGGAAGGTGAAGGGGAGAAGGAAGAGCAGAAGGAGTATTATGATGGATAGAACCAAACTGGGCATTTACCCACAATGAAATCCTTACTGCCTAAAGAGATTGATGAGGGGCACCTGGTGGGATCAGTCAGTTAAGTATCACTCTTGGTTGTGACTCAGGTCATGATCTCATGGTTTATGATTCGAACCCTGTGTTAAGCTGTGCACTGAAAGTGTGGAGCCTCCTTGGAATTCTCTCTCTCCCTCTCTTTATGCCTTCCCTTCCTAAATACATACATACATACATACGTACGTACGTACATACACACACAAACACACACACACATTAAAAAAAATTTGAAGATCTAAAACATTTGGGGGAATTTCACTTTAAGACCGCCATCTTTGTGGAACAATGTCTTTATGAATACAAAGACCCAAGTCCATTTCCTAAACATGTATATGCTCTGACAGGAAATTTGAAAAATCTAGAAAGTCACCAAGTGCATGCCAAAAGTAACCATTGCAACCATTTCAAATATAGGATTGGATCAATTATTCCGACATTTCTGATTTCTCGAAAATTAAAAGTGAAGATAAAATTTCTAAATATGATCAGTTTGAGGTATTCTTTTTGAGGGTTTTTTATTGTTTCACCAATAAATAATACCTCTTTGTTCCAAAGTCTCTAATTTTGATAATTATGAGAAGGTCTTTATCCAAGCATTGCTGTTCAATAAGATCACATAATACTGAATTTGGAACAACTTTTCACATGTTGTGAATTAGGGAAGATCTTTAGTGAGGACTCTGTCTTCAGTAACTACCAAGGTGTTTACCATGGAGACAACTTAATGAAATGAATCTGGGAAAAAGGTTAACTGTGCATCAAATCCTAATAAACAGCAGAGCATTCAGTTTCTAGAGAATGAGTATAAAATAAATAAATCTGGGGAAGTCTTCCATCAAAGCTCAAACTTTATTAAATGTCATTGTTTCCTGACTGGAGAGAACACTTAGAAATGTAGTAAACGTGGCAAAGTTTTTAAGCAGCCTTCACAACTTGCTCAAGAGTTTTCAACCTGAGGGGCACCTGGGTGGCTCAGTCAGTTGAGAGTCTGTCTTCTGCTCAGGTCATGATCTCGCAGTCTGTGAGTTGGAGCCCCACTTCAGGCTCTGTGCTGACAGCTCAGAGCCTGGGGCCTGCTTCAGATTCTGTGTCTCTCTCTGCCCCTCCCCCACTCACACTCTGTCTCTCACTCCTTCAAAAATAAATAAACATTAAAAAAAAAGTTTCCAACCTGAGAAAAAACCTTACATATGTAAAGAATGTGGGAAAGCCCTTCACCAGTACTTACATTTTTTTCACATCGTAGAGTTTATACTGGAGAAAAACCTTACAAATGTAAAGAATGTGGCAAAGTCTATACCTGGAGTTGATGCCTTCATGGGTATCAGATAATTCATATTGGGAAGAAACCTTGGGAACGTAAAGAATTTGCTGAAGCCTTTAACTATTGCTCAGACTTTCCTTCACATCAGAGTGTATATCCTTGGGTTTAAACCCAACAAGTACAGAGACTATGACAAAGCCTTTAAGCCCAGGGTGGGCTCTGTTTCTTGAACTGTGAAATCATGAAGTGAGCTGAAATCGAGAGTCGGGGGCTTAATAGACTGGGCAGTCCAGGGGACCCTATAAAGTTATAATTTTAATGTGAATTTTTTTTATGTAATAAATTAATATTGCAGAAGTGTGGCAGAGAGAACACAGTTCTCATATACTCCTCATCCTGTTCCCTGTTCTTGACATCAGACATTGCTCTGGTACTTTTGACAAAACATACAACCAACAAGGCACCTTAATATTATAGAATTACTGAATTATTATTTCACTAATTTCAATTATTTTTTTTCCTCCACAAGGATGTTATCCAAAATAGCAATTTATAGTCATTATCTCCCTGCAATATCCTTTGTTCTGTATCAGTTTTTCAGTCTTTCCCAAGTTTCTATACAATTCAGGTTTGAGAAACCCTGGTTTGGTGAGGTTTTTTGTTCGTTTTGTTTTATTTTGTTTTTTGTTTTTTTAATCTGTAATATGGAATTTGATGTTTTTGTCAGGATCAAAATGTGTTTATAGGTACCGTGACAAACTCTGAGGAGGCTTGGAGATGCAAACTGATAGAGAAAGTGATGGTTTATATTTAATATGGTTATTAGAAAAACAGAGATGAAGTGCCATGGCCTCTATAATTGAGAGACTTCCAGTCTCACAGAGCAAATGTTTAAATGGTTGAATTTAAGGTTTTGGGGTAACTGCAAGGAAGGGATGATTTATGGGGGATTATGATTTCATTTCTCTGTGGTTTTGTGAGTACAAAGGTGGCCCCTGAAGGCCATCCACAAAGAAACTAGTTGTTAGTAGTAGTAATACTTGTATTTGTTTACCTTGTAAAGAATAAAATGTAGTTGACCCTTAAACGATGTAGTGGTTAGGGGCACCAACACCGCTATGCAGGTGAAAAATCCCTGTATCACTTATGACACTTTGAAAACATAATTCTTAACCGACAACTGTTGACTGGAAACCTTACGGATAACATAGTCAATTACACATTTCGTATTTTATACACACACACACAAACACACACACACACGTGGTCTTGCAATAAAAGTAAGGTAGAGAAATATTAATGAAATCATAAGGAAATACATTTACAGTATTCTGTGTTTATGCAAACAAAAACTGTATGCAGAAAGAGCCATGCACTTCAAACCTGTGTTTCAAGGGCCAACTATAGTATTGTCCCAGAAACCTCTAAGTGTTTGTTAAATCACTTATCATTTTATGTCATAAAATAGGGGATTGACTTAAGTAGAGTAGAATTGTACAAAGTTTTTGTTAGACAAATTTAGAGAGACAAAACTGACAATATCCCACAGGCAGGGAGATTAGTAGCCTAGAGCCCTCTGCCTCCACAGCTCATCCAGAACCCTCTGTTGTTAAGCTTTTCCAGGTCTGGCCCTACCCTGGGCTCTCCCCTCACTAACAGATTAGAGGAGGTCAGAGGTTTGGCTCACTGCTCCTCCCATGCCTCAATGGAAGGCGCTAATATTTTGCTGAAACCCCAAGTCAGATACATTGAAGGAAATGCTGTATGTTTTGGTGCCTTAATCTCATAATTTCTCATTACATAATATGCTTTGAAAGGGGTTGGGACAGGCCCCACCAGAATGTACCACTTTGGCATATTAGGATTATTTGGAGCTGGAGGCAGTCAAGACCCTCCAGAGAAACTTTGGTACCTTCCTTAACTACATGCAGGATTCCAAATTGTGTGCCCTTTCCAAAACAAGGATTATTACCCAGGATAAATTTTATCTGAGTGATCCATGTGTATGGCAGAGCAAACATCTAATTACCTATGTCACATGGCAAGAATTTATGTCCCCTCCAAGGGTCTAATTGAAGACAGATTAACAGGAGAAATCAAGTGTAATGGCATGTGTACAAGGAATCCACCTAGACATGGACATTTTAAGACAGGCAAAATGAGGTATACAGGTATTCTGAACTGAGGAGAAGGGGGTAGGTGCCTGGGATTTCAAGGAAAGGAATGTACTTCACAGGGTGATAGGAAGAGTAGAAGTTTAGTGATGAGACATTTGCCCTACCATAGAGATGAGTCACTCAGAGAAAATGTATTCGTTAATAACCTTTATTCTGGAAAGGACCTTCAATTTAGATTCTTCTGTATGGTGAAGGGAAGAGCAAACCTTTCCCCTGAGACCATGGGGACTTTCAAGTACTTTCAGCTCAGAATAATCCACATGCCAAAGTGGAACATTCTGGGTGGGGTGGGAGTGACTGTCCTGAACCTCTTCACCAAACACCTGCTCCTCTCCTATTCAGCCTGTCAATGCATTTCTTTATTTTGAAATCTCAGACTCCTACTCCCTTCTCCTTAGTTCAGGATGAGAGCTATACCTCATTTTGCTTGCCTGACTTTGGAGTGTCCATGTGTGTGTGGACTCTCCAAATTTATGCCATGGTAGCTTCAAGAGCCAACCCACTGAGCCCCCTGTTTTCCATTTCTGAACATCTAATGGTCACTCAAGTTTTAAAAAATAAATATACATAGACGTTGTGAAATGGAAAGAGGACCCAGCAGTGCCTTCAACTGTCTCCACTTTGGCCTTCATCTATATTTCCTGATTCACTCCTTTCCAGCTCATCTTTTAGCTCCTGTAGAAGCCCCAGCAGGCAAAGCATCCCAGGATGGGAAAGGAAACATCCCCCCCCCCCCCCCCCCCAGCAATAGGGACTGCCCTGAAAGACTGCCACATCCCTGACAACAATGCAGTGATCAGCCTGACCTTCACCATCTGCATGTACCACCACCCTTTGTCCTACATTTTCTTTATATGAACCTGGAAGAATGTTCAGCAGTTTGGAGACCATGTTTGAGGCATTAGTCCACTGCCTTCTCAGTATTGGCCTTGCTGACAAAAATCCTATTCTGGTTTTGCCACCACTCATCTCTCTTCCGCTACCTGGTGTGCAGGAAGGGGTGCAAGAGCGCCTGTCTCTGGGGTCCCAAACAGATCAAGTTCAGCCACTTGACATCCATAAAATCCAAAGGCAGAGAGATGAGAAGTGGTGAGATAAGAAAGGAAGTTATTTCAGAGAGGTCAACACTGGGAAGATGGCTGACTAATGTCTCACAGATTGTCTCCAATGTGCTGGAGACACAGGTTTATATAAGGGAAATGGGAGCAAAAGTGAGTGGGTACCTGCAGGTAGACAGTGCAGATTAAATCTGTAATTGTCTAGGATTCGATCAGGGGTGGGGTCTTTCTGGTTCAGGGCAGTCCTTGTGGCTGGAGGGGGTAGTTCCTGTTCCCCTCAGGTTTGCTTTCTCCTCAGGGTCTCCCTCCTGAGCCAAGACACAAGCTGGAAGGAACCCAGTGTGAAAACAGAATTTTCTCTAGTATTATTCTGCTGTAGCAAAGGGAGATGTCTTCCATTTCTGAGCCTGCTATACCAAATATAAATTAGATGAGGGACCTCTTTCGAGAAAAGAGCTAATACCAGAGAGGAACTTTTTATAAAGAGCTACTGGCCTGGCCTGGCAAATATTTGTTTGGCAAAATTTACTCTTTACTTTTTCTTGTGAATGTACTTGACCCTTTTTGAAATTCTGAATCCCTACCCCCTTCTCCTTAAGTCACAATGGCACATAAACATCAATCCCCTGTCTTTGAGCCTCAAATAATTGATGTTCCTATAATTAAGAATACTTTTTCTCTTGTGCAACTGTCTTGTCAGTTGAATTATTAAACTAGCCAAAGAGTAGAAAACAAATAAAGAAAAAAATATGTTCCTCTCTTACACATTCATTCCGTTGAAAACTGACCTTGGTGCTTCAGAGTCAAAATAAAACATGAAGACAGAGTTTGGGATAAAGAGAAAGAGTAGCTTTCTTGCTTTGGGGGGCTTAGAAGGCTGAGGCAGTTTAGCGCCTTCAGAACTGCAAGCCCACCTCCAGGAAGGGGCCAGTGGGGTGTAGGGAAATAAAGGATCCATCCGGTTTTGACAGGAATTGTGTATGCCTTACCAGCCTTGTTCATCATGTTTTCGGTGTGGTCCTCGATTTCTCATTTTAAAAAAAAAAAAAGGCTAAGAGGGGCACCTGGGTGGCTCAGTTAAGTATCCCACTTTGGTTTAGGTCATGATCTCACAGTGAGTTCGAGCCCTACATCAGTCTCTCTGCTGTCTGTTTTGGAGCCATGTCTCCCTCTCTGCTCTTTCCCAGCTCACTCTCTCTCTCTTTCTCTCTCTCTCTCTCTCACTCACACAAATAAATAAACATTAAAAAACATTTTTTTTAAAGGCTAAGAAGACATAAGGGGGGTGGGGGGGTTCCAAAAGGGAAAACGAAGTTATACGTTTAATAACAAGCCTCGCTGATGGTTTAATGCTGCCATTTTGATTTTTGTTCGACTTTGTACTTACAAAGGAAACTTATAAAAGTATAGTTTCCTTTGTAAGAGACATTTGCATGTATAAGGGAAAGCCGGAAAGTGCCATTTAGAAGGGTCTCTCCCTCTGTGAAGCAGAAAGAGGGAGAATGTATAAATCCCCAGAAACTGATCAGTGGAGAGGGAAAGGATTTAAATCTGGATAACAACCACAGACTTGGTGACCGTTTTTTGCGTGGTCACTTCCCCAAATGCTTCCCAATAGGATCACGTGTGGAGTTTCAAGAAGGATCATTGCTGCTGCCCTCCCCCTCCCCCGCCCCCCCCCAATATACCCACAACTAAGTGGGTGGAAACCACAGTGTTGTTCTATTGAAGTGCTCCAGGGGATTCTGTTGCAGGATTTTTTCCCTCACTACCCGGGATTCCTGGTCTTCCCGCTTCAAAGAATGAAGAGGTGGACACAAAATGAGCAACAGGCAAAAATTTATTAGAGTATAAGAAAGTCAGTGTAGTAGAAAATCTCTGTTTAGAGAGAGGGGACATTTGATTGGTGTGTTTCCATTGTATGAGGGGTGGTCTATGGCCATAGTGTTTCTTGGGGGTTTTAAGTCTTGGGTCTATTACTTATTTTTAGTTAGGTCTTTTAGTCAAACTCTTGAGGGAAACCTGGGGGTGAGTAGGTAGTGTTTGTTACAGTCTTAAAAGGAACCTTATGCCTGAGGGGGTTTGCTGTGTTTGGACACTCCCAGCCTTGTTCTAAAATGTGTTTTTCCCCACCCAGGGACCTCATGTCCTAATCTTTCCCTTTCTGCTTCCAGAATCCTATCTTTTCCTATCATAATTCTTAGGACCAGAGTTAAGCAGGAAGTCTTCCCATTAATTTATGAGAGTTGAGTGCAGGCTTTTGCTCAAGGGGAGGTAACAGGGTCTCCTCCATAGGAGTTGGGGAGGGTCAGGTCCATGTAGCACACTGTTCCTATGCTCAAGCAGAATTTGTGGGCATCTGCGGGAGGGGAGGCCCCCTGAAAGAAGGTAAGGGAACCTCAGAAATTTGTTCCCAAGTAGAAGCTCATAGTTTCTGAATAGCTCAGGACACAAAGGAGTGGAAGTTGGGCCTTTTTTTGCATTTCAAAGTGCTGCCTACAGGTGAGCAGTTTATAGGTGCAGAGGCTGTGTTGGTGGCTTTAAAGACATCTCATTCAGCTGCAATTTCTCCACAAAGATCTTCGGAGAAAGAAATTTAATGGAGGAGGTGAAAGAAGAAATGGCCTGTTCTCAGGTAAGCCTTGCTTCCCAGGCTAGAGGCCCAGTTGTCTTTTTCTCAGGAAATTCCATGCATGTAGAAATTGCAAAGCACCTTTGTGGCTCAGTTCAGAGAGCATCAGACTCTTCATTACAGCTCAGGTCCTGATCCCAGGATCCTGCCATCCATCCCTGCGTCAGGGTTAGTGCTGAGCATGGAGCCTGCTTAAGATTCCATTCTCTCTCTCTGTTTCTCTCTGTTTGCATGCGCATACCCTCTCTCTCTGAAAGAAAATTAAAAAAAAAACAAAGCCAATGATTTCTTTCTTTCTTTCTTTCTGTCTGTCTGTCTGTCTGTCTGTCTTTCTTTCTTTCTGTCTTTCTTTCTGTCTTTCTTTCTTGTTCTGATGGGTCTGCTTTATGTTTTCACCTAATACTTAACCTTTCAGAAATGATAATCTAGGTTATGTCTTTAGAACACTCCTCCCCCATATCCCAGAGACTTCTCTCCCTTCTCTCCGACATGGCTTCCAGTAGGGCAACAACAGTTGTCACTTAGAATTAAATTCCTGCAAGTATTGAAAATATTCCCTTTGCGACAGAGCCAGAGGGGAAGGTGTTGAGGCCAAGTGTCTTGTTGCTGGTTCTGGGATAGCACTCAAGGAAAACAGTTCCCATTTAGGTCTGATCTGGACGCTTTCTCTGCTCTGGGTAGAGTAGGATTATGAAAACACAAATACACAAGATGGATATGAGGCACAGAATAACTTGGAACACTCTATAAAAAGAAATTCTTGCTTTTTAGTATGTGGAAAACATACTCTATTTAAGATATACTAGATATTACAGGAAATGGAAAGTATATGTGATTGAAGTCTGTATAAATCCACTGTATCCTCAAAGTTGTTTATATTCTGATTTACTGTTTGTGGGTCTCAAGAACATACCAGTGATCCCATGTCCAGAGCTACAGGCACTGATATCAGTTTGTTTCCTTACAGTTGATGTTACCTTTTGTTTTTACTTGGCTTTGGCTTTCTGCCAGATTACCCCCCCCCCCCCACCACCACCCGCCCGTAATGTTCCTATTTTCCTTCTTATCTGTTGTAATGATTTTAGGCAGATTCCCTGAGCAATTTCCAGACACCATCACATTTAAATTGGAACCTTCTTTCTCCTAGTTTCTCTTTCCTTGTATTTTTTTTTTTTAAGTTTTTTTATTTTGAGAAAGAGCGGGAGCAGGGGAGTTGCAAAGAGAGTGTGCAAATCACAAGCAGACTTTACAGAGTCAGTGCAGACCCAGACTCAAGGCTGGAACTCATGAAACCATGAGACCTTGACCTGAGCTGAAATCGAGTCAGACCCTTAACTGCCTGAGCCACCCAGGAACCACTTCTTTGTAGTTTCTGATGAGGAAAACAAAGGTAAAAGAAATGCAGATAAAAATAAGTTTTCTTACAACTTGCAACCCATTGACAAATACTTGAGGCTGACAGAGGAAGATATTCCTCAAGGAATTCACAACTGCTTTAATGTTAATGCTTTTATAGAGGCAAAAGCAACCTTAGCTTGACAATAGCCAGACTTCCAGTATCCTGTAAGTCCTTCACATATAAAAATCCTTTAGAAACATCTATTATTTCCACCCCTTCCCCCTCCCACCCCCCAACTGCTGGAGTCCAGCTCCAGCAACCAACCAGGGCTTCCTGAAGGATGAATGGCGTTGGGGAGAAAGTGAAGATAAAACAAAACTAAAATAAAAACAAAAAATAAAAATGGACACGGACAACAGCAGTGTGTTGAACTGACCGATTTATTGTAGCCAACGTGGCATTATATTTGCTAGTGATTTCCTTGTAGCATACGTCATCTGTGTTTTTCTAACATTACCTAATTTTGAAAACGTTCCTATGTGCCATCAACCTTTAAGAAATAACATGGCGATTTTCTCATAATGTTCCCTCATACCCACCCTTTGATTATTGTTTAATTTCTTACATTATTCCATTAGGCATCTATGTTTATTCTATAATCTATAAAGCATTTGCTTTGCTGTTTTCATGAAAGGTCATCTATCTCTCAACACCTCAAGTGGAACAGTTACAGGGACATGACCTCCTAGTTGTTTTTCCTGAGCCACTGGAAGCCTGAAGAACAATGTGTTTGCCTCCATCCGAGGTGCCGGGAAGGGGCCGAAAAAGCCTTAGAAACCCATGCCTCATAGATTCTCAGAGAGACAGTGAACCTAGGAAATAATGAACCATCCTGTACCTTAACCGACTAGGTTCAATCATTATCGTCATCTGGAATGCCTCCTGGAGGCCAAGTGGGACTAGGGTTAGAGTGACTTGTGCCTGTAGATACAGTCCTTAGTTGCCAGGGTGAGGCTTTCAAATCCATATGTTTCTCCTTTATTGGCCTCCTTTGCTGGCAAATGTATGAGGCTATCCTTCCTGTACGTAGAGGAGTCTCCATAGGGGATGGCAAGGGCTAAATATAGGGCTGCACAATTTCTTGCAGAACCTTATTTTATTTCCTAATGGTTCTTTCCCCAGGGGGCCTGGCGAGGGCAGTTCCCCAACAGACAATACCCCAGGTACTTTTAGTAAGGCCAAATTACCTAAAACCTGGAGTACAAGAAGCTTCACTGTCGGTGTGCCGCCTTGCAGTCACCAATCTGTCCGCAGCCTGGGCCTTGCCATCAGACTGGTATAGCTCGGCTTCCCCAACAGCTTCCTCCCCCTTCCCCTTAGAAGTATATAATCAGTGGTTCCTCCCAATCACATTGCAATTCTTCCCCTGGATCCTATCCCTGACTTTAATAAAAAGTCTCTTTCAGCAAAAACGCCTCAAGATACTTTGAGCATTTACTCTTGGCCCATGTCACATCAGTTTCCACTGGGCAACGAAGCCCCTCACCTTTATGTAGTAGAGCTATTGACTTCTGGGAGTAGAAGTTCTAAATCAAACAGACCTTCATCCCATAGGTTTTTTTTTTTTTAATGTTTATTTATTATTTGAGAGAGAGCATGAGCAGGGGAGAAGCAGAGAAGGAGACACAGAATCTGAATCAGGCTTCAGGCTCTGAGCTGTCAGCACAGAGCCCGATGTGAGGCTTGAGCTCACAAACCATGAGATCATGACCTGAGAGGAAGTCAGACGCTCAACCGACTAAGCCACCCAGGAGCTCCTTCATCCCATAGGTTTTTATTTCACTCCATAGTCATGACACAGACATATTCCTGTATTTACTTTTTGGATATTCAGAAAAAGACAAATCCCATAATAAGCATGTTTGAGTGTCTTAAAATCCTGAAATACAATAGAGCACAAATAATGATTGAAACAAAAGCTTTCAATGAGGGGCCCCTGGGTGGCTTGCTCAGTTAAACCTTAACTCTTGATGTCGGTACAGATCATGATCTCATGGTTCATGAGATAGTGGCCCATGTCAGGCTGTATGCTTTTCGCTTGGAACATGCTTGGGAATTATCTCTCTCTGCTCATTCTTTCTCAAAATAAGTAAATGTCTAAAGGAAAAAAAAAAAATTCAGGGCACCTAGGTGGCTCACTCCCTTAAGCATCTGACTTTGGCTAAGGTCAGGATCTCACGGTTTGTTGCTTTGAGTCCCATTTGGTGTGACCTCAAGACCTACTTCAGTTGAGCGCATGCCCCACTTCAGGTGAACATGTGCCCTGCTCCCTCCTTCCCTCCTCCTCTCCCTCCCTCCCTCCTCCTCTCCCTCCCTCCCCTTCTCTCCCTCCCCACGCCTTCAGTCACTTGTGCCCTCTGTCTTTCTCTCTCAATAAAAAATAAAGTAAGAATCTTCAAAAATAATTTTAAAAAAGCTTTCCAAGAACTAGTATGTTATGGGATCATTGAGTACTATGGTCAAGATGCTATTCTTGAGTTACTGTATGGCACAAGACAGGGAATTTACTGAAATAGCACAGGGACGGGACCCGTGGGCAGAACGAACTGTACTTTGGCTGCTTGGAGCTTACATGTATGTTCAAGGGGAAGGATAGGTGTACTGAGAGTTCAATTACAAATGTTTCTTTAGCTTTCTACTTGTAAAACTATTTCTGCAAGATTTCTTTGGTGCTTATGATTCAGCTCATTAACTATTAGTGAGATATAAGGGCAGTCAGGAGACCCTTTAAAATGTATCATCCATGGGCCCCTGGGTGGCTCAGACACAGACTGGAGACTGCTTGGGATTCTCTTCCTCTCTGCCCCTCCACCTTTCACACCCTGATAGCCCATGCATCTCTCACAATATAAATAAACACTTGAAAAACAGAATGGAGGAACCAGCCTTTATTTGATGTTTATCAAAACTATCTAGGGGTGCCTGGGTGGTTCAGTCAGTTAGGTATCTGACTTCAGCTCAGGTAATGATCTCATGGTTCATGAGTTCAAGCCCTGCATTGGGCTCTGTGCTGATGGCTCAGAGCCTGGAGCCTGCTCCGGATTCTGTGTCTCCCTCTCTCTTTCGGCCCCTCCCCTGCTCATGTTCTGTCTCTCTCTCTCAAAAATAAATAAACATTTAAAAAAATAAAAAACATGCAGTCTTTGTGCTGAAGGTGAACATTTTTCTTCTTGCATCCCTAATCATACTAGACTCACACATACTGTGTTATTTATATAATTCTATGTGTTTGTGTTGATAGTTGAGTGAAAGACCTAAGCATGATCATCTACAACTAGATTTACGAGTTTCATGGCATTGAAAATGTTTCTTCCTTCCTTCCTTCCTTCCTTCCTTCCTTCCTTCCTTCCTTTCTTTCTTTCTCTTTCTTTCTTTCTTTCTTTCAAGAGAGAGGGAGGGACAGAGTGAGAGGAAAGAGAGAAAATCCCAAGCAGGCTCCACACACTCAGCACAGAGCCTGAGATGGGGCTCAAACTCAGGAAACATGAGATCAGGACCTGAGCCAAAATCAAGAGTTGGACACCTAACAGACTGAGACATCTGGCGACCCCCTCATTAAATATATTTCTTAGTCATCCTGATAATTTTCTATTCTATCACTTTTAATGTGTATATAACTACTTTCAGAATGGATGTGTGCATGGAATGTATAAAGATCAATTTTGTGTGGATACCTTCTTCTCAGGCTTGACACCTGCTATGAATGTTGCTTTAGGGTCCCCTCTGTTTATTGACCTATGTGTCATTTTAGATCAACTTTAGGTCAGTTAACCTGGGTTAAAACCTGATCTGTACCATGTACTGGATATTTGACAAAATATTCCGTAAAAATGGAAGAATAATGTGTTTGTTCTCTTAGATCATTATTATTTATTTTCCATGAGTTTATGAGAACCTGTTAGATGCTATCTACTAACCAGGAAATGATTGGAAAGGCTTGTCACCTTTCTTGCTATCCTAGAAGAACTTGTAATTGCTGTAAAACCCATTCAGTTCCAAGTCCTCCAAGAGTTCTTGTCTTTGAGTTCTACTTCTTTGTTATTGAAATATGTATCCCTTGGCCCATAGACTAATGCCTTGTTAGAAATGCAGACACCCACCCAATCCCAGAACTCCTGAACATAATCTGCATGTTAACAGGATCCCCAGTGCACTGTTGTAAACTCTAATTCACATTAGAATATGCTAAGTGCATTTGTAACTCACCAAAACTTTCCATTTAGGAAATAGACACATGTACTGTATGATGTAAATAAAGGATTCAAAAATGTGTATGGCTGTGTTGATGCCTTCATTTTACAAATTCACTTGAATAAACACAATATTTATAAATGTTCTTATCTCAATGTTAGGGAATATATTAGAGCATGATACTGTGTTGCAAATTCTCTTACTGCAGAAAGCAGAAAACTCACCTAAGCCAGAACCAGTGCTCCTAATATAACTGAGCTAACAGGAGTTTAGTCCTTGGTGAACCACAAAACTACTACACCAGGTGGGGATGTCAGACAAAGAAAAAATGATTTACAGGAAATAAGGAGGTCACAGGGAATAACTTCTAAAGCAGAGACTCAGAGGCAGGAGAAATCGTTTACTTTTATTTAGGGTTAGGGTGGATATTCAGAAAGGGTATGTCATCATCTTAGGTCCAGCTTGTGATAAGGTTACGCATGAACCTTAAGAAAACAGTTCTGTACATACTCTGTATGTTCCATAGTAAAATATTTGTGATCCTTCTTGGGTGGAGATTTGGGTATTATGTTGAGTTAAAAGGGAGCTCCTGAGTGGCTCAGTCAGTTGAGCATCTGACTCTTGATTTAGGCTCAGGTCATGATCTCATAGTCCTGAGATCATGCCCCAAGTCAAGCTTCACACTGAGCATATAGCCTGGTTGGAATTTTCTCTCTGTCTCTTTGTCTCTGTCTTTGTCTCTCTCCCTCCCTCCCTGCTGCACCCTCACTTGTGTTCTCTCTCTAAAGGAAATAAAAATTTAATTTTTTTAGCATAATGATATAAATGTAACTGACCTCACTCCATGGTTTACTCTATTGTTCATTTTCATAGGTGTGAGTCAGGGGTTAAGCTCAAATTGAGTTAATCCAAGCTCTTCCTCAGAGTACTCACTAGCTTTTATTGGATACTTTGTTTCCACCACAGGACACTATGCCCATGGGGTGTTTTGCCTGAAGTAAAAGATAAGGTAGAAAAAAGGGTTAAGTAAAATGTGGGACTGAGGTCAGTGGGTACAAGCAGGTAAGCAGTGAAGGTCAGGTCTGGGGTTCTAGCTAGTGACATTAACTCCCTCTTGCATCTTAGGTACCATTATGACCTCTGCTTATGGCCATTCAGTAACTATGGTATTTATTGCAGGGGTTGCTGACATTCAGGGATGTGGCCATAGAATTCTCTCAGGAGGAGTGGGGCTGCCTGAGCCACAGTCAGCAGGAACTGTACAGGGATGTGATGTTAGAGACCTATGGACACCTCCTCTTCTTGGGTGAGGATAACTCCTTCCAGACTTCCCAAACCACACTCAGAATTTTGTTCCTTCCTTTGAAGACTGTCTCTTGGAACTTCCTCTTTGCATGAGTGGGATTCAGATGCCTGCAGTCAGGGAAAGAAGTAGGGTTTTCTAGATGTAGAGAAATATCTTCATGATGTTTCCTTTCAGGTTAGTTTTCCCTTCTGTAGAGTAACATCGTCATTTCTATAGATTTATGTCAATTCTAAACATTGAGTGGCATAAAATGGGAATTCCCACGTCTTAAATACCAATTTCAACTCATTACTGTAGTGGTATTATTTGGAAGTAGAGGTCAAGATCTGAACACTGGAAACCCTCTCATGTGTTCTTTTTTTTTTTTTTTCAACGTTTTTTATTTATTTTTGGGACAGAGAGAGACAGAGCATGAACGGGGGAGGCGCAGAGAGAGAGGGAGACACAGAATCGGAAACAGGCTCCAGGCTCCGAGCCATCAGCCCAGAGCCTGACGCGGGGCTCCAACTCCCGGGCCGCGAGATCGTGACCTGGCTGAAGTCGGACGCTTAACCGACTGCGCCACCCAGGCGCCCCTCTCATGTGTTCCAAAGGGGTTGTTGGGCAACATCATCTGGGAAATAATTTTCTAGAATTCTACAATGTCCTCTCTTGTCTACTGAGTCCAATACTGGGTTGAAAGGTAGAATCTCCAGCCACACTCATATTCCTTTTGTCTGATAAACAGGTCTTGTTTTGTCAAAGCCAGACCTGGTCATCTTTTTGGAACAAAAGGAGCTCTGGGATGTGAAGAGAAATCACACAGTAGCCTCACACCCAGGTAGGTGGGAATGAAACAGATGACAGAGGTGAAATCCAAATGTAAAGGAGGAAGATGGACCTTAAATGTGGTTTGAGCAGCTCTCCTCAAATGGAAATAAGTTTGAGAAGCCTAGTTTTATGTCTCTCCCTCTCAGCAGATATCTGCTTTCCAACACATCATGATCTTGCCTTCTCTTAAGATTCTCCTTCAGTTCCACTGGGAGGGCCTCCATAACGTGATTGGCTCTTCATTGCTTTGAGGGTCTTGGGGAAATCTCTATTTCTGAGGAACTTTATGCTAATCCATTACTGAGTTCTGTTTTGCCTCATGTGAGAAGTGTGTCAGGGTAGTGGTGGGCATATTGGGGTTTGGTGCAGAAATCCCAGGAACACTGGAGACAGAGATTACATGTTATCTGCTTTATGCTTTCCAGTATTATGGAAGCTTTCATCTTAGTTGCACAAATATGAAACCCAGTAATTTCATCAGATAGCAAAGCGCCTCTCTCAAATGAGAAAATCTAATCCTTGATTTCACTTCAAAAGTTCATTTCTCGGGGCACATGAGTGGATCTGCTGGTTAAGTGTCTGACGTTGGCTGAAGCCAGGATCTCACAGTTCGTGAGTTCCAGCAGTACAGAGAGCTTTTTGCTGACAACACAGAGTCAGCTTGGGATTCTGTCTGCTTTCCTCCCGATCCACCGCCCCCCCCCCCCCCCCCTTACCCTTTGTCTCTCTCTCAAAATAAATACAAACTTAAAAAATTTTTTTAAAGTTCATTTTCTTTGTATTAACTAAAATAAGAAATTTCCACTCTGTGAATTTCATTATTCAATGGTAAAATAATTTAAAACATCTGTTATTTCCTAGAATTCCTATATAAATTAAAGGCATGGGGAAGCTAGAACATTTAGAATTTAAAATTTGCAGCCTATAATAAAGTCTCAAATGTTACCTTATGTCCTAATAGTTGAATTATTTTATACTTTTGTCCTTATAATATGAAGTTCTTGTGACTTTGTCATATGTGTTTTCACTTTCTGAGTGAGATTCCTTTATGATTTATTAGATCGAATGCTGTGATGTGACACGGGCATGTGCTTTATAAAAAGTAAAGTAGGTAATTAGTAAACTTCCCATGTAAAAAAAAAAAAAGGAGTTTTAATTGTAAGTGTAATTTCACTTCAAGAGAAATGAAATAGTTTTTCTACTTTCCTCTGAATGTATCTGAATTTAATCCCAAAGATTTTTTTAAAGCAGTTGTTGCCATATTTTATAACTTTGGTGGTGTTTGTTTATTTAGAAATTAAAGGTTTTGGGGCATCTTGGTGGCTCAGAGGGTTGAGCATCTGACTTTTCATTTCAGCTCAGGTCATGATCTCAAGGTTTGTGAGTTTGAGCCCCACGTCCTGCACTTCACTGACTGTGGACTCTGCTTGGAATTCTCTCCCGCTCTCAAAATACACTTAAAAAAAAAAACTTAAAAAAAAAGAAATGAAAGGTTTTGTTTGCTTGATCTTAAAGAATGGATTATACACTTAAATTCATTGTAATAAGAGGGATCTATATCTTTTAAGTGCTAATTCATAAAAGTTTTCATCACAGGTTTCCATGGTTGATTTTAATGAATATACTTGACAGTTTTAGTGTCCATGAAGACATGCCAATAATTCAAAATGTTCCTTTTTTCATGGGCACACAGTCACAGTTTAAAATTATAGCTACATAGGGGCACCTGGGTGGCTCAGTTGGTTAAGTGTCCCTCTCTTGATTTCAGGTCAAGTCATGGTCTCATAGTTTGTGAGTTCAAATCCTGTGTTGAGCTCTGTGCTAGCAGCACTATGATGGTTCGTTATACCTTTAAGATGTTTTAAGGAATCTTTAAGGTAACCACAATGAAAATACAGACAATATATTCACCAATAAATAGATGATGAAATTAATTCCATTATTATGACAATTCACATAGACCTGATACAACATTCACTGACCACTAACCAAGGAGAAAAATACACAAGATGAATCACAAAGTATGCATAGGTAATATTTCTACAAATACATGGATGATTTTTTTGGCACAGGGCATAAAACTGATTCATATTTGAGTTACATTCACATCATCCAAAAACGTAATGAGTTGAAAATTGTCACTATAACAACATATACAGGTAAAAACAAAATCACACCTAAATAATGCTGTGGAAAGTCCCATACAAAATGAAGCACATTAGTATGGAATTGCAAAACCAGAATAAGACAAAATATAACCCCAAAAATTCTATATAAAAATGATGAATTAAAGGAAACCTACAATAATTTTACTTTAAAGTTTATTTACTTTGTCAGATAGAGAGCACAAACAGGTGAGGGAGAGAGAGAGAGAATCCCAAGCAGCGTTGCACTGTCAGCACAGACCCTGAAGCAGGGCTCCAACTCCGCAAGAGTGAGATCATAACCTGAGTCAAAATAGACGGTTAGACTCTTAACCGACTGAGCCACCCAGGTGCTCTTGTGTGTGTGTGTGTGTGTGTGTGTGTGTGTGTGTGTGTGTGTAATCTATATAATTTTAATTTTTTTAAATGTTTATTTTTTATTTAAATTTTTTTTTCAACGTTTTTTATTATTTTTGGGACAGAGAGAGACAGAGCATGAACGGGGGAGGGGCAGAAAGAGAGGGAGACACAGAATCGGAAACAGGCTCCAGGCTCTGAGCCATCAGCCCAGAGCCTGATGCGGGGCTCGAACTCACGGACCGCGAGATCGTGACCTGGCTGTAGTCAGACGCTTAACCGACTGTGCCACCCAGGCGCCCCTAAATGTTTATTTTTGAGACAGTGACAGAGCACAAGTGGGGACAGTTAGAGAGAGACACACAGAATCAGGGGCAGCCTCCAGGCTCTGAGCTGTCAGAGAGATTGAGTCACAAAGCACAGAGCCCTCCAACTCAGGAACCCTGATATCATGACCTGAGCTGAAGTCGATGCTTAACCAACTGAGCCACCCAAGCACCCTGTAGCTGTAATTGTAAACTGTGACAGTGTACCCATGAAAAAAGGAACATTTTGAATTATTGGCATGTCTTCATGGGCATAAAATTATAAAGAATATTCATAAAATCAACCATGGGAAGCTCTAATGAAAACTTTTATGGATGACTACATGTATTATGTTAATAGATCCCTCCTATTACACAGAATTTAAGGGTATAACCCATTCTTTAATATTAAGGAAACAAAAACTTTTAATTTCTTTCTTTCTTTTTTTTAGTTTTTTTAAGTTTATTTTGAGAGAGGGAGAGAATTCCAAGCTAGCTCAGTGCTCTCAGTGCAGAGTAGGATGCGGGGCTGGAACTCACAAACCACAAGGTGATGACGTGAGCTGAAGTGAAGACTTTGGTACTCAATCCTCTGAGCCACTGAGATGCCCCAAAACCTTTCATTTCTAAATAAACACACACCACCAAGGTTGTAAAATAGGCCAACGATCACTTTATAAAAAGAATCCTTGGGTTAAATTCAGATACATCTTGAAAAGTAGAAAAACTAATGATTTATTTTTCCAAAAGTCAAAGTTGTCCAATTTTAGTCTTGTGTACAAGAAATTTTAACTGTATTCATCTGATAGTAGAAAGTGGAATGATTTTACTTTCATTTGTTACCTTCCAGCTGTATCTTCACATGATACCCAGAGCCTCTTTCCAAAGATGTGCATAGGAAGTATTTTCGAAAGAGTGTCAGTGGATAAATATAAACATAGTGCCCTTGAGAATGGACACTTAGTGATAGAGTGGAACAGTGTTGGGGAGAGACCAGGGCATCAAAGATCTCATGAAACACATATGCAAATAGAGACAACTGCCCATTATAAGAATCTCACTGCCCAAAACAGTGAAGGATATAAAACATTTTGGAAACCCCCCCTCTCTAACACTGTTACTTCTGCAGGGCAGTGTGTTTCTATAATCAAAGGCTCAAATCAAGTGGTCAAACAGTCATATTTGCAGAACAAAAATTTGGAGAATCTGGAAAGTGACCTAGCCCATGCTGAAAATACTTCTTTGCACCATTTTGACAATAGGATTGCATTACCCTTTCAGTCAAATATTTCTGAAAGTCAGAGATTGAAAAAGGAAGACAAAAATGGTAAGTGGTATCCATTTGAGGGGTCCTTCCCTGAGCAGTCGACCTTACAACAAAACCACAGCATCTTCAATGAAAACAGAATTGCTCATTGCAGTGAATCTGAGAAAATACTGAACCAGGATTCAAATGTTAATAAATATCTACGGACTCCTTTGCCAGAGAACCATTGTGACTGCACTACATGTAGGGAAGTCTTTTATCAAAGCTCAAACCTTATTAGACAGAAGAGAATACATTTGGGAGAGAATCCTTCTGAATATACTGAGTGTGGGAAAATTCTTAACCAGTCCTCCAATGTTGGTGATCATCCGAGGAGTCCTGTGGGAAAAAACCCGTACACATGCAATGAACCTGGGAACGTGTTTAGTCAGTCATCAAGACTTGATATCAATAAGACAATCCATATTGGGAAGAAAGTTTACATTTGTAAGGAATGTGGCAAAGCCTTCAACTGGCACTCAACACTAATTCTACATCAGCAAAAGCATACTGGAGAGAGACCTTACAAATGTGAAGAATGTGGTAAAACTTATAAGTACAGCTCATCACTAAATAAACATAGGATAATCCATACTGGAGAGAAAATTTACAAATGTCAAGAATGTGGCAAGGCCTTTAACTGGCAGTCAGGCCTTATTGGACATCGGAAACTTCATGCTGAGGAGAAACCTTACCAATGTAAAGAATGTGGCAAGGCCTTTAAAAGGTACTCAAGCCTTACTGTACATCACAGAATTCACACTGGAGAGAAACCTTACCAATGTAAAGAATGTGGCAAGGTCTTTACCCACCAGACAAGCATTATCAGACATCACAGAATCCATACTGGAGAGAAACCTTACCATTGTAAAGAATGTGGCAAGGCCTTTATCCAGAAATCAACCCTCTTTGTACATCAGAGAATTCATACAGGAGAGAAACCTTACCAATGTGAAAAATGTGGCAAGGCCTTTACCCAGACCTCAAACCTTATGGCACACCACAGAATTCACACTGAAGAGAAACATTACCCATGTAAAGAATGTGGCAAGGCCTTTATTTGAGGTTAAACTTCATTATATATCAAAGAATTCATACTGGAAAAGAAACTTAAAATGTATAGAATGTGGTAAAATTTTTAGGACTGCTCAACTCTTACTCAGCATCACAGAGTTTAGACTCAGGAGAAACATACAAAGGGAAAGAATGTGTCAAGCATGTAGCTGGAACTCACCAACTTGATCAATATCATTATTTTCTTACAGAATAGAAACCATAAAATATAGAGAAAGTTGCAGTCCCTTTAACTGGAATTTGTTCCTTAGTATTTCAATGTGCATACTAGATGTAAACCCTACAAACATAATGAGGAAAGGTCTTCATATTAAATGTACACATTAGGATACACCAGAGAGTACATAAAAGTAACTTGAAAGCTATAAATATTTATAAAAGTATTTAATTGAACATCAAATGTCAGTATCCCAGAACTTACAGAGAAAGCAGTTGTTACTATTAATATATTACATCAAAATATTCATTATAAGGAATAATACAAAGTTAAACATGTTCAAAATGTATGTGCTGTTATGCTTCAAAAGGTTATTTGGATGAATTGTTGCATAAATATGGCTAATTTCATTCTGAGTTTTTTGGGGGCACCTGGGTGGCTCAGTCAGTTGGTTAAGTATCCGAATTTGGCTCAGGTCATGATCTCCCAGTTTGTGAGTTCAATCCCCTCATCAGGTTCTGTGCTGTCAGCTTATAACCTGGAGCCTGCTTCAGATTGTCTCCTCTCCCTGCCCCTCCCCACTAGCGCTCAAAAATAAACATTTGTAAAAAAAATAAAAAATGAGTTTTCCCCCCTCAAATCTATCCTGACATTTATGACTACCAAGTATCAATGCATTTCTACTCTCAGTTTCCTTCTGAAATTCATTCATTCCTTGGAAACTTACGTGGCTCATTGTTGCAGCAAAGGTATGACATGTTCTTTTTTTTTTTAATTTTTTTTAACGTTTATTTTTGAGACAGAGAGAGACAGAGCATGAACGGGGGAGGGGCAGAGAGAGAGGGAGACACAGAACCGGAAGCAGGTTCCAGACTCTGAGCCATCAGCCCAGAGCCCGACGCGGGGCTCGAACCCGTAAACCGCGAGATGGTGACCTGAGCTGAAGTCGGACGCTTAACCCACTGAGCCACCCAGGCGCCCCTACATGTTCTTAGGTGGGACTCATGCATAATTTTCTATGGAAGATGAAGGACAACATTACACACAATATTTAAGAAAATCTAATTCAGATGCTGTTTGTGGTTATAACATTGATGTAAGTTACCATGATGTAAGTGTTCCGAACATCATTCTTCTCCCTGTATTAAAACAAAATCTTCTTGAATGTTACCAATAAAATAATTTGCCAACTGGTCTTTAGGGAAAAAGGTTGCAGTGCAGTAAAACATACTGGTGTGTCTTCATCATAGCAATAGTTAGAAGGAGAAAATGCCAGTTGATGTGGTTGAAATGAAGAAGTCCTCACAGATATCAGAAAGAGGATAGCCAACTCTTCCCCCAAATGGGGTAAAATTGTACATATGCATTTTTAAAGAATGATGTCAGGCCTGGAAATTATGGAAATCTGTATTCTCACATCATACTATCAACAAATAATTTTGGAAGGCTTGTAGTCTGCATTTTGAACAATGACAATTGGGTGGATTGGAAATGCATGACTTGGTCTGTGTGTGAACTTAACACATTTTAAGAAGACATAATGGTTTTTGACATGTTGACATGGCTGTGTACAGAATGAAATGTTATCCCACCACCAGTGATAACCTATCTCATTTTATTAAAGGTGGGAAAAGTATGGAAAGGAAAAAGATGTGAAGAGCTCTTTGCAGTGGAGGGAGGGAACCCAAAGTGGCTCCCTTTTCTAACTTCAAAGTCACAGGCAGCTCTTTGGTGGCATCATCTGATAAATGTCACAGAATTAAGAAATTGGCAAATTTCTTTTGGTGGGTTCCTGAAGATTAAAAGATTAAGTCATGAAGACCACCTTCATGATTGAATTGAATTCCTGTATCCTACTGAGGACCAGATGCCATTGGATGACGATGATTCCAGTGATTGTCCAGACCTTGATCACTGGCAGTTCAGGAGGGCATGTTGGACAATGCAATCACAGTGTTCTAAAATGTGTTTTTCCTCACCCAAGGTCTTCAGGTCTTAATCTTTTCCTCTCTGCATACAGAATCCTATCATTTCCTACCATAATTCTCAGTGAGACCCAGAGTTAAGCAGGAAATCTTCCTATTAATTTATGAGAGTTGTGTGCAGGCTTTGGCTCAAGGAGAGGTAACAAGGGTCTCCTCTATAGGAGTTGGGGAGGGTCAGGTCCTTGTAGCACACTGTTGCTATGATCAAGCAGAATTTGTGGGCTTCTGTGGGGGCGGGGCGAGGCCCCCTGAAAGCAGGGAAGGGAAATTCAGAGATTGGTTTCCAGGTGGGAGCTCATAGTTTCTGAATAGCTCCTGACACAAAGGACTAGGAAGTTGGGCCTTTTCTGCATTAAAAAAAAATTTTTTTTAATGTTCATTTATTATTGAAAGCACATAAGCAGGGTAGAAGCAAAGGGTGAGGGAGGCACAGAATCCGAAGCAGGCTCCAGGCTCTGAGCTGTCAGCACAGAGCCCGACCTGGGACTCGAACCCACAAACCGTGAGATCATGACCTGAGCCGAAGTTGGATGCCCAACCAACTGAGCCACCCAGGTGTCCCTACATTTTAAAGTCCTGCCTGCAAGTGATCAGTTTACAGGTGAAGAGGTTGTGTTGGTGGCTTTATAGGCATTTTCTTCTAATTCAGCTGTGATTTCTCCACAAAGATCTTCTGAGAAAGAAATCTAGAGGATAAGGTGAAAGGTGAAAGAAGAAGAAATGCCCAGTTCTCAGGTAAGCCTTGCATCCAAGGCCAGAGGCTCTGTTGTCTGTTTCTTGGGAAATTTCATGCCTGTAGAAATTGCAGGGCACATGGGTAGCTCAACTCACCTCAAATTTAGAGAATGTACTAGAGCCTAATACTGTGTTACCAATTCTTTTACTGCAGAAAGCAGGAAATTCATCTAAGCCAGAAACAGTTCTCCTAATATAACTGAAGTAACATGAGTTCACTCCTTGGTGAATCACAAAAAAAACTACATGGAGCAGGGGGGTGGGGGGGAGGAATGTCAGACCAAGGAAAATTGATTTACAAGAAATAAGAAGATGGGTGCCTGGGTGGCTCAGTTGGTTAAGCGTCTGACTTCAGCTCAGATCATGATCTCATGCCTTGTGGGTTCGAGCCCTGGGGGTCGGGCTCTGTGCTGACAGCTCAGAGCCTGGAGCCTACTTTGGATTCTGTCTCCTTCTCTCTCTCTGCTCCTCCCCCACTCACACTCTGTGTCTCTCTTTGTCAAAAATAGGCATTAAAAAAAAAAATTAAAATCACAGGGAATAACATCCAAAGCAGAGACTCAGAGGAAGTGGGAATGGTTTCCTTTCATTTAGGGTTAGGGTGGATATTTAAAAAGGAGAGGTCATCATCTATATAGAGGTCAGGATAAGGTTGCACACGAGCCTTAAAAAAACAGTTCTATACATACTTTGTATGTTACATAGTAAATGGATTTGTGCTCCCCTTGGGTGGAGATTTTAGTATTATAATGAGGTAAAAGGGGGCGTCTGGGTGGCTGAGGCGGCTGAGCATATGACTTTTGATTTATGCTCAGGTCAGTATCTCACTCCTGAGTTCAAGCCCCAAGTCCAGCTCCACATTGAGGATGGAGCCTGGTTGGAATTGTTTCTCTGTCTCCCTGCCCCACCCCCACTTGTGTTCTCTCTCTCAAGGAAATAAACATTTATTATTTTTTAAATATGAGATAAAGGTAACTGTCCTCACTCCATGGTTTACTCTCTTGTTCAGCTGCTTAGAAGTACGTCAGGGATTAAGCTCAAATTGGGCCAATCCAAGCTCTTCCTCAGGGTAGTCATGTCCTTTTGTGGGATACTTTTCGTTTCCACCACAGGACACAATGCCATGGAGTGTTTTGTCTTAAGTAAAAGATAAGATAGAAAAAAGAGGTTAGGTAAAATGTGGGTTTAAGGTCAGTGGGTATAAGCAGGCAAGCAGTGAAGGTCAGGTCTGGGGTTCTAGCTAGTGACATTAACTCCCTCTTGCATCTTAGGTACCATTATGACCTCAGCCTATGGCCGCTAGGTAACTATGGTATTTATTGCAGGGATTGCTGACATTCAGGGATGTGGCCATAGAATTTTCTCAGAAGAAAGAGTTAGGGTGCCTGAACCACAGTCAACGGGAAGTGTACAGGGATGTGATGTTAGAGAACTATGGACACCTCCTCTTCTTGGGTGAGGATAACTCCTTCCCGCCTTCCCAAACAACACTCAGAGTTTTGTTCCTTCCTTTGAAGACTGTCTCTTGGAAGCTTCCTCTTTGCATGAGTGGGATTCAGATGCCTGCAGTCAGGGAAAAAAGTAGGGGTTTGTAGATGTAGAGAAAAATCTTCATGTTTCCTTTTCAGCTTTAGCCTCTCCTTCCTTAGGGTAACATCATCATTTCTGTAGATTAATGGCAATTCTAAAGAAAAAAAATGTTTTAAGTTTATTTTGAGAGAGAGCAGAGGAAGAGCAGAGAGAGGGGTAGAGGGAATCCTAGGCAGGCTCCCTGTTCATGAGCTGTCTCTGTCTCAAAAATAAATAAACGTTAAAAACAGTTTTCTTTAAAATGATTTTAAAATCATGAACAGGCTGTAAGCGTAGAGCCTCATGCAGGGCTCAAAACTCAGGAACCATGAGATCATGACTTGAACAGAAACCACGTGTCAGATGCATAACCGACCAAACCACACAGGCGCTGCACTTAGTGGCAATCTAAACACTGAGTGGAATCAAGTGGTATTTCCCACATTTTAAACACCAATTTCTACTCCTTGATGTAGTGGTAGTACTAGGAAGGGGAGGTCAAGATCTGAACATCAGAAATCCCTCCGGCATGTTCTAAAGGGGTTGGTGGGCAACAGCATTTGGGAAATCACTGTCTAGAATTATACAATGTTCTTTATTTTCTCCTGAACACAATAATGGATTGAAAATTAGAATCTCCATCAATACTCATATTCCTTTATTAAAAACAAAATATTTATTTCTTTTGAGAGAGAGCACAAGCAGGAAAGGAGCAGAGAGAAGAGAGAATCCCAAACAGGCTCCTTACTGTCAGCAAAGAGCCCAACTTGGTCTTGATGAGATCCTGAGATCCTGAGACCAGGAGACCATGACCCAAGCTTAGATCAAGGGTCAGATGCTAACCCGACTGAGCCATTCATTTGTCTCAAATGTTCCTTTTTTTCTAATAAGCAGGTCATATTGTGTCAAAACTAGACCTGGTCATCATTTTGGAACAAAAGAAGGAGTCTTGGAATGTGAAGCAAGAAGAGAGAGTAGCCACTCATCTGGGTAGGTGGTGATGAATGAAGCAGATGACAGAGGTGAGATCCAAATGTAAAGTAGGAAGATGGAACTTAAAGTGTCATTCGAGTAGTTCTCCTTGAATGGAAATTAGTAACATAATACTGACATAACACATAATATAATACAAATTTGTAACATAATACATTTTAATGTATTTTCAGTGTTTATTCATAAAATTAAAAAAAAATGTTTTTAACGTTTATTTATTTTTGAGACAGAGAGAGACAGCTCATGAACAGGGGAGGGGCAGAGAGAGAGGGAGACACAGAATCCGAAACAGGCTCCAGGCTCTGAGCCGTCAGCACAGAGCCCGACGCAGGGCTCGAACTCACGGACCGTGAGATCATGACCTGAGCCGAAGTCGGATGCTTAACCGACCGAGCCACCCAGGCGCCCCTATTCATAAAATTTTTAATTAGAGCATTTTATAGTTGATTTTACTGAATATTCTTTACTTTTATTGTCAATGGAAGCATGGCAAGAAATCAAAATGCTTGCTTTTCATGGTTACAGAGTTTAAAATTACAGTAACATAGAAGGTTTCCTTTTAAAAATTCATCTTATGTAGTATTTTGGGGTTAAATGTTATTCTGATTTTATAATCCCATAATAATGTGGTTCCTTTTGGTGGGAACTTTCACAACATTATGTAGTTGTAATTAAATTTTTGCCTGTGAATTTTGTTATAGGCTGACAATTTTCATCTCACTACATTTTAAGACAGTATGAGTTTAACTCAAATGTAAATCAACTTTATGCCCTTCACCCATAAAATTATGCATTTGCCTGAATAAATACCACCCATGCATAATTTGAGACACATGTTTTTCATTTCTTTCCTGGTTAGTGTTCAGTTTACATATGTCTAGATGAGTTGTCATAATAATAAAATTAATTTCATCATCTAGTTATTGGTGAATTTATGTTCTCTCTGCATGAGAGAAACCCTTTTTGTGAATTGAAAGTAATAAACATTTTATATCACTGTATCAAGTTTAGATACTATATTTTATCCTTAATTCTGGTATTATACCCATGGCATGCTTTGATACCATTCTCATTAGCTTTTGTGTCCTCTGTATATATTTTCATTGTGGTTCCCTGAGAGACTACTTAAAACATCTTAAACTAACAAACCATTGTGAACTGATAGCGTCCAATACATGCAAAATTCTTCTACTTATCATCTCCACCCGTGTACCCACTTGACAAATATGACTAATTCTATTCTTTTTTTTTATATATATGAAATTTATTGTCAAATTGGTTTCCACACAACACCCAGTGCTCATCCCAAAAGGTGCCCTCCTCAATACCCATCACCCACCCTCTCCTCCCTCCCACCCCCCATCAACCCTCAGTTTGCTCTCAGTTCTCAACAGTCTCTTATGCTTTGGCTCTCTCCCACTCTAACCTCTTTTTTTTTTTTTTTCCTTCCCCTCCCCCATGGGTTCCTGTTAAGTTTCTCAGGATCCACATAAGAGTGAAACCATATGGTATCTGTCTTTCTCTGTATGGCTTATTTCACTTAGCATCACACTCTCCAGTTCCATCCACGTTGCTACAAAAGGCCATATTTCATTTTTTCTCATTGCCACGTAGTATTCCATAGTGTATATAAACCACAATTTCTTTATCCATTCATCAGTTGATGGACATTTAGGCTCTTTCCATAATTTGGCTATTGTTGAGAGTGCTGCTATGAACATTGGGGTACAAGTGCCCCTATGCATCAGTACTCCTGTGTCCCTTGGATAAATTCCTAGCAGTGCTATTGCTGGGTCATAGGGTAGGTCTATTTTTAATTTTCTGAGGAACCTCCACACTGCTTTCCAGAGTGGCTGCACCAATTTGCATTCCCACCAACAGTGCAAGAGGGTTCCCGTTTCTCCACATCCTCTCCAGCATCTATAGTCTCCTGATTTGTTCATTTTGGCCACTCTGACTGGCGTGAGGTGATACCTGAGTGTGGTTTTGATTTGTATTTCCCTGATAAGGAGCGACGCTGAACATCTTTTCATGTGCCTGTTGGCCATCCGGATGTCTTCTTTAGAGAAGTGTCTATTCATGTTTTCTGCCCATTTCTTCACTGGGTTATTTGCTTTTCGGGTGTGGAGTTTGGTGAGCTCTTTATAGATTTTGGATACTAGCCCTTTGTCCGATATGTCATTTGCAAATATCTTTTCCCATTCCGTTGGTTGCCTTTTAGTTTTGTTGGTTGTTTCCTTTGCTGTGCAGAAGCTTTTTATCTTCATAAGGTCCCAGTAATTCACTTTTGCTTTTAATTCCCTTGCCTTTGGGGATGTGTCGAGTAAGAGATTGCTACGGCTGAGGTCAGAGAGGTCTTTTCCTGCTTTCTCCTCTAAGGTTTTGATGGTTTCCTGTCTCACATTCAGGTCCTTTATCCATTTTGAGTTTATTTTTGTGAATGGTGTGAGAAAGTGGTCTAGTTTCAACCTTCTGCATGTTGCTGTCCAGTTCTCCCAGCACCATTTGTTAAAGAGACTGTCTTTTTTCCATTGGATGCTCTTTCCTGCTTTGTCAAAGATGAGTTGGCCATACGTTTGTGGGTCTAGTTCTGGGGTTTCTATTCTATTCCATTGGTCTATGTGTCTGTTTTTGTGCCAGACTAATTCTATTCTTTATGTTGTATACTTTATTACCTAGATTAATGATTTTTATGCTTTTATTAAAAAATGCTAGCAAAAATGAAAGTGACATGTGCTACCCAATTACAACACTAAAGATATCTGTAATTGTGTAACTCTTTATATTTAGCAGAGAGCATATATTGTCATATGGTTTCATTTACCATTTAGAATCCTTTGATTTCAACTAAAAGGACTTTCTTGAACATTTCTATAGGAGAGGTCTACTGGTAAACCTGGGTGGGGGGCATGGTTTCACTTAGAAAAGACTTCATTTCTACATCCATGGAAAACAGTTTTGCCAGGTAGAGTATTCTTGGTGGATATTTTTGATCTTTCAGTACTTGAATACATTGTCCCATGTACTTCCTCCTATCAGGTCTACTGAGAATCCCACTCATAATCTTAAAAGAGCTCTCTTGTAGAAGATGAGCTGCTTTTGTCATGGTGTTTAACAATTCATCATTTATCATCATGACTTTTGATAGGTTCATTAAAGTGTGTCACTGTGTTCATATATTGACATGTATCCTTTGAATTTACTGAGCTTGTTGGTCTCTTCTTTCCACATACATGGGAACCACAAGCCTTTAGTTCTTCGTATGATTTCTTTCTCCTCTCCTCTCCGTATGGGGAATGAGACTTGTTGGTGACCCATGAGTCCCTAGACTCTGTTCTTTTCCACATTTTTCTTTGATTCTCTTAGTAGTTAATTTAAAACAAGGGGTCTTAAGGTTGTCTGATTCTTTCTTCTGCTTGATCAAGTCTGTTGCTGTCCCGTTAGTGTATTTTTAAACTCAGTAATTGTATTCCTCAGCTCCTAATTTTGGGTTGTTGTTTTGTCTCTTTAGATTTTCATTTTGGTCATGCGTAGTTTTCTGATATTATTTCGTTACCTACCTCTTTCTTCTTCTTCCTATATGAGCATCTTTAGGATACATTTTTTTTTTTTAAGATTTTATTTTTAACTCATCTCTACATGCAGTGTGGGGATATAACTCAGAACCCTGAGATCAAGAATCACACCCTGCACCGACTTAACCAGCCAGGTGCCTCATTTGTGATTATTTTTTTGACATCTTTGTCAGACAATTAATAGTTCCTTATTAATTTAGGGTCAGTTTTGAAGATGCACTTTCTTACTCTGATTGCAATGCATTTTACATTTTCTTTGTAAACTTTGTGACCTCTCGACTTGGGAATTAAAAAAAATCCTATGGGCATGGGCTTATGACGTTGCTTTGTAGAGGAAAACACAAATAATAGTAATTCTAGCATCTGTCACACATTTTGGCCACTTGTAATGTCTGAGTTTTTTAAATCTCCCAGTTGGAGAAAATGTAGTTACTTGCGAATGTATGACACCTTCCTTTTTCTGATTGTGTTCACCTCTGTATCTTCTGTTGTTTGAACAGATAGTCACATTTTATCTGAGCAGCTGCCATGGTGCATCCAGTGGGTCCTCTCATTCCTTCTGGGTATGCTGTGTTCTCCTAACCAGTTTCTGGAGCATTCCAAAGGTAATTTGGTCCACTTTGATTTCATGGAAGAACAAAGTGCTGGTATTTCCTATTTCTCCATTCTGCTGATGTTCTGTGATGGGAACTAATTTTCTACATTAGCATTTTAATGTACGTTTGTGTGAGTTTAGTAAGTGGGAAAACTTCTTTTATATTTTGTAGTTGTGTCTCTCCATAACACCCTATGCTTGTTGGCAATGATTGGCAAAACAAGATTCATTCCTTACACCTAATTTGGGTAGATCTGGAGGCTGTGGCTCTGAATATTTACACTTAGACAGTGGTAAGGGTAGAAAGGATGTTATGTTGGTTATAACAAAAGTGGCCAAATCACCACAATGAAATTCTTACTGTCAGGAGAGATCAATAATATAAAAACTTGGCATGGGGGGGGGCAACATTAAGTCAGTTATATTTTCACAACACTGTCTTTGAATGAAAGGATCCAGATCCATTTTTGAAATATCTATATTCTCTGAAAGGACATTCAGAAGTTCTGAAAAGTCACCTAGTCCATGCTAAAAGTAATCATCCAGACCACTTCATATAGAACATTGGTTTAATCATTCACTGAAACATTTCTAAAGGTTAGATATTTAACAATGAACATAATTCTGAATGGGATGGATTTAACAAGTCTTTTTTGAAGGGTTCTTGATTCCTTCCACCAAGACATGATCCCTTTTTGTTCCAAAGTCTTTTAATTTTGACAAACATGGTTGGATATTTATTTTAAAGATGAGTATTATGTGATACTCTTGAACAATTTGAAACAAGTTTTCATGTGCTGTGATCTTAGGAAA
Organism: Herpailurus yagouaroundi; assembly: GCF_014898765.1. Lineage (NCBI taxonomy): Eukaryota > Metazoa > Chordata > Mammalia > Carnivora > Felidae > Herpailurus > Herpailurus yagouaroundi. The sequence continues at coordinate 8,551,750 of NW_024412451.1, forward strand.
ATCTTCAGTGAGTACTCTATCTTCCATAATTACCAATGATTTTATAATGGAAACAGAGTTTACCAATTCAGTGAATCTGGGAAAAATGTTAATCCTAACACCAGAGAATCAGTCTTAAAGTAATAAGGATGGGAAACGCTTTTATGAAAGTTCAAATATTAGTATACATCATTGTATCCTTGTTGGAAAGAAAACCTAGAAATGTAGTAACTGTGGCAAAACTTTAACTTGTCTTCAAAATTTGCTCAACAGCAGAGATTTTATAATGGGAAGAATGCTCTTGCAAATAAAATGTGGCAAAGATGCTAACTACCACACAAAACTTACCAACATAAGTTTATAAATAGCTGGGAGAAGGCTACAAATGTAAAATAAAATGTGACAAAGCCTTTAAGCAGAATTATAAAGTTGGTGAACATGAGAGAGTACTGGAGAAAACCTTAAAATGTAAGGACTGTGTGCACCTGGGTGGCTCACTTGGTTGAACTTCTCACATAAACTCAGGTCACAGTTTCACAATTTGTGAGCTCAAGTCCCACATCAGGCTTTGTGCTGTCAGTGCAGAGCCTACTTCAGATCTTCTGTCTCCCTCCTACCCACCTCTGTCCATCTCCTGCTCTTGCTCTCACTCTCAAAAATAAACATTTAAAAAATAAAATATAAAGAAATGTAATGAATGTGGCATACCATTTAACTCATAATCAAAACTATTCAACAGAAGATAGCAAATCCTGGGGTGTTACCTTACAAAAGTGAAGAATATTGGCAAAGTCTTTATGGAAAGCATACTGGATAGAAACCCTAGAAATGTAAAAAAAAAAAAAAAAAAAAAAAAAGATGGCAGACCTTTGTTTTTAAAATACACTTGAGTACAAAATACAGTCTTGCCTTTTCTTGTAGAGAGAGGGAGAGGGGCAGAGGGAGAAAAAGAGAAAATCCTAAGCAGGCTCCATGCTCAATGCAGAGGTCCATGTGGGGTTCAATCCCATGGCCATAGGATCATGACCAAGCCAAAATCAAGAGTCAGACACTCGACTAACTGAGCACCTCAGGCACCCCCTAAAATAGAGCCTTTATAAAGGATAAAAACAGAAAGATGTAAACAATCAGCAAACTATGTAGTAGAAAGCTATATCTAGATAAAATCTGAATTCACAGCAGAAAGCATAAGTAAATACTAGTTTTCAGACATGATTCAAAATCAGAGTATTTATTACATAGAAGAATGAAAACTTAAAACAGATCAGTTATACGTTAGCCTTGGACAGTGCAATTGTTAGGGCACTAACCCCTTCACAATTGAAAATCTGTGTGTAATGTCTGAGTCTGCAAAACTTAAAACCATACCTACTTTTATATGGAAATAGTATATTGTTGACTAGAAGACTTACCTAGAATATTAAGTCAATCATCACATTCTTTGTATGCTATCTGTATTATGTATGGTATTTTTATAATAAAATAAGCTTGAGAATAGAAAATACTAAGGAAATCAAACCAAAGAGGAAACATGTTTTCAGTACTATATTAAAATATATATATATATGTGCATAAGTGGACCCACAGTGTTCAAACCCATGTTATTCAATGGTCAGCTGTATTTTTTTTTAATGTCTATTTATTTTGAGAGGAAGGGATGGGCAGAGAATCCTAAGCCTTCTCTGCACTGTCAGCACAGAGCCTGAAGCATAGCTCAATTTCACAACCTGAGATCATGACCTGAGCTGAAGCTGAGAGTCAGACCCTTAACTCACTGAGCCACCCAGGGGCCCTGGCAACTGTATTTGTTAATATGCATGAAAGTATCAGGGAGGGGATGGATGTCTGGAGAGGGATAGTTATTTTCAGTGTGTCTCTCGTTTTTTTTTGTTTTGTTTTTTTTTTACTATAAGAGTATTTGCAATAGGCATATTAATAATTTTACTCTTAAATCATCTTATGCTATGGCTTTATTTATGTGCATGCAAAGTGATTTGATTATTGCTGTCTCACACATAGGCTCTTATACAATGTGGCATTCATACCTACTTTTTGATGGAAGATTCAAGAGGCTGTCATGTACAATGTATGAAGACAGTCTACCTGAAGATGCTGTTTGTTGTTGATGTACAAAAGTGAAGTAAGTCAGCATGAAGTAAGTGTTCAGGGCATCATTCTTTACATTAAAGTAAGACAGAGATATGGTCTAATTTTAAATAGTTTTGCCACTTGCTGTTTGAGAAGACACTAGCAATTCATTAAAATCTGGATGTATTTTCATAATAGCCATTCCTAGAAGAATGTTTGTTACAGGGTTGACATAAAGAAATTTTCATAGATACTTGAGGAAAGTATAGCTAACTTTCCCATAAGAGCACAAGATATTGTAAATCCATATTTACTCAAGAATTAGCCTCAGTGTGAAAAACATGGGAAGTACAAGTCACAGATCATTATATCAGGAATAAGAATGGTTCTTGAATGCTTGTGATGGGTATTTTGACCAAGGATCCTACAGTGATCTTGCAGTGGTTTGTTTAGTGAGTTTTTGAACTTATTATTTTAATAAGTAACAGTGAATGGATTTTACTGTGTGATCAGTGATCTGTAATAGATGAACTATTGTCCTACACCAACCTTAGCTGGCACCACCTTCATCAAGGCTGCAGGTAAACAGATAGTAACACAAAACACACTTGACTCTTGAATCTCATGGCCTTGAACTGTGTGTCCACTTACAGTCAGATGTATTTACAGTATAGTATTATATTTTATCTTCCTTCTGATGTTTTTAGCATTTTCTTTTGTTGAGCTTATTTTATTGCAGGAATACCATATTTAACACCTATAAAATAAAATATATATTAATTGACTCTGATAAGATTTCTTGTGAACAATAGACTATTAAAATGAATTGTTAGGGAGTCAAAGTTATACATGGATTTCAACAGCATGGGAGGTGGGTACACAGGTGGGTACACAGGGTCACCTGTGCTTGTTAAATCAGTGGAATGAAGTATTAAATGAACTTTGCCTGTTCCTCTTCTACTTACTAGATCAATAATGTTTTTATAGAAAGATACTGTGCTATAGGCACTATGAGAAAGAGGAACATCATCTTTGAGAGAAAAAAAAATGGGACAGGACATCAGTCAGCACGAGGACTAGGGCTTCTATTAAAACTCCCAGTCCATCTGTTTTGCAGTGGAGAAATCCCACAATGTTTCAGGAACGCTGGAGAATATCATTAAATTAGGAAAGGACACCAAAAGGAGATCATAGTTTTCCAAGCATTGTACATCAGGTAATCTCTCATGTCAGGATCTCTGGCCCAAGCTTTTGTGATTAAGCTGGTAAGAATTCAAAGAGGAGCTTCTGAAAGTCTCTGATCACTCATGAAAGGCATGAGTGGGAGAGGGCCAGAAAGAGGAAGAGAGAGAATCCCAAGCAGATTCCATGCTGTCAGTGCAGAGCCTGATGCAGGGCTCGAACACATGAACCGTGAGATCCGGACGTGAGCAGAAATCAAGAGTTGGACACGTAAGTGACTGATTCACCCAGATGCCCCTACGTTTATATTTAGATTATGATTTACATACTTAATCTGGACATTTATTTCAATGAAGTTATTATGTCCTTTGAAAATCATTAGGCACTTGACACCAATGTGATCCATTATAGTAGGTTCAAGAACTTCATTTTCTCTCTGCCACATCCCTCTACCATAAGGTTAATAGTTTTTTTCTCATTTAATATTAAGTACCTTAGGAGGATTTACTGCAAGAGGATATTCATTCTAGAAACTCCCTTCCATGTTTTCACTTTGTTTTGAGTCTGCCTTGGAAAATGAGGCTCTCTCCTGTTTTTGTTGAAGATACTGGTGTTTGAAGTGGAGATTGTATTCCAGTCAGGGCTCAGTCCTACAAGTTTCCATTTTATTTCACACTCCTATCACAGACACAACTTTCATTATCACTGCTCTGTTGTTTCAGAGAAAGAAAACATGCACCATATATGTTCCACTGCCTTCAAATTGTAAAATATAATTCAGTACAAAAGATATGAGACAAAAACTTTAAGTGTTATAGGGGACTCACAAAAAATAGCTATTTTGGTTAAATAGGGTATGTGCTTGTCTCTGTGGTGTGTTTGCAAGACACTATAACTTTCTTTTACAAATAGATTTCTAAATTTTATGCCCCTGAAAACGTTTCTTAGTTTCCATGCCAATGAAAAAATTTTTACTCTATTACCTCTATTCTTTTTTATTCAATATGTAATTTTCATATTTTATATTGTATATTCACTTCTTTTAGTTGATCAGTTGTGTGGTGTAAATGTGTTTGCATTATCATGTCAGTTTGAAGCCTGCTGTGAACCTTCTTTTAGGGTTGCCTTTGTATAGTAGTCTGTGTGTTCCTCTTAGATGAATTCAAAGTCAGACTTGCTGGGGTAAAACTTAAGCTCTACTATTTCTCAAGTTTTGCCAAGATTTTTTAAAAGATGAAGAACAATTCTGTTCTCATAGGTTAGTGTAGACTCATGGGTGAATTTATGAAAAACTGTTAGAATGGAATGGTCTGTAGTGTGTAGTAAATATTCAGTAAGAATTGTTGTTTCTGTTCTTCATGTTAGAAGTTGTAATTTTTTAATGTTTATTCATTTGTGAGAGAGAGAGAGAGAGAGAGAGAGAGAGAGACAGAGAGCATGAGCAGGGAAGGGGGGAAGAGAAAGAGACACAGAATCTGAAGCAGTCTCCAGACTCTGAGCTGTCAGCACAGAGCCTGATATGTGGCTCAAAACCACGAACCCTAAGATCATGACCTGAGCTGAAGTTGGACCCTTAACCAACTGAGCCACCAGGCACTCCTCCATTTTATCACCCATTTTTTTAAAGTATTGATCCTTTTTAATGTTTATTTAGTTTGCAAGTGGCTGAGGGTAGACAGAGAGGGAGAAAGAGAATGCAAGCAGGCTTCATGCTCAGCCCAGAACATGATTTGGGACTTAATCTCATGACCATGAGATCATGACCTAAGCAGAGATCAACAGAGGGACACTTAACTGAGTCACACAGGCTCCCCAAAAGTATGGCTTCTGAACTGAAGATGTTGACATCCATTGAAGCTAATGAGAAATGTGAAAAACTCAGACCTCACCCAGAAATCCCAATCAAAATATGAATTTTAACAAGATTTTCAGTTCATTGCCGTACACATTAGCATTAGAGACATACATGTGTAGCTTTTAATGGAAAGAACACTTTCCATTGTTCTATGCCTGTCTTTACATCTGTAATACATTATTTGATAACTGTGGCTTCCTAGTATGTTTTAAATCAGGAAGTGTGATGCTACCAGTGTACTCTTTTTTTTTCATGAATATTCTCATTATGTGATATCCCGTTAATCAACATGAATGTTAGGATGGGTATTGATCTTTCTGCCTAAGATGCCGTTGGGATTTTGATAGAGATTGCATGAAATATATGACATTGAGTAGTATTGACAGCTCAGTAGTGAGTTTTTTGGGGGGTAGGTGGGGGGAGAGACACAGAGTCTGAAGCAGGGTCCAGGCTCTGTCGTGTCAACACAGAGCCTCAACAAAGAACCTGAACAGAACTTGAACCCGCAAACCATGAGATCATGACCTGAGGCAAAGTCAGACACTTAACCAAGTAAACCACCAGGCGCTCCAATAGCTCAGTAGTGTTAAGTGTTCCTATGCAGGAACATGGATATCGTTCCACTTATTTTTCTTTCAATCCTGCACAATATTTTATAGTTTTCATCACAGTAGCTGTGACCTCTATCAAGGTGATAAACCCTATACACTTTATTCTTTGTAATGCTATTGTAAATCTAATTATCTTTATTTTGGGAGTGTTGTTTGTTGCATAGAAACTGTTAATTTTTTTTTCAACGTTTTTTATTTATTTTTGGGACAGAGAGAGACAGAGCATGAACGGGGGAGGGGCAGAGAGAGAGGGAGACACAGAATCGGAAACAGGCTCCAGGCTCTGAGCCATCAGCCCAGGAAACTGTTAATTTTTAAGTCTTGGGTTTGTATTTCCAACTTTGTAAAATTTGTGTGAGTTTTAACAGGTTTTTTAAAGCAAGGATTCTTCAGAAAAGAGGATGATGGAGGTGATATGGGAGGACCCTAGGCTTATCACATCCCAAAACACAACTAGTTGACTGTCAAATCATCATTAATATCCCAAAAAGAAACCTGAAGATTGACAGAGGAACTACCCAACTAATGAGAGAGAAGTAGCACGTCAAAGACTGTAGGCAGTTCAGAGACATGGCTTAGAGAGGAAACAGATTGTACTGCTATGGAGGGCAGGGAACTGAGGTTGCAGAGAAAGAGAAGCACAAGGAGGCTATTTCCCCCAAAGCCAATGGCTTGGGAAACAAGAGGAGTTGAACTTTGTGAGTTCTTTGAACCAGCATGGCTTAATGCCTAGAGTTTTAAAGGTGAGCTGTAGATAGGAGGGCACTGCACTTGCTCCTGGAGAGAAGGCAGGCATACAATCTGTGTGTGTTTGGGGGGGGGGGCAGATAGGTTAGAAACAGTGATCTGAAGATCACTGGGGGACACACAGGGGTGAGATTATTCACTATTCTATGAGCACTTCCCTCCATGGCAACATTCACTGACATGTCTGAGAACAAAGGAGTTGAATGGCACCATTTTCTTCCCCCACCCCTCATCATGAGCACAGAGCTACCTGAGTGAAGGAGCTCAATGGGGAGACTGGTTCTCTAAGTCGCTTACACCAAGTCCTACCACCCTGTGCTGTGGTTGCAGTGTCCTTCTCAGTGAAGTTTGCCTCAGGCCCAGCAAGGTCAGCCCCTCTCCAGGAGACTTGCATAAGCCCCTGACCATACCATGTCTCCTGACCAGACAGTTCTGCAGGGCCTCAGTGCTGGTGGAGTTGGCGTCAGGTCTGATTTCACAAAGAGACCTCAGCACACTTAGTGAACACTAACCACATTCAGGCCAGGCACAAAACACTGTCCACAGCAGGCAAGGAGAGCATCTGCAGATCAGTGGTCTGCAGTGAGGAGAAAAATGCAATAAACAAGATTAGAAATTGACTTGATGCAATGAACAGGCTGGAGGAAGCAGAGGAATAAATTAGTGACCTAGAAGACAAAATAGAAAAATTTTGTACCATGAAAATTGACTTAGGAACTCAATGACTCCATCAAAATTAATGACATTCTTATTATAGGAGCTCCAGAGTAAGAAAAGGAACAGAAATTCAAGAAATAATAGAAAACATCCTTATTCTGGGGAAGGAAACAGACATCCACATACAGGAGGCACAGAGTATTTGCATCAAAATAAGCAAAAAGCAGGCTGCCACGGAGACATATTTGAATTAAGTTTGCAAAATATGGTGACATAGAAAAAAATCTTAAAAGCAAAAGAAAAGCAGTCTTTACTTGCAAGGGAAGACAAGAACCATATGGCTAGCTAGAGATTTCTCAATAGAAACTTGGGAAGCAAGAAAGGAATGGCATAATATTTTCAATGTGCTAAATGGGAAAAATATGCAGCTGCTAACTCTAACAAGGCTATCATTCAGAATAGAAGGAGAGAGAAAGAGATTCCCAGATAAGCAAAATCTAAAGGAATTCATCCCCACTGAAACAGCTCTGTAAGAACTGTTAAAGGGACTTTTTGAGTGCAATGAAGACACCAAAAGTGACAAAGACTAGAGAGGATCAGAAAAAAATTTCCAGAAATATTGACACAACAAGTAATAAAATGGCAATAAGCCCATATCTATCAATAATTACTTTGAATGAAAAAAGTACTATACATTTCCATCAAAACACATAGGTGTCTGAATGGACTTTAAAAATCCAGACCCATGTATACGCTGCCTAGGAGAGACTCAATTTAGACCTGAAGACACTTGCAGATTGAAAGGGTGAGAGAAACATTTATCATGCAAATGGAGGTCAGAAGAAAGAGTAGCAATAATTATGATGGACAAACTGGACATTTTTGTTCTTGTGTTTATACTCCTTTGCTATCAGGGTAATGTTGGCCTCATACAATGATTTTGAACATCTTCCCTCTATTCCAGTACTTGTAAGATTTGGATGAAGATCATTATTTATCTTTGTGTGTGTGTGTGTGTGTGGTGTGTGTGTGTGTATGTGCGTGTGTTAGGATTGACCAATGAAGGCATGTGGTCTTGGGCTTTTTTGTGCTGGGAGGGTTTTTATTCCAAATTCAACTTTCATTCTTGTGGTCTAAGAAGAGTTCCTGTTTCTTGGGTTTAAGATTCATATTTCAATCTTGGTAACGTAAGCATTTTATCTATTTGTTCCCTAAGTTATCTGATTTGTTTATAGTAATCTGTTATCACATGACATACTGTTGGGGGTATTGTGTCATTTTTTTCTTCCATTTTTCATTTGGATTTTTAGTTTTCTTTCCTGTTTTCTTAGTTAACTCATTGCCTATTATGCTTGTTTTAAAAACTGGTCATCACTTTCAATGTTATTTGTTTATTCTCTTTTGTCACTTATTTATTATTTTCCTTGTTATTTCCTTCCTCTACTAAATTTTACCTATAGTTTTTTATTTTCTCTAGTTCGTCGTGATGTAATGTTACAAAAACAAAAGTGAGGGGCTCCTGGGTGGCTCAGTCAGTTTTGTGTCTGACTATTGATTTCAGCTCAGGTTATGATCTCATGGTTCATGAGTTCAAGCCCTAAGTCAGGCTCTGTGCTGCCAGTGTAGAGCCTTCCTGGGATTCTCGGTCTCTCTCTCTCTATCTCTGCCCCTCCTCTGCTCTTTCTCTCCACCTCTTACTCTCTCAAACATTGAAACAAAAGAAAAATGTTGAAATTAACAACTTGATTTAAGCATTGATAGAATAAAAATTTGAAAATGGAGTGTCTACTAGATAAAATTAGCAGAAATAGTAATACAAGTGGTGACCAAAACAAAGCAAAAACATAAAAAATATAACAATAAGGATTCTGTAGGAGTTCTATAGATCAATCATCCGTAAACAGAAATCATTTTGTTTTTTCTCTTCTCTTTTTGATGCCTTTAATGTATTTTTTTTTCTTGCCTAATTGTTCTGAATAGGCTATCCAGTGCTATGTTGAATGGAAGTAGTGAAGTCACTTCATTACCTTGTTTCTGATCATACAGGAGAAGCTTCTAGTGTTTTACTATTGAATATGTGAGATTTCAGCTTTCCAGCATTCATGGCCTTTATTAAGTTGCTGTTGTTTCCTTCTATTCCTGCTTTATTGAATGTTTTTAATCACAAAATTGTGTCCAATATGCTCACTTCCTGTTGTGCATCGATTAATACGATGCCATTTTTGATCTTCGTTCTGTTAAGGCACAGGCTTAAACTCATAGTTTTCCATATATTGAAACACCCTTGAATTTCAAGACGATTTCCTACTTGCTAATGGTTTAAAATATTAATTTTTAAAATTTAATTTGCTTTAATTGTCGACTTTGCATGAATATTTCCCAGAGGTAGTAGTTTGTACTCTTCTTTACTTGTGATGTCTTCCTTTGCTTTGATAACCTACTAATGCTGGGGTCACAGACAGTGTGTTCTTAATCTCCCTTCTTTTTCCTTCTTGGAAATGTTTGAAGAGATTTGAAGTACTTTCTCATAATTACTTGTTCAATCTACCTAGTAGTTAAAGATCAGTTGAGATTTTTAAAAATATTTCTTTAGAGAGTCTAGATAGGTTCTATGTTTTTGACATTTATACCCATTTTTCACCATCTGTTTCTTGGTATGTAATTCTCTATTGTTACCTCTTCTAATTATTTTTATTTCTATGCTATCAGTTTTACTGTGTTTGCCTTCACTTCTGATTGTAATTGGTCTCTCTTTCATTATTTAGTTAATGGCTTGTCAATTTTGTTCATTTGTTCTGAAAATGAACTCTATTGTTGATATTTTCCTGGTTTTGCTATATCCTATATTGTTCATTTTCGTTTTATGTCTAAATTTCCTTCCTTGTGGTATTTTGGGCTCCTGTTGTATTTTTCCTGAGTATTTGAGGTATAAGAAAATGATTTGTGCTATACCACGACAATACCACAGCATTATGTATTAGGCTATGTGGTCACTAAGTTGTGTGCAAGATTATGTGTCTATGGAGGAATGATGTCCTGATGATTGCTTCTCAGCCACCTTGCTGACATTCTGATTTCAAGGTTGTATATTAGAAGTTGTCAGCACATCCTCTGAGAATAAGAAGTGGAATGATTTTACTTTTCTGTTATTTGGTATCTTTCAGCTGTATCTTCACATGGCACCCTGAACTTCCTGCCCTCAAGACTTATCATCAGTGAATGAATACTGGAGAGAAACCTTACAAATTCAAAAAATGTGATAAAACTTTATGGCTTATCACTAAACGAACATAGGAGAATCCATACTGGGGAAAAAACTTACCAAAGTAAAGAATGTGGCAAGGCTTTTAACAGTCACTCAAACCATATTCAACATCAAGGAATTCATACTAAAGAGAAACCTTATAAATGTAAAGAATGTGGCAAGGCCTTTGTCCACCACTCAAACTTTAATCGACATCACAGAATTCACATGGGAGAGAAATCTTATAAATGTGTACAATGTGGTAAGTTTTGTTTTTTATTTAAGTTTATTTATTATTGCAGAAAGAGAGAGAGAGACAGAGCATGAGTGAGGGAGGGGCAGAGAGAGAGGGAGACACAGAATCTGAAACAGGCTCCAGGCTCTGAGCTGTCAGCACAGAGCCCGATATGGGGCTCGAACTGGTGGACAGTGAGATCATGACCTGAGCTGAAGTTGGATGCTCAACTGACTGAGCTACCCAGGCACCCTGAATGTGGTGAGGTTTTTAGCAATCACTCAAACCATATTTAACATCAAAGAATTCATATTGAAGAGAAACCTTACAAATGTAAAGAATATGGCAAGGCCTTTAAGAGCCACTCACACCTTACTCACCATCATAGAATTCATACTTTCCCATGTAAAGAATATGGCAAGACCTTTAAGAGCCACTCACACCTTACTCAACATCACAGAATTCTTACTATGGAGCAACCCTACAAATGTAAATAATGTGGTAAATCCTCTAAAACCCAAACCTTAAAATAAATTTAAAAATTTTAAATAATTAGTAAATAAATAAATAACAAAACCCAAACCTTATAAAAGTAAAGAATGTGGCAAGGCTTTTACCATAATTTAAACCTTATTAGAAATCAAAGGATTGATACTCAAGAGAAACCTTACAAAGGGAAAGAATGTGACAAGGTCTTTAAGAGGCACTGAACTCTTACTTGACATCACAGAAGTCATACTGAGGTGAAACCAAATACATGTAAAGAATGTTCCAAAACCTTGACCTACCACTCAAGCCTTACTCAACTATCACAAAATTTGTAGTGGAGAGAATTCTTAGCAAAGTAAAGAACTTGAGAAGTCCTTTAATCACAGTTCCATCTTTACTCATTATCCTAGAATTCATATTGGAGCGAACCTTACAAATTTTAAGATTGACAGTATTTGTAAGAACAGCTCAACCCTACTCCACATTAGAAAATTCATTTTGGAGAATAATGATACACCTAAAAACTGTGGCAAGTCTTTAGGCAATGTAAACCCTGATTACTTATCAGAAAATGCATATTGGAGATGGTGTTACAAATATAAAGAATTTGGCAAGCCCTTTATCTTCAAGTCTCATTCAACATCACAGGATCCATACTCAAATAGAATACTATATATGTGAAAAATGTGGTAAGGCCATGAAATGACATTTTCAATCCATGAAATGAAACAATATCCATATCATAGAAGTTTCGGAAGAAGTAGAGTCAGAGAAAGGCAGGAGATTACCTGAAAAAATCACTGCTGAGAACTTCCCTAATCTGAGGAAGCAAACAGGCATCCAAGTCCAAGAGGCACAGAGAACTCCCTTCAAAATCAACAAAAACAGGTCAACACCACAACATATCATAGTGAAACTGGCAAAATGCAAAGAGAATACTGAAAGCAGCTAGGGACAAACAGGCCTTAACTTACAAGGGTAGACACGTGAGGGAGTTATCAGACATGTCCACTGAAACTTGGCAGGTCAGAAGGGAGTGGCAGGAAATAATGTGCTAAATAGGAAAAATATGCAGCCAAGAATCCTTTATCCAGCAAGGTGTTATTTGAATAAGGGAGATTAAGTCTTTTCCAGACAAAAACTAAACAGAAATTCATGACCACTAAACCAGCTGTGCAGGAGATCTAAAGGGTGACTGAGTGGAAAGCAGCCAAGAATATAAAGGACCAGAGATATCATCACAAACATGAAACCTTAGATAACATAACAGACACTAAATCCATATCTTTCAATAATCACTCAATGTAAATGGACTAAATGTTCCAATCAAAAGACAAGGTATCAGAATGGATTAAAAAGAAAAAAAAAGATCCATCTATATGCTGCCTATAAAAGACTCATTTTAGACCTAAGGACAGCTGCAGGTTCAAAGTGAGGGGATGGAGAACCATCTATCCTGCTAATGAACATCAAAAGAAATCTGGAGTAGCCATACCTAATCAGACAAACTAGATTACAATTTTTTTTAATATTTATTTTTGAGAGAGAGCAAGAGACAAAGCACAAACAAGGGAGGGGCAGAGAGAGAGGGCGACACAGAATCTGAAGAAGGCTCCAGATTCTGAGCTGTCAGCACAGAACCAAACGTGGAGATTGAAGTGATAAACCATGAGATCATGACCTGAGCTAAAGTTGGACACTCAACTGACTGAGCCACCCAGGTGCCCCCAAATTAGATTTTAAAACAAAGAATGTGGGGCACCTGGGTGGCTCAGTCAGTTGGGCATCTGGCTTCGGCTCAGGTCATGATCTCGCAGTCTGTGAGTTCAAGCCCCGCATCGGGCTCTATGCTGACAGCTCAGAGCCTGGAGCCTGTTTCAGATTCTGTGTCTCCCTCTCTCTCTGCCCCTCCCCTGTTCATGCTCTGTCTCTCCCTGTCTCAAAAATAAATAAACGTTTAAAAAAATTAAAAAAAAAACAAAGAATGTAACAAGAGATAAAGAAGGACATTATATCATCATCAAGGAGTCTATCCATGAAGAGGAGCTATGTGTTACACCCTAATGTGGAAATACCCAAATATATAGATCAATCATAAACATAAATAACTGTATAGATGATAATACTGTGATTGTAGTGGACTTTAATCCCCCAGTTACAACAATGGGCAGATCATCTAGGCAGGAAAACAATAAGGAAACAACAGCTCAGAATGACACAATGGATTTGATGGACTTAACACATATATTTAGAACTTTTCACCCAAAAGCAGAATACACATTCTTCTCAAGTGTACATGAGACATTCTCCAAAAAAGATCACATAATGCATCAAGTAATTTCTGGAAAGTATATTGTAAGCCCTGGGAAAGTGAATGGGATAATTGCTGAAGAATCAGCGATGTTCTGGTCTCAAGGCTGTCAGACATGATAGCACCATGAGAACAGAGCCCCATGATCTCCCAGGGGCCAGTTACGAGACTGACCCACTGTAACTACCTACCAGTTCTTGAAACTGCACATTAAATGCCAGATGTGTGTTTGGTCTATGTCTTGAGGCTCTTTGTGTTTTCCTTCCATGCTTTAACATTCTTGGATGTTTATACCTGGTGAACATGAAACAGAGAGTATGTGCAGTTTGCTGCTGCTGTTGCTGTTTTGCTGGCAAAGACAGCCCTGCACATCCACTCAGTCTAAGTGTCTGAGAACTTTTTCTTCAGTGCATGGCTACAAGTGGTGCCCAAACAGGGACCAGCGCAATCAACTAGCTCCCAGGTATGCAGCTCATCTCTCAAGCCCCAAAAAGGGAAAAGGACATCCACTCATTCAGGTAGGAACTACTGACACTTGGTGCCCATAAACCTCATTTCGGTAGGGTCTACCGGCACTCGGTGCCCATGACACGATGAGCAAAATATACCTTGTCTTTGCTTTTCCAATCAGGCATGCAGAACCCCTCAACTTCTTGCCTCTTTTACTTTTAGGTTTACTTGTCATGGAAGTTTCACTATCTAAACAGCAAAATATACACAAGGAGCAATCCATATGCTTTTGCACTCATCAGGATGCAAAGTCCCAAAGATTTAACCCAATTGTTTTTTTTTTTTATAATTTATCATCAATGCCCATGATACTCCACTAAGGGATCCCTTGAAGTGGCTGATTGGGAGTGCATAGGGTACTACTGAAAGAAAGAAAGAAAGAAAGAAAGAAAGAAAGAAAGAAAGAAAGAAAAGAAAGAGGAAAGAGGTTAGAGTGGGAGAGAGCCAAAGCATAAGAGACTGTTGAGAACTGAGAGCAAACTGAGGGTTGATGGGGGGTGGGAGGGAGGAGAGGGTGGGTGATGGGTATTGAGGAGGGCACCTTTTGGGATGAGCACTGGGTGTTGTATGGAAACCAATTTGACAATAAATTTCATATATAAATAAAAATAAATAAATAAACTAACAAAACTCCCCCCCCCCCAAAAAAAAAGAAAGAGGAAAAGCTCTTGGCCCAATAATGATCTCTAGTTTACACACCTAATGCCATATTGCTATTCATGCTTTACAAGAAAAATCGGATACAAATAGTTGCCAAGACTTAGTCCCTCTGCCTCCTAATTCAATGCCTCTATCTCCCGTTAGGGCTAAGACCCCAAAACCTGTAGCCTGAGGCACATTGACAAATATGTCTAACCCCAACTCCAATAATATGCAGGACCCTCCTTTTCCTCTATGTTCTCCTCTGGTCCTGCCAGTGGATCCTGCATTAATGCCCTCAAGCCCTTCACCTTCTCTAGTAGAACGCATGTTAAAGGAAGGGCAAGTATAGGAAGATTTTGCTATGGCCTTCCCTATTCTATGGGCTCAAGGTCAGGCACCTTGGCACGATCACCTTCCTTTCCAGGTGTGTAAGGAGCTCCATAAAAGCATACATGAAAATGGACTCTACTGCACCTTTACCAGGGGAATTACAGAGGAAGTAGGGGGAGGATATGAGATGACCCCTTGGGATTGGAAAACTTTACTTAAAATCATTCTCAGTACTCCTCAATATTCCCTCTGGTTGCAGGAATTTAAAGATGCCTTATAAATTACAGCTATTGAGAATTTATTTATTAAAAAAATACTTTTAATGCTTATTTTGAGACAGAGAGAGACAAAGCATGATCAGGGGAAGGGCAGAGGGAGAGAGGGAGACAGAATCCAAAGCAGGCTCCGGGCTCTGTGCTGTCAGCAGAGAGCCCCATGTGGGGCTCAAACTCAGAGACAGAGATCATGACCTGAACTGAAGTGGGACATTTAACTGACTGAGCCACCCAGGTGCCCCCAGCTAAGGAGAATTTAAAGAATGGAATTCCTATTGAAATGGACATCCTTTGGGGGGAGGGTCCCTATATGCCTATATAGCCTCAAATAAATATGGACCACAGAACTTTTCCCCAGATCTCAGATGCAGCATCTAAAGCTTGATCCTGTATCCCTGACGCTTAGACACCCATGGGTTTCTTTTGCCACCATCCAACAAGGTGCAAATGAACCCTATATGTCCTTTAATCAAAGATTACAAACTGCTATCTTAAGACAGGTTGATAATGTGGATGCTCAAAATGTCCTAACCCTTCAATTGGCATAGGAAAATGCTAACCAAGATGGCCAGAAGATCCTTGCTTCCTTAAAGGGACAAAACCTTAATATTGCTGAAATGATTAAAGCCTGTAAAAATGTGGGGACTGAATCCTATAAAGCAGTGTTATTAGCCTCAGCATTAAAACCCCCAAAATATTTTAAATATGGAAAACAAGACCTAAAATGCTCTATTAAAAAATGCCTGAAATGTAAAACAGGATATCCTTGGGACAATCAATGCAGATCAAGAATAGATTCCCAAGGTAACCCTAATTCAGGGAAACTTGAAGAGGGGTGCCCACGCCCCAAGACAAATGGAAATCAGGCATCCCAAATTTGGAATGTGAATGCCAAGGAATGGATCCTCAAGTAAACAAACAACCCCTTTGATCAAAACCTAGACAACCTCATATCTCCTGGCTGCCACCTCTGACGATGCAGGACTTGATTTGGCCCTTACATCTAATTTAACCCTTAACATCGTGGGGGAAGTCAAGAAGGGACCTACAGGTATTTTCAGCCTCCTGCTTTCCAGTTACACAGGACTTCTATTACGAAGGCCTACCACCACTTTAAAGGGTGTATTTGTTTTACCTGGAATTACTGATTCTGATTTTACTGCAGAAATTCATATCATGCTTATTTCCTCTGTTTACACAGAGATTCCTGTAAATATCCCTATAGCATAATTTCTTACATTACCTTCTTGGGTGCTGGCAACTGCCAATGGTAAGTGTGGCCCTAAAGGTTTTAGTGCACTAATCCTAAAGATGAAGCATTCTGGGCCATGCTCATACAACATGTAAGACCTACTTTACAAATGAAAATTGCAAACCAAACAATTAATGGTCTAATTGATACTGGGCCAATGTTACAGTTATTAAGACACATGATTGGCCATCTGAGATCCCCCTTGTCTCTACAACACAGATCATTAATGGGATAGGGGGAAAAGGATTTCCTTTAGGAAATAAATTTCCTGTCTGTACTGACACGGAGGGATACCAGACTACCATTACCCCATTTGTCCTTGACCTCCCACTATCATTATGGGGTCCGGACTTACTTACCCAATTAAACCTGTCCATACAAATTTACCCTAATGGCCATTGTTGGCAAAATCACCCCCCACCCCCACCCCAAACTGTCCTGGAAAGCTGGAGAACCTGTCTGGGTGGAGCAATGACCTTTAAAAGAGTAAAAATTAAAGCAAATTCAAATATTAAGAAAAGAACAACTTAATCTTGGACATGTTGAACCTTCAACCTTCCCCTGGAACACTATTTTTGCATTCCAAACAAGTCAGGTAAATAGAGGCTCCTCCATGAGTTCAGGGATGTTAATGCTCACTTGATTTCAATGGGGCCATTGCAGGTAGTTCTTCCCAACCCAGCTTTAATTCCTTGAGACTATAATATTATAGTTGATTTAAAAGATTTTTTTCACAGATCCTGGGAAGATGGCGGTGTAGGAGGACGCTGGGCTCACCACGCATCCTGCTGATCACTTAGATTCCACCTACACCTGCCTAAATAACCCAGAAAACCGCCAGAACACTAGCGGAATGGAGTCTCTGGAGCCAAGCGCAGACGAGAGGCCCACAAAAGAGGGTGGGTAGGGCAGCGAGGCGGTGCACGCTACACGGACTGGCGGGAGGGAGCCCGGGCAGAGGGGCAGTCCACCGGCCAAGCAGAGCCCCCGAGTCTGGCTTGCAAAAGTGGAGGGGCCAGAGGGAGTGTGTTCCGACAGCAAGTGGGACTTGACATCTGGAAGGTTATAAGCTAACAGCTCTGCTTGGAGAACGGGAGGGCAGGAGGACAATGGGAGAGAGAATTGTTGAGCCCCGGACGACAGAGCTCAGCTTGGCGGGGAACAAAGGCGCTCACCAGCGCCATCTCCCTCGCCCATCTCCCAGCCAAAATCCCCAAGGGAACCAGTTCCTGCCAGGAAACTTGCTTGCACCAGGCAAACACCCAACGCTGTGCTTCTGCGGATCCATCCCTCCGGCAGGGACTCCGTCCTGGTGCCGCAGGGCCCCTCCCGAAGCGGATCTCCAAAGGAAAAGTGAGCTGAGCCTGCCCCTCCTGCCCCTGTGCACCTTGCCGACCCATCCAGCTAATACGCCAGATCCCCAGCACCACAAGCCTGGCAGTGTGCAAGTAGCCCAGATCGGCCATGCCACCCCAGAGTGAATCCCGCCCCCAGGAGAGGGGAAGAGAAAGCACACACCAGTCTGACTGTGGCCCAGCAGTGGGCTGGGGGCAGACATCAGGTCTGACTGCGGCCCCGCCCACCAATGCAAGTTATTCAAGACAACACAGGGGAAGTGCCCTGCAGTCCTGCACCACTCCAGGGACTATCCAAAATGATGAAACGGAATAATTCCCCTCAGAAAAACACCCAGGAAATAACAACAGCTAATGAACTGATCAAAAATGATTTAAACAATATAACAGAAAGTGAATTTAGAATAATAGTCATAAAATCAATCGCTGGGCTATAAAACAGTATAAAGGACAGTGGAGAATCTCTTGCTACAGAGACCAAGGGACTAAGGAACAGCTAGGAGGAGCTAAAAAATGCTATCAATGAACTGCAAAATAAAATGGAGACAACTATGGCTCGGATTGAAGAGGCAGAGGGGACAATAGGTGAACTAGAAGATAAAATTATGGAAAAAGAGGAAGCTGAGAAAAAGAGAGATAAAAAAATCCAGGAGTATGAGGGGGAAAATCAGAGAACTAAGTGATGCACTAAAGAGAAATAATCTACGCATAATTGGTTTTCCAGAGGAGGAAGAGAGAGGGAAAGGTGCTGAAGGTGTACTTGAAGAAATAATAGGTGAGAACTGCCAGATCTGGGGAAGGAAAAAGGCATTGAAATCCAAGAGGCACAGAGAACTCCCTTCATACTTAACTTGAATTGATCTTTTGCACGACATATCATAGTGAAACTGGCAAAATACAAGGATAAAGAGAAAATTCTGAAAGCAGCAGGGGATAAACGCGCTCTAACATATAAAGGGAGACCTATAAGACTCGTGACAGATCTCTCTACTGAAACTTGGCAGGCCAGAAAGAAATGGCAAGAAATCTTCAATGTGATGAACAGAAAAAATATGCAGCCGAGAATCCTTTATCCAGCAAGTCTGTCAGTTAGAATAGAAGGAGAGATAAAGGTCTTCCCAAACAAACAAAAACTGAAGGAATTTGTCACCACTAAACCAGCCCTACAAGAGATCCTAAGGGGGATCCTGTGAGAAAAAGTACCAGAGACATCGCTAGAAGCATGAAACCTACGGACATCACAATGACTCTAAACTTATATCTTTCTATAATAACATTGAATGTAAATGGACTAAATGTGCCAACCAAAAGACATAGGGTATCAGAATGGATAAAAAAACAAGACCCATCTATTTGATGTCTACAAGAGACTCATTTTAGACCCGAGGACACCTTCAGATTGAGAGTAAGGGGATGGAGAACTATTTGTCATGCCACTGGAAGTCAAAAGAAAGCTGGAGTAGCCATACTTATATCAGACAAACTAGACTTTAAATTAAAGGCTGTAACAAGAGATGAAGAAGGGCATTATATAATAATCACAGGGTCTATCCATCAGGAAGATCTAACATTAAAAATGTCTATGCGCCAAATACAGGAGCCCCCAAATATATAAAACAATTACTCACAAACATGAGCAACCTTATTGATAAGAATGTGGTAATTGCAGGGGACTTTAACACTCCACCTACAGAAATGGATAGATCATCTAGACACACGGTCAATAAAGAAAAAAGGGCCCTGAATGATACATTGGATCAGATGGACTTGACAGATATATTTAGAACTCTGCATCCCAAAGCAACAGAATATACTTTCTTCTCGAGTGCACATGGAACATTCTCCAAGATAGATCACATACTGGGTCACAAAACAGCCCTTCATAAGTTTACAAGAATTGGAATCATACCATGCCTACTTTCAGATGACAATGCTATGAAGCTTGAAATCAACCACGGGAAAAAGTCTGGAAAACGTCCAAAAGCATGGAGGTTAAAGAACACCCTACTAAAGAATGAAAGGATCAACCAGACAATTAGAGAAGAAATTAAAAAATATATGGAAAAAAATGAAAATGAAAATACAACAATCCAAATGCTTTGGGATGCAGTGAAGGCAGCCCTGAGAGGAAAATACATTGCAATCCAGGCCTATCTCAAGAAACAAGAAAAATCCCAAATACAAAATGTAACAGCACACCTAAAGGAAATAGAAGCAGAACAGCAAAGACAGCCTAAATCCAGCAGAAGAATAGAAATAATAAAGATCAGGGGCGCCTGGGTGGCGCAGTCGGTTGAGCGTCCAACTTCACCCAGGTCACGATCTCGCGGTACGGGAGTTCGAGCCCCGCGTCGGGCCCTGGGCTGATGGCTCAGAGCCTGGAGCCTGTTTCCGATTCTGTGTCTCCCTCTCTCTCTCTGCCCCTCCCCCGTTCATGCTCTGTCTCTCTCTGTCCTAAAAATAAATAAACGTTAGAAAAAAAAAATTTTTTTTAAAAAGAAATAATAAAGATCAGAGTACAAATAAACAATATAGAATCTAAAAAAACAGTAGAGAAGATCAATGAAACCAAGAGTTGGTTTTTTGAAAAAATAAACAAAATTGATAAACCTCTAGCCAGACTTCTCAAAGTGAAAAGGGAGATGACCCAAATAGATAAAATCATGAATGAAAATGGAATTATTACAACCAATCCCTCAGAAATACAAGCAATTATCAGGGAATACTATGAAAAGTTATATGCCAACAAACTGGACAACCTGGAAGAAATGGACAAATTCCTAAACACCCACACACTTCCAGAACTCAATCAGGAGGAAATAGAAAGCTTGAACAGACCCGTAAACAGCAAAGAAATTGAATCGGTTATCAAAAATCTCCCAACAAGTAAGAGTCCAGGACCAGATGCCTTCCCAGGGGAGTTCTATCAGACGTTTAAAGCAGAGATAATACCTATCCTTCTCAAGCTATTCCAAAAAATGGAAAGGGAAGGAAAACTTCCAGACTCATTCTATGAAGCCAGCATTACTTTGATTCCTAAACCAGACATAGACCCAGTAAAAAAAAGAGAACTACAGGCCAATATCCCTGAAGAATATGGATGCAAAAATTCTCAATAAGATACTAGCAAAACGAATTCAACAGCATATAAAAAGAATTATTCACCATGATCAAGTGGGATTCATTCCTGGGCAGCAGGGCTGGTTCAGCATTTGCAAATCAATCAATGTGATACATCACATTAATAAAAGAATAGATAAGAACCATATGATCCTGTCAATTGATGCAGAAAAGGTCATTGATAAAATTCAGCAACGTTTCTTAATAAAAACCCTCGAGAAAGTCGGGATAGAACGAACATACTTAAAGATCATAAAAGCCATTTATGAAAAGCCCACAGCTAACATCATCCTCAATGGGGAAAAACTGAGAGCTTTCTCCCTGAGATCAGGAACACGACAGGGATGTCCACTCTCACCGCTGTTGTTTAACATAGTGTTGGAAGTGCTAGCATCAGCAATCAGACAACAACAGGAAATCAAAGGCAACAAAATTGGCAAAGATGAAGTTAAGCTTTCACTTTTTGCAGATGACATGATATTATACATGGAAAATCTGATAGACTTCTAGCAGAAGTCTGCTAGAACTGATACATGAATTCAGCAAAGTTGCAGGATACAAAATCAATGTACAGAAATCAGTTGCATTCTTATACACTAACAATGAAGCAACAGGAAGACAAATAAAGAAACTGATCCCATTCATAATTGCACCAAGAAGCATAAAATACCTAGGAATAAATCTAACCAAAGATGTAAAAGATCTGTATGCTGAAAACTATAGAAAGCTTATGAAGGAAATTGAAGAAGATATAAAGAAATGGGAAAACATTCCCTGCTCATGGATTGGAAGAATAAATATTGTCAAAATGTCAATACTACCCAAAGCTATCTACACATTCAATGCAATCCCAATCAAAATTGCACCAGCATTCTTCTCGAAACTAGAACAAGCAATCCTAAAATTGATATGGAACCACAAAAGGCCCCAAATAGCCAAAGTAATTTTGAAGAAGACCAAAGCAGGAGGCATCACAATCCCAGACTTTAGCCTCTACTACAAAGCTGTATTCATCAAGACAGCATGGTATTGGCACAAAAACAGACATATAGACCAATGGAATAGAATGGAAACCCCAGAACTAGACCCATAAAGGTATGGCCAACTAATCTTTGACAAAGCAGGAAAGAATATCCAATGGAAAAAAGACAGTCTCTTTAACAAATGGTGCTGGGAGAATTGGACAGCAACATGCAGAAGATTGAAACTAGACCACTTTCTCACACCATTCACAAAAATAAACTCAAAATGGATAAAGGACCTGAATGTGAGACAGGAAACCATCAAAACCCTAGAGGAGAAAGAAGGAAAAGACCTCTCTGACCTCAGCTGTAGCAATCTCTTACTCGACACATCCCCAAAGGCAAGGGAATTAAAGGCAAAAATGAACTTGGGACCTTATGAAGATAAAAAGCTTCTGCACAGCAAAGGAAACCAACAAAACGAAAAGGCAACCAACGGAATGGGAAAAGATATTTGCAAATGACATATCGACAAAGGGCTAGTATCCAAAATCTATAAAGAGCTCACCAAACTCCACACCCGAAAAACAAATAATCCAGTGAAGAAATGGGCAGAAAACATGAATAGACACTTCTCTAAAGAAGACATCCGGATGGCCAACAGGCACATGAAAAGATGCTCAGTGTTGCTCCTCATCAGGGAAATACAAATCAAAACCACATTCAGATGTCACCTCACGCCAGTCAGAATGGCCAAAATGAACAAATCAGACTATAGATGCTGGCGAGGATGTGGAGAAATGGGAACCCTCTTGCACTGTTGGTGGGAATGCAAATTAGTGCAGCCACTCTGGAAAACAGTGTGGAGGTTCCTGAAAAAATTAAAAATAGACCTACCCTATGACCCAGCAATAGCACTGCTAGGAATCTACCCAAGGGATACAGGAGTACTGATGCATAGGGGTACTTGTACCCCAATGTTTATAGCAGCACTCTCAACAATAGCCAAATTCTGGAAAGAGCCTAAATGTCCATCAACTGATGAATGGATAAAGAAATTGCGGTTTATATACACAATGGAGTACTACGTGGCAAGGAGAAAGAATGAAATACTGCCTTTTGTAGCCACGTGGATGGAACTGGAGAGTGTGATGCTAAGTGAAATAAGCCATACAGAGAAAGACAGATACCATATGGTTTCACTCTTATGTGGATCCTGAGAAACTTAAGAGAAACCTATGGGGGAAGGGAAGAAAAAAAAAAAGAGGTTAGAGTGGAAGAGAGACAAAGCATAAGAGACTGTTAAAAACAGAACAAACTGAGGGTTGATGGGGGTTGGGAGGGCGGGGAGGGTGGGTGATGTGTATTGAGGAGGGCACCTTTTGGGATGAGCACTGGGTGTTGTATGGAAACCAATTTGACAATAAACTTCATATATTGAAAAAAAATATTTTTTTCACTATTCCATTACATCCAGATGACAAGGAAAAGTTTGCTTTCTTTGTCCCCTACTAGTAATAATCACCAACATATACAGAGATTTCACTGGAAATTCCTGCCCCCACACATGATGAACAGCACCATCATGGGTCAGTCATTTGTTACTGCAGCTGTAACACCCACCAGAAAGCCCCACGTTCTCATTTATCATTACATGAATGATACTCTACCAGCAGCATCCGCTTCCCAAAAAATACTTGAGACTTCTTACAGTTTCTTATTCAGTTACTTCACTTGGCCTCCTCATTGCTCCTGAAAAGATTCAGAGGTCAACTCCATGGAAATATTTAGGATATAAATTTTTGCAAAGTTATGTCATCCCACAACATATAAAACATTCATCTTCCTAATCCTTGGACCCTTAGTTCACTACAACAATGCTTAGGACATATCAATTGGCTCAGACCCACATTAGGAATCCTGACTTATCACCTTACTTCATTGTTTGACTTGTTAACAGGGTACCCTAGTCCTGCTTCCCCACAACACATCATACCAAGAGCTCTAGAGCAATTGTCTCATAGCCCATAGGCCTCCATTATCTTTATTAATCGATAGGCATCCCAATTTTCTTTCACTCTTTTAATTGTAAACAGCCCATTCTCCCACTGGAATTATTTATCAACTTTTGCTTACTAAATATCTGATCACTGAATGGTTATTTTTATCTTCCTTATCTGTCACTCTGACTGCAATTAGTCCTTGAAGGTCACAATCACATCATTCAATTTGTCAGGGTTGACCCTGTATCTATTTTCCCAGGAACTAATAAAGATAAGATAGAATACCTTTGGACCCACAATGAACTTTTCCTAATCACTGTGGCAGATTACACAGGTGATTTTTTTAATTCTTTCCTGGATGATGAAAGAATCCAAGGACTTCAATTTCTTCATTTCTCTGCTAAACCCCTCATTTCAAAACAACCAATTTCTGATGCTCTGTTTTTATTGATGGCTCAAAAAAAGCCTTCCGAGATGTCATTACATGGATAGGAAGCACCACCTGGAAATTCGCCTTTACTGCTCCCACTACTTCTACCCAAAGGGTTGAACTGGTTGCTGCTATATTGGCTCTCAAAACATTTTTGAATCAACCAATTAATTTAATTACCAACTCTCAATATATTGTTCAATTACTTAATGACCTTCTGTGCCACTCTCAATATTAACCTTGATCAACCTTTGTTCAACATGTTTCTAGAAGCCCAAGCACTTTTACAAATGCATCATCATCTCATTTTCACATTCGAAGTCATTCTCATTTATCTGGACCCCTTATGTATGGAAATGACTTAGCTGACTCCTTATTAATAGGATCACTTTTCTCATTAATATCACTTCTTACTCCTTTTTTCACGGAGGTGCACACTTTGTATCCAAACAATTTTCTGTTCCTCTTAAGAGAAAAATGTCACTTGTTCCTGCCCAGAAAGTTAACAGTTCTCCCCTATTTACTTGCCCCACGGAATAAACCCTCAGAGCCTAATGGCCAATCAATTATGGCAAATGGATGTTACACATATATCATCTTTTGGTAAGTCTCAGTGGGTGCATGTGTCTATAGACACTGTTTCTGTGTATATATGGGCTTCTGACCAGAGGGGAGAGCACACCTCACTTGTTATCTCTCATTTATTGGAACGTTTTACTGTAATGCAGGTACCCGAAAAAAATCAAAATTGATAATCCCCTGATTTACACCTCACAACAATTAGAACTCTTCTTACAACAAAGGAATATATGCTACTCCACTGGAATTCCTTATAACCCACAAGGTCAAGCTATCATGGAACATGCAAATGTCCTCCTACAACTACTTTTAATAAAACAAAAGGGGGGAAATTCCACCCCTAGGGCCAGATTAATGAGAGCCCTATTCGCATTAAATGATTTACAATTAGAAATTCTCATTCTGCAATGTTCAAACATTTCCAAATGGAACAGGGATTCCCAAAACACAAGGTACGGTATAGGTTGTCCAATGAGGGGCCAACCTGGAAGGGTCCAGTACCATTGTTAACCTGGGGGAGGGGTTATGCTGCTGTGCTTTCTCCTCAAGGTCCTGTGTGGGTACCTGCCCGTTAAAACCACATCATGAGATGGCATGAGGGACTCAGGAATCCAGTACCAGCCTTCAAATTGATAGTGGTGGCTCCTCCCAATGGGATGTTGAATCCAAAGAAGAGGAAGGTTGACCACTCAGCCAGCCAAGACATCTCCTGAGGTGATGTTAAGAAATTAACCTCCCAGGGGCACCTGGGTGGCTCAGTCAGTTGGACATCCTACTTCAGCTCAGGTAATGATCTCAGTCTGAGTTTCAGCCCTGAGTCGGGCTTTGTGCTGACAGCTCAGAGCCTAGAATCTACTTTGGATTCTGTGTCTCCCTCTCTCTCTGTCCCTCCCTCACTCTTGCTCTGTCTCTTTGTCTCAAAAATAAACATTAATAAAAAATAACCTCCAGCCTGAAGACACTTTAATGAACAAGGACATGCCCGTGACCCCTGAAAATATGTTTCTATCCATTCATCTCTTGCCTTACTGCCAACTCAAGTAAGGTAACACTCCTGCTAATGTGTCTGCATTTTTTACCTGTTGCTTCTATTCACCCATACTCTACTTTTACCTCTTCGGCTCATCTTCTTAGCCCTCCGATGTTTGATGTAGTCTCCTGGGAAGATCCTGAAATTCCTATCTCACCTAGTGACTCCTCTATTACCAGAGAACACTGGATTCCTATTAATGCTGATGACTTGTCTATCACATAGAGACTGTCAATAAATTGGACTTTGTCTCACTTGGGCATACCTCTTTGTTTCTATTATAGTCCTAATATTTGCAATACTAACCTAAGCCTCTGTGTCCCTTTTCACAAACAATGGTATGTGAATAACATACTTAAAATACCAGAAGATGAATCTCAGGTAAGTAGTATCAAATATCAACATTTTGTTCTCACAATAGGAATAGGAGGAGACCTATGTGAAGGAAAATGAGTACCAAAACCTCCAGTGCCAGTATGGACCAGGCCTTGGCTGGAGACAGTGTCCTATGATGGCTTCTCATGGCACCTCTGTTGTTCTTGTAATTTTACCCAAATATCATTATTTAACAATACAATCCTTGAAAAGTAAGGACACCAAAGACTAACGGTGATGGAAATTAATAGAACCTGGGAAGGACGTATCTGGAACTGGTCACTTCCTTTCCATTATGATACTTCTAACCCCATATGCAATCCTGGATTTGTGGGTCCAATACTTAGACTCAAATACTCCGCCAATGCCTAGTCCTCTATTAAAACTTCCTCTTGGAGGATTGACCTACCATTTATTCAAAGAAAATTTAGACATGGACCTGCTTCATTTATACGTGGTAAATTTAACTGGTCCTACACTGATGAAATCAACAGTACTCTTATATGTACTACCAAGCCACAGGTTTCCTTACTTGCATCTACAACACCGTATTTTAAATTTTTTTTTCAACGTTTTTAATTTATTTTTTGGGACAGAGAGAGACAGAGCATGAACGGGGGAGGGGCAGAGAGAGAGGGAGACACAGAATCGGAAACAGGCTCCAGGCTCTGAGCCATCGGCCCAGAGCCTGACGCGGGGCTCGAACTCACGGACCGCGAGATCGTGACCTGGCTGAAGTTGGACGCTTAACCGACTGCGCCACCCAGGCGCCCCTACAACACCGTATTTTAATGAGATAAACACTGTTTTCACAGGGAACAAAAAGTGGGTGACTCCTGTTTCTCCACTACAAACATATCACATTTATATATAACCTTTGACCATACAACCAAACAAAAGGCACAGTTCTGGTTGTGAGTCCAATTAAATCGGCCTTGGCAAGGTGGGGGGTAGGGAGTCCCCACTGCAACAGCTTGGCTGTGCATTAGAAGAAAGAGAACCAAAAATTTTCTAGGCACATTGTTGGTGGCTATTTTGGCCATTGTGGCACTTGCAGCAACAGCTGCCTGGGCAGACACCTATCTCCTTAAAGACTGAATATCAGATAAACCAGTATATGCAAAATACCACATTAGATTTAGAATAACAAGTGAGAATTGATCAACAAGTCTTTGCCCAACTTCAGGCATTCAAGGCCACAATTGTCTGGCTAGGGGAACATCAACAGGCATTATGGACCCGATCACAGCTTATATGACTCCGGTTTCACAACCTACTGTATCACTCCCACTTTATACAATGAGTCCAGAGAGAGACAGAGCATGAGCCTGGAAGGGGCAGAGGGAGGGGAAGACAGAAAGTGCGCTTCAGGTTCTGAACTGTCAGTCAGCAAAGAGCCCAATGCAGGGCTCGAACCCAGAAACTGTGAGATCATACCTGAGCTGAAATTGGATACGTAATTGACTGAGCCACCCAGGCGCCCCTCAAAAATAAACATTTTTAAAAAATGAATGGGTCAACCAGGAAATTAAAGAAGAAATTTTTAAAAATATGGAAGCAAATGAAAATAAAGCATGATGGTACAAACCCTTTGGGATCAAGCAAAGTTAGTCCTAAAAGGAAAATAAATGGCAATTCATGCCTATCTCAAGAAGCAAGAAAGGTCCCAAATACACAGTCTAGCCTTACACCTAAACGAGCTAGAAAAGAAGTAGCAAATAAAGACCACAGCCAGCAGAGGAAGGGAAATAATAAAGATCAGACCAGAAATAAATGATAAAGCATCCAAAAAATGTAGAACAGATCAATGAAACTAAGAGCTTTTTTTTTTTTTTAACGTTTATTTATTTTTGAAGGGGAGACAGCACAAGCAGAGGAGGGGCAGTGAGAGAGGGAGACACAGAATCTGAAGCAGGCTCCGAGCTGTCAGCACAAACGTGGGGCTCAAACTCACAAGCTGTGATATCATGACCTGAGCCAAAGTTGTATGCCCAACTGACTGAGCCAACCAGGTGCTCCAAGAGCTGTTTTTTTGAAAGAATAAACCAAATTGATAAGCTCTTAGCCAAACTTCTCAAAAAGAAAAGCAAGAAGACCCAAATAGATAAAATCACCAACGAAAGAGGAGACATCACAACCAACACCACAGAAATACAATTATAATAGAATATTGTGAAAAATTATATGCCAACAAACTGCAGAGTCGGAAGAAATGGACAAATTCTTAGACACTCACACACTACCAAAAATCAAACAGGAAGAAATTGAAAATTTGAACAGGTCCAAAACAAGCAAAAACATTTGAATCAGTTATCCAAAATGTTCTGACAAATAAGAGTCCTGGGCCAGGGGAATTCTACCAGACATTTAAAGATTAGTTAATGGGGCGCCTGGGTGGCGTAGTCGGTTAAGCGTCCGACTTCAGCCAGGTCACGATCTCGCGGTCCGTGAGTTCGAGCCCCGCGTCGGGCTCTGGGCTGATGGCTCAGAGCCTGGAGCTTGTTTCCGATTCTGTGTCTCCCTCTCTCTCTGCCCCTCCCCCGTTCATGCTCTGTCTCTCTCTGTCCCAAAAATAAATAAACGTTGAAAAAAAAATTTTAAAGATTAGTTAAAACCTATTTTCCTCAAAATGTTCCAAAAAATAGAAATGAAAGGAAAGCTTCATTCTATGAAGCCAGCATGACCTTGATTCCAAACCAAAGACCCCTCTAGAAAGAATTGCAGGCCAATATCCTCAATGAACCTGAATGCAAAAATTCTCAACAAGATATTAGCAAATCAAATTCAACAATACGTCAAAAGATTTAGTCACCACGATTAATTGGGACTCATTCCTGGGCTGCAGTGCTGGTTCAATGTTTGCATATCAATCAATGTGATAAACCACGTTAATAAAAGCAAGGATAAGAACCAGATGATCCTTTTAATATATGCAGAAAAAAAGCATTTGACAAAATACAGGATACTTTCTTGATTAAAAAAAAAAAAAAAACCCTCGGGACGCCTGGGTGGCTCAGTCGGTTAAGTGTCCGACTTCGGCTCAGGTCACGATCTTCCGATCTGTGAGTTCGAGCCCCGCGTCGGGCTCTGTGCTGACTGCTCAGAGCCTGGAGCCTGTTTCAGATTCTGTGTCTCCCTCTCTCTCTGAACCTCCCCCGTTCATGCTCTGTCTCTCTCTATCTCAAAAATAAGTAAATGTTAAAAAAAAATAATAAAAAAAAAACCTCAAGAAAGTAGTGATAGAACATACCTTAACATCACAAAGCCATCTATGAAAAGCCCACAGCCAATATCATCCTCAAGGTGGAAAAACTGAGCTTTCTCCCTAAGATCAGGATTGTAATGGGGGTGTCCACTCCACCACTGTTGCTCAACATAGTACTGGAAGTCCTAACCTCAGCAGTCAGAACATAAAAATAAATAAAAGGCATCCTAATTGGCAAGAAACAAGTCAAGCTTTCACTTTTTACAGATGACATGATACTTTCCATTGAAAACCCGAAAGACTCCACCAAAACACTGATACATGAATTCATTAAAGTTTCAAGATATAAAATCAATGTACAGAAATAAGTTGCATTTCAATACACTGATATTGAAGCAGCAGGAAAGATACCAAGAAATCAATCCCATTTCCAATGGCACCAAAAACCATAAGATACCTAGGAGTAAACCTAACCAAAGACGTAAAAGATCTGTACGCTGAAAAGTACAGAAAGTTTATGAAAGAAAGGGAACCCAGTCCCATGTGGATGTTCTGCCAATGATTTGTTTGTCCCTGGCTAGAGGAGGCATCTCAAGGTCCCATCCAGCAGCTGACCAGACCTTGTTGGCCTATGGCACTTTTGCTGTTTTTATTTTTGAGGTATCTACTATAATATTTCTTTTCTCTTTCAGTTTCACCTTAGCCCACAAGTGCACACCATTTCTATTATTTGTGATAAGCTGAGGACAATACAAGTGTTCAAATTCCCCTTATTCTAATAATAAGGCAATGAAGGGGCGCCTGGGTGGCGCAGTCGGTTAAGCGTCC